>NC_071994.2:1612500-1932500 GCF_028885655.2 Pongo abelii | reverse complement strand
TACGTGTTTTTCCAAGTGCCTTTAATGTATGAATGACATTACTCCTTCTCTGTCATACTTGATTCAAAATATTTTCCCAGTTTTGTCATTTGCCTTTTACTTTTTAAAAACACCTTCGTTGGGGGTGTCATTGACACGCAGCCATTGCCATGTTTAAACTCTACGACTCCATCTGTCTTAATCTACATAGGCAACCATGAAGCCAGCCCCATCAGGAGACAAACACGCTCATTGCCCCAAAATTGTCCTCGTGCCCTGTGTGGCTCCCCATCCCACCCTGGACCTCCCAGTCCCAAGCAACCAATGCCCTGGTTGGTTTCTGCTTTTGTGTGTGTGTGTGTGTGTGTGTATGTGAGACAGGGTCTCACTCTGGTTTCTATGTGTGTGTGTGTGTGTTTGAGACAGGGTCTCTCTCTGGTTAGTTTCTGCGTGTGTGTGTGTGTGTTTGAGACAGGGTCTCACTCTGGTTGGTTTCTACTTGTGTGTGCGTGTTTGAGACAGGGTCTCACTCTGGTTAGTTTCTGCGTGTGTGTGTGTGTGTGTGTGTGTGTGTGTGTTTGAGACAGGGTCTCACTCTGTTTCCCAGGCTGGAATGTGGGTGCACGTGTGTGTGTGTGTGTTTGAGACAGGGTCTCTGGTTTCTGCTTTTGTGTGTGTGTGTGTGTGACAGTGTCTCACTCTGGTTAGTTTCTGCGTGTGTGTGTTTGAGACAGGGTCTCACTCTGTTTCCCAGGCTGGAGTGTGGGAGTGTGTGTGTGTGTGGGTGTGTGAGAGAGACAGGGCCTCCCTCTGTTTCCCAGGCTGGAGTGTGGGAGTGTGTGTGTGTGTGTGTGAGACAGGGCCTCACTCTGTTTCCCAGGCTGGAGTGTGGGAGTGTGTGTGTGTGTGTGTGTGTGACAGGGCCTCACTCTGTTTCCCAGGCTGGAGTGTGGGAGTGTGTGTGTGTGTGTTTGAGACAGGGCCTCACTCTGTTTCCCAGGCTGGAGATTATGTGTGTGTGTGTGTGTGTGTGTGTGTGTGTGTGTGTGTGTGTGTGTGTTTGAGACAGGTCCTCGCTCTGTTTCCCAGGCTGGAGTGTGGGAGTCTGTGTGTGTGTGTGTGTGTGTGAGTGACAGGGCCTCACTCTGTTTCCCAGGCTGGAGTGTGGGAGTGTGTGTGTTTGGGAGTGTGTGTGTGTGTGACAGGCCCTCACCCTGTTTCCCAGGCTGGAGTGTGGGGGGGAGAGAGAGAGAGAGTGTGTGTGTGTGTGTGTGTGTGTGACAGGGCCTCCCTCTGTTTCCCAGGCTGGAGTGTGGGAGTGTGTGTGTGTGTGTGTGACAGGGCCTCCCTCTGTTTCCCAGGCTGGAGTGTGGGAGTGTGTGTGTGTGTGTGTGAGACAGGCCCTCACTCTGTTTCCCAGGCTGGAGTGTGGGAGTGTGTGTGTGTGTTTGAGACAGGGCCTCACTCTGTTTCCCAGGCTGGAGTGTGTGTGTGTGTGTGTGTGTGTGTTTGAGACAGGTCCTCACTCTGTTTCCCAGGCTGGAGTGTGGGAGTCTGTGTGTGTGTGTGTGTGTGTGAGTGACAGGGCCTCACTCTGTTTCCCAGGCTGGAGTGTGGGAGTCTGTGTGTGTGTGACAGGGCCTCACTCTGTTTCCTAGGCTGGAGTGTGGGAGAGAGAGAGTGTGTGTGTGTGTGTGACAGGCCCTCACTCTGTTTCCCAGGCTGGAGTGTGGGAGTGTGTGTGTGTGTGTGTGAGAGAGACAGGGCCTCCCTCTGTTTCCCAGGCTGGAGTGTGGGAGTGTGTGTGTGTGTGTGTGTGTGTGTGTGAGACAGGGCCTCACTCTGTTTCCCAGGCTGGAGTGTGGGAGTGTGTGTGTGTGTTTGAGACAGGGCCTCACTCTGTTTCCCAGGCTGGAGTGTGTGTGTGTGTGTGTTTGAGACAGGTCCTCACTCTGTTTCCCAGGCTGGAGTGTGGGAGTCTGTGTGTGTCTGTGTGTGTGTGTGAGTGACAGGACCTCTGTTTCCCAGGCTGGAGTGTGGGAGTGTGTGTGTGTGGGAGTGTGTGTGTGTGTGACAGGGCCTCACTCTGTTTCCTAGGCTGGAGTGTGGGGGAGAGAGAGAGAGTGTGTGTATGTGTGTGACAGGCCCTCACTCTGTTTCCCAGGCTGGAGTGTGGGAGTGTGTGTGTGTGTGTGACAGGGCCTCACTCTGTTTCCCAGGCTGGAGTGTGGGAGTGTGTGTGTGTGTGTGTGTGTGACAGGGCCTCACTCTGTTTCCCAGGCTGGGAGTGTGGGAGTGTGTGTGTGTGTGAGAGACAGGGTCTCACTCTGTTTCCCAGGCTGGGAGTGTGGGAGAGTGTGTGTGTGTGTGTGTGTGTGTGTGTGTGTCAGAGCCTCAATCTGTTTCCCAGGCTGGGAGTGCAGTGGCACAATGAGAGCTCCTTGCAGCCTCAACCTGCTGGGCTCAATGGATCCTCCTGCTTCAGCCTCCCGAGTAGCTGGGACCGCAGGTGCCCACCACCACACCTGGCTAAGTTTTTGATTTTTTTTGTAGAGACGAGGTCCTGCTATGTTGCCCAGGCTGGCTTTGAACTCCTGGGCTCACGGGACCCTCCTACCTCCACCTCCCAGAGTGCTGGGATTACAGACATGAGCCCTGCACCCAAGGGTTTGTGCTTTTTTACAGTGTTACATAAATGACATCCTGCAGCACACACGCACTCCTTGTCTGACTTCTGTCACGTAGCGTAACTATTCTGAGATCCACGCTTGCTGCTGTGTCTGTTGTAAACACTCGTTTTTATTGCCACAGCATGGGTACACCCCGACCCGCTCATCTGTTCATCTCTTGGTGGACATCAGGGTGGTTTCCAGTTTGGAATGATGGAAAGTAATGTGGCCATTTACATTCACACGCAGGTTTTCAGAAGGACATACATTTCCTTTGCTCTTGGGGAGAGACCTAGAAATAAAACAACTAGATGCTGTGGGAGGTGTGTGTGAAACTTGTTCAGAAACGGCCTAGCTCTCATTTCATGTTGCAGTTGGAATGGTTCGTCTTGCTGACTTTGGCCCTTCCTAGACGTGTAGGGTGCGGTCTGTGATTTTGGCTCGCGTGTCTCCCAGGACCAACCGTGCAGTGCAGCTTTGCACGTGCTACTTCGCCACCGATACGTCTTGTTGGGGGAAGCATCTGTTCAGATATTTTGCCCGTTGCTGTAAAATTGGGTTATTTGTTTTCCTACTGTTGAGTCTGAGAGTTCTTTCTTTTTTTTTTTTTGAGATGGAGTTTTGCTCTTGTTGCCCAGGCTGGAGTGCAGTGGCGCCATCTTGGCCCACTGCAACCTCTGTCTCCTGGGTTCAAGCGATTCTCCTGCCTCAGCCTCCCGAGTAGCTGGGACTACAGGCATTTGCCACCACGGCGGGCTAATTTTTGTATTTTTAGTAGAGACGGGGTTTCACCATGTCGGTCAGGCTGGTCTCGAATTCCTGACCTCAAGTGATCCGCCTGCCTCAGCCTCCCAAAGTGCTGGGATTACAGGCGTGAACCACCGTGAGAGTTCTTTGTATATATTCTGAATTGGTCCTTGTTGAAATAGATTTGCAAAGATTTTTCTCCTGGTTGGTGGCTTGTCCTGTCACCGTTAACCATCTGAAGAGCAAATTTTAAACATTTTTGATGAATTTCAGTTTGTCAATTTGTTCTTTTAGGAATTGTGCTTTTGGTATCATGTCTGAGAAATCTTTGCCTTATCCAGAGTCATAAAGATTTTCTCCTGTGTTTTTATGGCTCCAGCTTTACATTTAGACCCATGATCCTTTTTGAGTTAATGTTTGTGTTCATGTTTGTGTATAGTGTGAGGTATGAATGCAAATTATTCTTCTTTTTCTTTTTGCATATGGAGATCCAGTTGTTCCAGAATATGAAATTGCTGCAGCATGGTTTCTTGAAGAAGCTACAATTGTGCACCGAGTCGCCTTTGCACCTTTGTCAAAAGTCTGAACCGCGCATGGTGGTGGGTGCCTGCAGTCCCAGCTACTTGGGAGGCTGAGGTGGGAGGATCCCTAGAGCCTGGGAATTTGAGGCTGCAGCGAGCAGAGATTGCACCACTGCACTCCAGCCTGGGCAACAGAGTGAGACCCTGCCTGAAAAAAAGTCATCAGTCTGTGTGTGTAAGCTGATTTCTGGACCATTTTCTTTTGGATCTACTTGCATATTTTTATACCAGCATCACTCAAGTTTTGCTTACGCTGGTCTTATATGAATTCTTAGAATGTTAGCTCTTCAATTGTGTTCTTTTTCAGGATTGTTTTAGCTCTTCTACCTCCTCTGCTTTTCCATACGCATTTTCGAATGGACCTGTTAATTTCTATAAATGTAGGGAGAGTTGACATCTTAACAGTATTGAACTTACTAATCCACGAACCTTGGATGTCCCTATTTATTCAGGTCTTCTTCCACTTCTTTCAAGGATTTTTTTACTCTTTCAATTTGGAGGTCTTTCACATCTTTTGTCAGATTGACCTGTAAGTATTGTCTATTTTTATACAGTTAGGAAGTGGTATTTTTAATGTCAATATCTGATAGTTGATTACCATTTTATAGAACACAATGGACTTTGTATATCAGTCTTGTTATTCCACAACCTTGTTAATCTCACTGAGTAGTTCTTGCAGCTTTTTCTTTTGTTGTTGATTCCATCGGGTTAGATGGTCACGTTATCTGTAGATAAGATTGTTTTCTTTTTCCTTTCTCGCCTGTATGGTTTTTATTTCTTTTTGGGGGCCTAATTGCACGAGCAGGAACCTCTAGGTCAATGTTGGACGGAGGTGATGAGGGCAGACATCGCAGCCTCGTTTCTGTTCTTAGTGAGAAAATGTTCAGTCTTCCGCCATCGGTTGTGGGGTTTTCATAGATATCCTGTATTCGGTTAGGGAAGTTCCCTCTATTCCTAATTTACTGAGTGATGTTTTTTAAACAAATCAGGAACCGATGTTGGATTTTTCAAATGCTTTTTCTGTACTGTTAAAAGAAAAACCTTAGACAAATTAAATTTAATAGCGTTTAATTAAGCAAAGAACCACCTGCTAACGGGGCAGCCCCCAAACCAAAATAGGTTCAGAGAGGCTCTGGTGCTGCTGTGTGGCTGAAGATTGGTGGACAGAAAAAGGAAAGGAGGTACAGAAAACGGAAGCAAAGCACAGAAACCGCCAGAGGGGCTGCAGCTCCACGCTTGCCTTATCTGAACACGGTTTGAATGGCCGGCACCCTTGATGAGCGGAAACCTGGTGAGTGGCACAAGGGAAGGTTTCAGTCTGTTTACGTCTCCAGTTAGGTTTCAGTTCACAGTGG
This sequence comes from Pongo abelii, assembly GCF_028885655.2. Classification (NCBI taxonomy): domain Eukaryota; kingdom Metazoa; phylum Chordata; class Mammalia; order Primates; family Hominidae; genus Pongo; species Pongo abelii. The sequence continues at coordinate 1,927,169 of NC_071994.2, read as the reverse complement.
ATGGAGAAGGCGGAACATAAAATATGTCAGGAGGCAGCTTTACGCCAAGCTTAATTTAACGATTTCCCCCTTTAGATGTTGATGTCCCTGTCGCCATTGTAAATGTACTTGTTTGGTCCCAAGCCCCACTGGGAAATAGCAGAACAATGGGTTTCGTAAGTGGGAACGAGGACCTCGGGTTATATTTTTTTGTAAGGGATAGAGAGGAACCTCCTTGTGCTGGAATTTCATGTGCTCAGAAAAACAAACCCTGGTCTGCCTTAGGACCTATCTGCTTCCGTAAAGCTTCGGTTTGATGGTGTTGCGTTTAGCTTGCGTGACTCCATCTGGGTTTGGTCTGGTCTGTTGGGGCCTCTTGCAGGAGCTCAGTCCAAAACAGTGGCCTCTTATAATTTTATTTAAAAATTCCCTGCCTTTGGTCAGGTTCTCATTTAGTGGAAAGTGTAGCCAAGCCTTAGGGCCTTGGCACCACCCTCAGTCACCGCCACTTCAGGTTTCCGATCACAGAATGTCACTCGTACCTAGGTTACGACGTCCTCATGGCCTTGTGTTTCTTTGCGTTCTTGTTGCTCCAGTCAAAGAGACACCATTTAACATCCTACAGATGGCTGCATGCAAACATTTAAAACTTCTGAGAGCACCAGGGAGACGAGTATTATGACCATCAGGAAAATCATATTTAATACCAAGAACGTGAAGCATGCTCCTTAGGGGGGTCCCATGAACCAAACCAACGAAAATCGAATAGATCAGAGAGTGAGCTAGATAAAGAGTCTACTCATTTCAAACAAGCAGGCTGTTTGTTAATCCCCTACAACCGAACCTTTCTAATACCTGATACATTCCTCCATGTGCCACAAGACGTGTCGGCAATGGCACAGACACTCCTCTGTTTAGCTAGTAAGGAATCCAGAGTCAGTCTATCATCTCACACACCTTTAGCAAGAGAATTTAAAGACTGTTGTGTAACCATAGCCTTTGGAGTAGAATCTGTTCCAGAGCCAATTATGAGGGATACTATTTTTTTTTTTTTTTTTTTGAGACGGAGTCTCGCTCCGTTGGCTGGAGTGCGGTGGTGCCAGCCATCTCAGCTCACTGCATCCTCCACCTCCTGGGTTCAAGTGATTCTCCTGCCTCAGCCTCCCGATTAGTTGAGATTACAGGCACCCGCCATCATACCCAACTTATTTTTAATATTTTTGGTAGAGATAGGGTTTTGCCATGTTGACCAGGATGGTCTTGATCTCTTGACGTTGTGATCCACCCACCTCGGCCTCCCAAAGTGCTGGGATTACAGGCATGAGCCACCACGCCCAGCAGAGGGATACATTTTAAATCTTTGCCTCATTTACTCCAAACCATGGAAAAAGAGGCCTCACAAACAATGCCCATCTAGAAGAGTGAAGCTCCTGCCAAAGTTCTCTTTAAGCTGTGATGTTGTTTGTGATTGATTAGGAAGCAACAAAGGCACCCTCAACATTTTTCACCCAGACCGGGCACAGGGGCTCACGCCTGTAATCCCAACACTTTGGGAGGCCGAGGTGGACACTTGAGGTCAGGAGTTCAAGACCAGCCTGGTCAACATGGTGAAACCCTGTCTCTACTAAAAATACAAAAATTAGCTGGGCGTGGTGGTAGGTTCCTGTAATCCCAGCTACTTGGGAGGCTGAGGCAGGAGAATCGCTTGAACCCGGGAGGCAAAGGTTGCTGTGAGCTGAGATCACACCACTGCATTCCAGCTTGGGCAACAGAGTGAGACTTGGAGTGAGCTAATTTTTTTTTTCACCTACATTGGCCCTTCGTCTTCCAACTGTCAAGGCAAAAGGCTGTCCACCTATAGGACTGGCTGCAAAATCCTCCACAAATAAAAGTATACCACACGAGTGCACATAAGAGATCCCTTTTTAGTTCTGTTGTTCAGAGGCATGAGAGTCTCAAGATAAGTTCTTGGGAAAAAGCTGTCCATATCTGGGATGCTATCTGCTTCTAGGGAGAAACTTCCCTGATTAGCTTTACCTTAAAATCTCCAATGGGGCTGCAGTTCCTACAGTCTGGTGGTGCCCTCTTGAGCGGTGAGATAATGAACCCAGGGTTCAAAGTCCTAAAATTTCACTGCAGTGTGGGTGGCAAGGGCAGTCTTTCTGTGATATTCTCATAAAACCAAATGTCTGGGTTCTAGATTGTGAAGCGTTTGATAGGGTCCTCAGGGGACCATGAAAAGCTTTCTGTACCTGGTGAAAATATACTTAGGCATAATGCATTAAGGCCTAGGAGCCTTTAGTCATATCGGAGTCGAGGAGTGAAAGATACATGAGGTTCTATTTAGGCCTTCCAGGGACTATTTCATAAGGCGCCAACTTATGTTTTCCACTGGAAATGGACCCGATGGCCATCCATCTGCAACACCCTTGACCAAGGCAGCCCAGTTCATTCAGTTCCCTTGCTTAATATTATTGTATCTGTAACAACTTATTAACAGTTTTACCACTTGAGCAGTGAAACAAGTACGTCTATCACTGGAGATTTCTCAAGGAACGTCCCATGAGAAAAACAATTTTCTAATAATCTTTTAGCTACTGCTATAACATCAGTGCTCTTGCCTGGGAAAGCTTCTATATAACCAGAAAACACGCATTGAAAATGACAATTGAAGGAAATACCTCCAGCAATGTTTAAATGGCCCATCAAGTAGCAGAAGTGTAATGGAAGTTTTGATTGTCCTCCCAGGATTATGGGTTTGGCAGACCAAACATTGGTCGTAAACCATTTTAACAACTTACAACAGTCACCATGTCAAATATATATATGTATATAATATATATACATAATTTGGATTATTTTGTCTCTTGCATGATGAATCATGGAATGCAGAGCATTTAATAGTGGAAGCTTTAAGGACACAGGAAGGACCAGGTGACCATCTAGGCTGTCCATGTGTCCATGCTTGACACTGGAGTTATATCTTCTTAAATACCAATTTGGTTTCTCCAGTTCAGGTGCATAGCACTGTTTATTAGGAGGGCTATCATAGGTAATTTGACTCGGACTATGGATTTTATTCAAATTAGGTATCTAAACAATGTCGGTACTGGCTGATTTAGCATGAAAAGCTGGCAAAGTGTTTTCTTGGTATTCGATTAATTTTTGTCCTGCCCAAGTTAGCAATTTTATAAACCAGTCAATCTTTTCATTAGAGATCCGGGAATTTTTACCCAGTCCAAATGACATTACACTAAAGTTATCAGAAGCCTATTCAAGAGTGCTTATCAGGGTCCTTTCTCTCCTTTCACGAACCTCCTGGAAGACTCAATATTGTAGGATTGTGCGTGCTTGTGAGGAGTTTTCAGAAACGTCAGAAAAAAGCAATTAACTCTGGAAATGACGTAAAATGGTCATGGTTAAAGAAGAACTGACAAGGAATTTTGGTTATTTCTGTGGCCTACAATAACTTAACTGTAAGTATGAGTGACAGTATATACCCAGATGTGTCAGAATTTTAGGAACCCCATACAGTTTTGGAGCATATATTAATGACGTATTCACAAACAATATCTCAAATAAGGTTAAACATCATTTCTTATTTGGCAGTGCTTCCCATGTAATTTAATTTATCAAATACTTCTGTCTCTCTCTTTTTTGGATACTATAGGGGCCCTTAGTAGCTCTCTCCACTGGGAAAGGCTGTTATCGTCTTTGTTTTAAACTATAAACTAAGTTTCTCCCAAAGTCAGTTCAGCCTACTCCCAGGAATGAGCAAGGACAGCTTGGAGGTTAGAAGCAAGATGGAGGGGCCAGGCGCGGTGGCTCATACCTGTAATCCCAGCACTTTGGGAGGCCAAGGTGGGCGGATCACAAGGTCAGGAGTTCAAGACCAGCCTGGCTAATATGGTGAAACCTCGTCTCTACTAAAAAAAAAATACAAAATTAGTCGGGCATGGTGGCAGATGCCTGAATCCCAGTTACTTGGGAGGCTGAGGCAGGAGAATCGCTTGAACCCAGGAGGCAGAGGTTGTGGTGAGCCAAGTTTACGCCATTGCACTCTAGCCTAGGCGACAAGAGCAAAACACCATCTCTAAAAAAAAAAAAGAGGGCAAGATGGAGTCAATTAAGTTAGATGTCTTTCACCGTCTCAGTCAAAGAGACAATGCAAAGGTGGTTTCAGCTTTTTCCTAAATATTATCAGATACGTGTAATATAGAGACATATAGTCATAACAGACACAGATAGAAACAGATCTTACAGATTTCAGTAAGAATTTTCATTTGCCAGCTTTCAAATAGTTTTCTTTTCCCCCTTTAGACTATCAATCTTCTAATTACTTGTTTTATCATCCTAAGCAATCGTTAGCTAGGGAACAATTTGCCTTCAAAAAAGATAACTCTTAGGTGAAACAAGGCAGAAAATGTATATCTGAAAAGTACAGAGCTGAGACTTTCAGCTTAAATACTGTACCATCATCATTTGCTCAACCAAGAAAAAAGCAAGGCCCAATGAAGACAAGATGGCCAGGAAAAACACGTTAAACAAAGGTAAGTCTTGTTATGTAAATTTAAAACAAAGGGATGTCCCCCGCAGACATTGCAAATGGAAATGTCTTGTGGAGATGTAAATTTCTTTCACAGAATGGTTTCAAGATAGCAGTTGAATGTCAGGAAGGTGCATTTTAGTTATTAGGCTGGTTGAAAAGTAACTGGAAAAACCACAATTACTTTCACACCAACTTATGGATAGGTGGTCCTTCTAACGTAGCTACTGTTTCTTAGCTAAAATTACTGAGTACAGGGTGGGGCCCATTAAGGAATAAGGCAATGAAAGCCTTCGCTCTGCCTGGGCTCAGCGTGGGTGGATCTGAAGTAAAGCCTGCTGGATCTGAGAGGCCTTTTGGAAACACTTCATCTAGGATAGCTTTCTGTCCGGGATAGTAACCAGGCCAAAAGCTCAGCAGATTCATTTCTTCTTATCAGTTGGTCACTTAAGCTTTTTATTTGTCTTAATTAATTTATATTTATGATCTTATTTTGTCTTTATCTTATTTGACAGGGTGTTGCTCTGTCACCCAGGCTGGAGTGCAGTGGTGCCATCATAGCTCACTGCAATTGTTACAGGAGAGGGGTCCTGATCCAGACCCCAAGAGAGGGTTCTTGGATTTGGATCCTGTGCAGGAAAGAATTCAGGGCGAGTCCACAGCGCAAAGCAAAAACAAGTTTATTAAGAAAGTAAAGGAATAAAGAATGGCTACTCCATAGACCAAGCAGCCCCGAGAGCTGCTGGTTGCTCATTTTTTGGTTATTTCTTGATGATATGCTAAACTAGGGGTGGATTATTCGTGTCCCCCCCACCCCTTTTTAGGCCATATGGGGTAACTTCCTGACGTTGCCATGGCATCTGTAAACTGTCATGGCACTGGTGGGAGTGTAGCAGTGAGGACGACCAGAGGTCACTCTCGTCACCATCTTGGTTTTGGTGGATTTTAGCTGGCTTCTTTACTGCAACCTGTTTTATCAGCAAGGTTTTTATCACCTGTATCTTGTGCCGACCTCCTGTCTCATCCAGTGACTTAGAATGCCTGACCATGTGGGAATGCAGCCCAGTAGGTCTCAGCCTCATTTTACCCAGCTCCTGTTCAAGATGGAGTCACCCTGGTTCACACGCCTCAGACACAGCCTCTGCCTCCTGCCTCAGCCTCCTAAGCAGCTGGGACTACAGGTGAGTGCTACTGTGCCCGGCTAATTTTTTTTTTTTTTCTGTAGAGATGGCGGGGAGCGGTGGGGCGGGGGGTGGGTGGCGGGTGACTCACTGTATTGCCCAGGCTGGTCTCAAACTCCTGGGCTCAAGTGATCTTCCCACCTTGGCCTCTCAAAGTGCTGGAATTACAGGCATGGACCACCTCGCCAGGCCTCATTTGCCTTTTGTGCAGACACTTTTAAAAGAGGGAGTAAAAATACTGAAATCATTTTAGAAGCTTTTCACATCAATTGGCATCCCTGATGAGACTAATTAGGAGCCCTTGTTTTTAGGTGCACTTCTTAAAGTGCAGTGGTGTTCACCTGGAACATCCCACCGTGGTAATTTTCATTCACCTTTAATAAGATGCCACCATTTCTGTAAACATTTGCCGGGTCCAGGACCTAACACATATGGACATACGAGCCAGAAGGTGCTTGGTTTTTCAGAGATGAAGGATCCCATTTTACATTAAATCTTGGCTTTGGCTCTTAGATCCTTGTGATCAACTTAGCAATGATTTTTCCCTACCTTAGTGTGCAAGAAAAAGAAACCAAGAGAGTAGAACACGAACATCCTTGTGAATGTCCAAAAGCTGGAGTGTGCACCTCCTGCAGTCCTGCCATTTACAGCCAGTTTCCGCCTGACCCAGTCAAGACACACAAGGCCTCTAACTGGATCCAAGCCAGTGAATGATCAAATCAGATTCCATCCTGGACCCAGTCCAGTTTCTGTCACGACTTCTGAACCCAGTTTAGATAAAAAATTTGCTCAAGGAAACTCAGATGGCTCAAAACACACATCCATGGAGCTTTGGAATCCAAGAGAGAACTTCCCACGATCTCCAGCTGCTCTGAGAGAGCAGAGGGCACAGTGGGCCCTGTGGGTCCTCCATTGGTCAGTCAGAGCTCCTGGGGGCCGCTGGAAGCTCTACGCCAGATCCACTTCTGATGCCATCCGTTTAAAGAGAAAACGGCCGGGCGCAGTGGCTCATGCCTGTAATCCCAGCACTTTGGGAGGCCGAGGCGGGTGGATTGCCTGAGCTCAGGAGTTCAAAACCAGCCTGGGCAACACGGTGAAACCCCGTCTCTACTAAAATACAAAAAATTAGCCGGGCATGGTGGTGCATGCCTGTAATCCCAGCTACTCCAGAGACTGAAGCAGGAGAATTGCTTGAACCTGGGAGGCAGAGGTTGCAGTGAGCAGAGGTGGCACCACTGCACTCCAGCCTGGGCGACAGAGCAAGACTCTATCTCAAAAAAAAAAAAAAAAGAAGAAGAAAATTTAAGGCCAGGCGCAATGGCTTACACCTGTACACCTGTAATCTCAGCACTTTGGGAGGCTGAGGCGGGTGGATCACTTGAGGCCAGGAATTAGAGACCAGCGTGCCACCACGCCCAGCTAATTTTTGTATTTTTAGTACAGACGGAGGTCTCACTATGTTGGGCAGGCTAGTCTCGAATTCCTGACCTCAGGTGATCCACCCACCTCGGCCTCCCAAAGTGCTGGGATTACAGGCGTGAGCCACCACTCCCGGCCTCTTTATTCTTTTAATCTCTGCAGAATCTGTATTCACGCTGCCTCTCTTGTTCCTGATATTGGTAATTTCTATCCTTCTCCTCCTTTCCCTGGGCCCTTCCCCATCAAGTTGGCTAAAGGTTTATCAGGATTATTGATATTCTTAAAGAACCAAGTTTTGGGTTTCTCAATTTTGTTCTATTATTTATTGTTTTCTGTTTTATCAGCTTCCACTTGATGTTTACTGTTTCCTTTCTTCTGCCCACTTTGGGTTTAATTTGCTTTTCTTTTTCTATTTTCCTTCAGCTGAGAGCAAGGTCATTGCTTGAGACTTCTTTTTTTTTGGGGGGGGGACCGAGTCTTGCTCTGTCGCCCAGGCTGGAGTGCAGTGGCGCGATCTCGGTTCACTGCAACGTCTGTCTCCCAGGTTCAAGTAATTCTCCCTGACTCAGTCTCCCGAGTAGCTGGGATTACAGGCACACGCCACCACACCTAGCTAATTTTTGAATTTTTAGTAGAACCAGGTTTTCGCCATGTTGGCCAGGGTACTCTCGAACTCCTGACCTCAGGTGATCCGTCTGCCTCAGGCTCCCAAAGTGCTGGGATTACAGGCGTGAGCCACCACACCTGGCCAGTTAAACTGTATTTCTTACGGGCAGCACATAGTTGGGCTTTGCTTTTTTATCAATCAGACAACCTCTGCTTTTTTTTGGTGGCGGGGACAGAGTCTCACTGTCGCCCAGGCTTGAGTGTATTGGTGCGATCACAGCTCATGGCAGCCTTGACCTCCAGGGCTCAAGGGATCCTCCTGCCTCAGTCTCCCAAGTAGCTGTGACTACAGGCACATGCCACCACGCCCAGCTAAATTTTTTTTTGGAGAGATGAGTTCTCCCTCTGTTGCCCAGGCTGGTCTTGAATTCCTGGAGTCAAGGGATCCTCCTCTACCAGCCTCTAAAAGTGCTGGGATTACAGGAGTGAGCCACCGTGCATGGCCCCTCTGCTTCTTAAGTGGGGAGTTTAGCCCATTGATATTTAATGTGCTTACTGGTATGGTTAGGTTAGGGTCTGTCACCTTGTTATTTGCTTTCTATTTGTCACATCTGTTCTTTTCTCCCCTTTACTCTTTTTCTGCCTCCTTTTGCGTTCATGAGAAGTTTTATTCGTTACATCATCTTGTTTGCTGGCTTTTTCGCTGTAACTCTTTGTTTTGTTATTTTAGGGGTTGACTTAGGGTTTCTAGTTGTTAGCTTTAACGTCCCACAGTTGGCTCTGAGTGACTGATATTTCCTCTTTTTTATGGGTCACCCTTTCCTGCTTCTTTGTCTTTTTGATAATTTTTTATTGGAATGCAGACATTGTAAACTTTAACTCGGGTGGGAGCTAGGTACTTTTATATTTCCACAAATATTCCTGAGCTTTGTTCTGGAATGCAGCTGTTTATCTGCAAGCAGTTTGATCCTTTTAAGTATTACTGTTACCATTTGTAAGGGAGGTCTGGAATAGTGTGGGCTAACTATTCCCCACTATGGAGGCAAGCTGTTTCTAAGCCCACCACTGCTGTGCGTGATAGGGTTTTCTGCGGTGGCTGGTGGGAGCAGACACAATTCCTAGGTCCATGTGAGCGCCCGGCCCTGGTCTCTCTAGTCCTTTCGGATAGTGCTTTCCTGCCTTGGGACGTTTCCCCCGGGATGTGCTGATGGCTCAGTCCCTAATACTCCAGGGGGACTCTCGGGTCTCAGCTTCTCTCTCTGGGCAGCTCTCTGAGCTTCACGAACTTCAGCTGCCTGGAGACCCCCAGCTCTGTCTCATCAGCTCAGGGACTCTGTGGGCTCCACCTCAACTCCTGCTTCCTGCACTGAGGCCTGGAAACCCACCAGAAAGCGCACGGGCAGCGAGAGGCCCCTGAGGCCAATTCCCAGCCCGGGAAGCACTGTTGTGCACGGCCCACGTGTGGGGTCTTGAGAGCCATTGTGTTGTGTATTTTGTCTGTTCTGTTTTGCCGTTTGGTTGTTTCATTGTGTTGTGTATTTTGTCTGTTCTGTTTTGCTGTTTGGTTGTTTCATTGTGTTGTGTATTTTGTCTGTTCTGTGTTGCTGTTTGGTTGTTTCACTGTCTTGTGTATTTTGTCTGTTCTGTGTTGCTGTTTGGTTGTTTTAGGCAGGAAGATAAATCCAGTCCCTGCTACCCCATCTCAGCCAGGAGTGGAAATCTGCCTTTTAATTTTGGTGGACATGTTTGGATAGACAGAAACTTGAAATGGTGAAGTGGTGAAATGGACTGAGCTGCCCTTTTCTTCCATCATGTTTCCACTGTTCTAAAGCTGGAAACATTGTTCCCCAGCGTGAAAGCAGATGAGTGTGCACAACACATCTCTCTAGCTTATTTATCTATTTATTCGAGATGGAGTCTCGCTCTGTTGTCCAGGCTGGAGTGCAGTGGCGCAATCTTGGCTCACTGCAACCTCGGCCTCCAGGGTTCAAGCGATTCTCCTGCCTCAGCCTCCCCAGTAGTTGGGATTACAGACGCCCGCCACCATGCCCGGCTTATTTTTTTATATTTTTAGTAGAGATAGGGTTTTGCCATGTTGGCCAGGCATGTCTCGAACTCCTAACCTCAGGTGATCCAACCGCCCCGGCCTCCCAAAGTGCTGGGATAACAAGCGTGAGCCACCGCGCCCGGCCTCTAGCTTTATTTTTAACCATTTTTTTTCACATGTCATGGCCTCTGTAATTCACCTGGAATGGATTTTGGCATTTGATGTGGAGAGCAAATCTCACTGCCTTTTTTTCCTCCCCAGTGCAGACCTGATTTTCTCGACCTCTTTTATGAAATATCCCCGCCAGACTTCCTCAACCCTGCCACCCCCAGGTTCCTGTGCATACATAACATTGCGGGATAGGTATTGTGGAATGAGGATCAGTGTTACAACCTACAGAAGATGTGGCTGTGAAGTCAGGAGTCACGGTCTCAGAGTTGACTGCACTGCCTCGTAGCTGTGTGACCTTCAAGATTTTGTTCAACCCCCTCTGAGCTTCGGTTTGCTCTCTGGGAAGACTCCAAGGATAAGAGCATCTACGTCCTCATCCTGCTGTGAGAGTTACGGGGCCAGGGCCAAAGACGCTTTGTCCGACTGCTGGTCTGCGGGGAGCTCTGAATATGAATCTGCTACATCACCTTCACTTTTGAATTCGGCTCTGATGTTCCAAATGTTCTTGGCCGTTCCTCCGTGTTTCTCCTGTATGAATTTCAGCTTCTTTTTGCCAAGTATCTCCCCACCCCCGCCCACCCCCATCCCCAAATAAACTCACTAGAATGTTGGTTGAAAATCTGATAAGCCTACACATTGATTTGGAAAGAAATGATTTTTTGTAAGAGTCAAACTCCCTACCTGTTTTTTTTCTTTTTTTTTTCAAAAGTTTTTTTCTTACATTTGTCATTCAAGTTTGTCATTTTCTTGCTACAGACTCCAAACACTTTTCAAGAGGACCATCGCTAAGTACTTTATACTCTTGTTTGGGTTTTTTTATAGTAAAAAATGTTCAAATTCTACTTTATCTTCTAGCTGGTGGTTGTTGGAAGATAATTTTAAAAACTGATTTAAAATATGTATTTTGCATCTGGCCACGTTCCTGAATTCTCTCATTCTTTCTGAAAACTCTTCCGCCGACTCTCTGGGGGCTCCTAGGAATGTGCTGTTTTGGCTCCTCCTTTCCAGAAGTTATACGTCTCATTTCCGCCTCACATCGTTGGCATTGTCCTTCATTTCCAGACCAGGGTCGAACAGTAATGGTAAAAGCAGGCATCCTTCTTTGGTTCCTGTCTTGGATTGGAACGCCTTAGTGTTCCCCCAGCAAGGGGAGATAAAGGAAGTGCTTATTTATAGTTTTCTATAGTTTCTTGAGCTTTCGTGTTGTTTTGCTTTCAGAAACAAGAATTGACTTTTAGCAAATGCCCTTCCCCCTATAGTTAACAATTAGGAACTGTTTAAACTATGCCAGTAGGCATAAATAAAGTTAGGAAGAACCCCCATCTACCCAGCCCCCACTTAGCTTAAGAAAAACAACATGGCTGGGCATGGTAGCTCAAGCCTGTAATCCCAGCACTTTAGGAGGCTTGAGTCCAGGAGTTTGAGACTAGCCTGGGCAACACAGTGAGTCTCTACAAAAAATAAAAAAGTTGGGCCTGGGTACGGTGGCTCACGCCTGTAATCCCAGCACTTTGGGAGGCTTGAGTCCAGGAGTTTGAGACTAGCCTAGGCAACATAATGAGTCTCTGCAAAAAATACAAAAGTTGGGGCCGGGCGCGGTGGCTTACACCTGTAATCCCGGCACTTTGGAAGGCCAAGGTGGGCGGATCACGAGGTCAGGAGATCGAGACCATCGTGGCCAACACGGTGAAACCCCATCTCTACTAAAAATACAAAAATTAGCCGGGCGTGGTGGCATGCGCCTGTAATCCCAGCTACTTGGGAGACTGAGGCAGAAGAATCGTTTGAACCTGGGAGTCGGAGGTTGCAGTGAGCCAAGATCACCACTGCACTCCAGCTTGGCGACAGAACGAGACTCCATCTCAAAAACAAAAACAAAAACAAAAGTTAGCCAGCATGGCGGTGTGCACCTGTATTTCCACCTACTCAGGAGGCTAAGATGGGAGGATCACCTGAGCCTGGGAGGTTGAGGCTGCAGTCAGCCGTGGTGGTGTCACTGCACTCCAGCCTGGGCAACACAGCGAGACTCTATCTAAAAAAAAAAAAAGAAGATGAAGAAGAAATACAACATGATGGCTTCATCTGAGTTGAGTGCTCTGTGCAGCTCCTTTGCGGTGGAATCCTCTGCTCTGCTGGCAGGGACGTTGCATCATAAGTGTGTGTTCTGTATATCCAGGTGCATGTGATATTTTAAAATATAAAACTGTTGTTTAAATTTCATGTAAGTAGCATGATTTTTCCTTTTGCAACACTTTCACCCCCACCCCAATGTGGTTGCTGTGTCCAGGACTTCACCATTGGTGGCTCACAGCCGCAGGTCAGTTTTAATCCTGTGGAACCCATCTATGAATACACCATGGTGTACCTGCCCATTCTCCTCTTGGTGAATGTGTGGAGGTTTTCTGATTCTTTGCAGTGACCAACAGCAATCTGTACCCAGCAATGCAAATGCCGGACTGAGAGACGCACCCTGCATGCTGGCCAAGATGTCATTGGGCGCCATTGTGGTGTTTTTTTGTTTTGAGACGGAGTCTCGTTCTGTTACCCAGGCTGGAGTGCAGTGGTGTGATTTTGGCTCACTGCAACCTCTGCCTCCTGGGTTCAAGGGGTTCTCCTCCCACAGCCTCCCGAGTAGCTGGGATTATAGGCACCCACCACCACGTCCAGCTAAGTTTTGTAGTTTTAGTAGAGACAGAGTTTCACCATGTTGGCCAGGCTGGTCTCGAACTCCTGAACAAGTGATCCAGCCACCTCGGCCTTCCAAAGTGTTGGGATTACAGGCGTGAGCCACCATGCCTGGCTGGGGTTCTCTATTTTCAAGACACCCTTTTTTAACTTTATAAGTAATCAATCAAGTGGTTCTTCTAAACTGAACATTCTGGCCCATGTTAACTTTCACCTGCGACTTGGGCGTCCAGTGATAATCCTTGTCTCAATCAACGATCCATCAATGGTTGCAAAATGGTGCATTCTTTATGCTATCATTTCACCTCCACTTAGCTGGTGTTCTGCAAAAATGAACTTTTCCTTCTCCAGACTGATGTTTATATTTTGTTCATCCACTTTGCAGTTTTAATTTGGTTTCCCCTTTCTTGAGTGCGCTGACCATTCAGGTTCTCTTCTCTGCCAGCTGCTTGTCACCCCCTCTCGCCCATTTTTCTATTCAGTTGCTTGCCTTTTTTCTAATGGTGTCCTACCTTCTTTTTAGATAGTGAAAACTAATTCTTGATCAGTGATATGTGTTACAAACATCTCCTCCCAAGAGATGGCTTGTTTTTTTTGGCTTGGTTTATGGTGTCTTTTGATGAAGAGAAGTTCACTTATTAAAAACTGTAGTTATTTCTTGTTGAATTTACCAATCTCTTTATTCTCTGGTTTGTGGTTTCTACATCTTGTTGAACAAATGTTCCTTGCTACTAGCCGGGCACAGTGGCTCACGTCTGTAATCCCAGCACTTTGTGGGGCTGAGGAGGCTGGATCACCTGAGGTCAGGAGTTCAAGACCAACCTGGCTAATGTGGTGAAACCCTGTCTCTACCAAAAATACAAAGATTAGCCGGGTGTGGTGGTAGGCGCCTGTAATCCCAGCTACTAGGGAGGCCGAGGCAGGAGAATCGCTTGAACCTGGGGGACGGATGTTGCAGTGAGCCGAGATTGTGCCACTGCACCTCTGCCTGGGTGACAGAGTGAGACTCTGTATCAAAATAAAATAAAATAAAATATAAAATAAAATAATAAGTGGCACGATCTCAGCTCACTGTAGCTTCCACCTCCTGGGTTCAATCAATTCTCCTACTTCAGCTTCCTGAGTAGCTGGGATCACAGGCACCCGCCACCACGCCTGGCTGATTTTTTTTGTATTTTTGGTAGAGATGGGGTTTCACCATGTTGGCCAGGCTGGTCTCAAACTCCTGACCTCAAGTGATTCACCTGCCTCAGCCTCCCAAAGTGCTGGGATTACAGGCATGAGCCAAGGCGCCCAGACCTCCCTTCTGTTCTTAGTTGACAAGAATGTCTATCTATGAGTGGTGTTATATTTTATCTAAAATTTTTTGTAGTCTTTACATTCTTTATGCGTTGTGAATCACTACATCATTCAGTTTTCTGATGTACAACTATTATCACATTAAAAAGAACCCCTGAGGCCAGGAATGGTGGGTCTCACCTGTAATCCCAGCACTTTGGGAGGCCAAGCTGGGAGGATCACTTGAGGCCAGGAGTTTGAGACCAGTCTGGGCAAGATAGTGAGACCCCATCTCTAAAAAAAAAAAAGCCAAGTGTGGTGGTACGTAGCTGTGGTCCCAGCTATGTGAGAGGATGAGGTGGGGGAGATCGCTTAAGCCCAGGAGTTTGAGGCTGCAGTGAGCCAGGATCTCACCATTGCACTCTGGCCTGGGTGACAGAGCGAGACCTCATCTCTTTAAAAAGGTAAAATTAAAAAAATAATAATAAAGGACCCCCTTGGTCATAATGTAATAACAAAAATTCATACTGTTTTTTGCTTGGTAGGAGATTTAACTACTGGTTCCTTGTCTTTTCTTGTCTTTGCACCCCTGATTCGGAATGCAAGGTTCAATGTCTTTAAAATGAATTAGTCTATGCAAGGTTTGAACTTCACTTTGAGTCAATTCCGTGTTCTATTTCTCTTGGGAATGGGCTGTTTTGCTCAGTTTTTAAATTGTCATAAAGTTGTTGATGGAATTCTTTCACCACAATGTCATCTCTGCAGCCTTTGTCATTGCGTTCCTCTTTTCGTCGACGTTGCTTATTTGTGTCTCTTCCTCTTTCTACTAATTTTTTTGCCAGATGTTAGACTTTGTTAGTTTTTTCACATAAACCATTTTTAAATTATTTATTTATTTTTGAGCCAGAGTCTCACTCTGTCGCCCAGGCCAGAGCGCAGCGGCGAGATCACGGCTCACCGCAACCTCCGCTTCCTGGGCTCAAGCGATGCTGTCACCTCAGCTTCCCAAGGAGCTGGGATTACAGGCACCTGCCACCACGCCTGGCTAATTTATTTTTATTTTTTGTAGAGATAGGTTTTTGCCATGTTGCTCAGGCTGATCTGGAACTCCTAGGCTAGTGATCTGCCCTCCTCAGCCTCCCAAAGTGCTGGGATTACAGGTTTGAGCCACTGCACCCGGCCAGCACAGCAGCAATATTTAATTTTGTTGATCTTCATTAATTTTTATTTTTCATTCTATTAACCTCTTATGCTTCTTATTATTTCCATTGTTTTCTTTCCCTTGGTTTTAGTGTTTTGTTCATTTCCTAATTTCATAAATTAGATGCATACTTATTAATACTTTCGCCTCTCTATTTTTTTGTTCTAGGGTAATCCGTACTTTGTTTTCTTTGTTTTTTAGTTTTCCTCCTTTCTTTTTTTTGAGACGGAGTCTCGCTCTGTTGCCCAGGCCGGAGTGCAGTAGCACAATCTCAGCTCACAAACCCACCTCCCAGGTTCACGCCATTCTCCTGCCTCAGCTTACCGAGTAGCTGGGACTACAGGCACCCGCCACCACACCCGGCTAATTTTTTTTTTTTTTTTTTTTTAGTAGAGACGGGGTTTCACCGTGTGTTAGCCAGGCTGGTCTCGATCTCCTGACCTCGTGATCCACCCGCCTCAGCCTCCCAAAGTGCTGGGATTACAGGCATGAGCCACCGCGCCCGGCCCCCACTTTCTGATATTAGCATCCAGGCCTCCCATTTCCCTCTGTCTTGTTTTAGCTGCACCCAGGGCTTTGCTCTGGGGTCTCCCTTTCTCCTTCAGTTCCAGCCTCAGCCGCTCTCCCTGACCACGTCCCCTCTGATCCCTGAGCTATTCAGGTGTGTTTTTACTTTCTAACCCTTGCTGAAAGGGCCGCCTTCTAGTTAGTTGGGTTCTGACTTGGCTGCAGAGGGCAGACAGTTGGCTGGGGCATTCTCATGTCCATGGCCAGCTTTGGTCACTGTCTCCCACACGTCCTCTGGTTTGGAGGCTCTGCTTCAGTCCCTGTCTGTCCCACTAAGCCAAGTCGTTTCGTTCCAGTCCTAGACGCCTCACCCCGCGCTCTGCGGTGAGCGTGAGCTGTGCACTGGGATCACGGACTCCTTTTCCCTCGCCATGCTGCCACGGGCTCCCACGGCACTCCCAGTCCCAATTGCGGGATGCATGGGGGACGGAGCCCCTGTCCATGGGTGGTGACCACCTCTGTGCCCAGCATAGCTGCTTGCCTCCTGTCCATTTGGTGCTCCTGGGGGGCCTTTCAGAACAAGGCAGCACAGCAAGATTGGTGACATTCAACCAACAGATTTCACCCAGGTGTACCCCGGTTCCCACCTGTGCATTACCCAATGAACACGCCTGGTTGGGCGCAGCGTAGCTGAGACTCCCATGTGCAGGCCTGCTGTGGGGGTGCAGGCCCACGGTGCACATTGGTGTGTGTTGTGGGGTCACACACCTGGGATGATGTTTCTGTGTGTGTGTGTGTTGTAGGGTCACACATCTGGGATGATGTTCTGTATGTGTGTGTGTGTTGTGTGTGGGGTCACGTACCTGGGATGATGTTTCTCTGTGTGTGTGTGTGTGTGTGTGTGTGTTGTAGGGTCACGCATCTGGGATGATGTTGCTCCTTATGTGTGTGTGTGTTGTGTGTAGGGTCACACACCTGGGATGATGTTTCTCTGTGTGTGTGTCTGTGTGTGTGTTGGGTCACACACCTAGGATGTTTTTCTCTGTGTATGTGCGTGTCTGTGTGTGTGTGTTGTGCAGTCACACATCAGGGATGATATTGCTCTGTGTATGTGCCTGTGTGTGTTGTAGGGTATATACACCTGGGGATGTTGCTCTGTGTGTGTGTGTGTAGGTGTTCTGGGGTCACACACCTGGGGATGATGCTCTGTGCGTGTTGTGGGGTGTACAAACCTGGGGAGGATGTTGCTCTGTGTGTTGTGGGGTCACACACCTGGGATGTTTCTGTGTGTTTGTGTGTGTGGGTTGTGGGGTGTATACACCTGGGAAGATGTTGTTCTGTGTGTGTTGTGGGTGTACAAACCTGGAGATGATGTTTCTGTGTGTGTGTCAGTGTGTGTTGTGAGGTCACACACCTGGGATGATGTTGCTCTGTGTGTGTGTGTGTGTCTGTGTGTGTGTTGTGAGGTCACACACCTGGGGATGATGTGTGTGTGTGTGTGTTGGGTGTACCAACCTGGGGATATTTCTGTCTGTGTGTGTTGTGGGGACACACACCTTGGAGGATGTTTGTGAGTGTGTGTGTGTGTATGTGTTATGGGGTCACACACCTGAGATGTTTCTCTGTGTCTGTGTGTGTGTTGTGGGGTCACACACCTGGGATGATGTTTCTGTGTGTGTGTGTGTGTGTGTGTGTGTTCTGGGGCCACACAACTGGGATGAGGTTTCTGTGTGTGTGTGTGTCTTGTGGGGTGTACACACTTAGGGATGATATTGCTATGTGTGTGTGTTCTGGGATCACACCCCTGGGGATGATGTTGTTCTCTGTGTGTGTGTTGTGGGATTGCACACCTGAGATGATGTTTCTGTATGTGTGTGTGTCTGTGTGTGTGTTGTGGAGTCACACACGTGGGATGTTTGTGTGTGTGTCTGTGTGTGTATGTTGTGAGGTCACACACCTGGGATGATGTTTCTGCATGTGTGTGTGTATGTGTTGTGGGGTCACACACCTGGGATGATGTTTCTCTGTGTGTGTTGTGGGGTCACACACCTGGGATGTTTCTGGGTGTGTGTTTTGGGGGGTGATGTTATGTGTGTGTGTGTTGCGGGGGGGTGATGTTTCTGTGTGTGTGTGTGTGTGTTGTGGGGGGTGATGTTATGTGTGTGGGTGTTGTGGGGGGTGTTTCTGTGTGTGTGTTGTGGGGGTGTGTGTGTGTTGTGGGGGTGATGTGTGTGTGTGTTGTGGGGGGTGGTGTGTGTGTGTGTTGTGGGGAGGTGATGTTTTTGTGTGTGTATGTGTTGTGGTGGGTGATGTTATGTGTGTGTGTTGGGGGATGATGTGTGTGTGTGTGTTGGGGGGTGGTGTGTGTGTGTTGGGGAGGTGCTGTGTGTGTGTGTGTTGTGGGGGGTGATGTTATGTGTGTGTGTGTGTTGTGGGGGGTGATGTGTGTGTGTGTTGTGGGGAGGTGATTGTGTGTGTGTTGTGGGGATGATGTGTGTGTTTTGAGGGGTGATGTGTGTGTGTGTTGTGGGGGTGATGTTATGTGTGTGTGTGTGTGTTGGGGGTGGTGTGTGTGTGTGTTGTGGGGAGGTGACGTGTGTGTGTGTGTTGGGGGTGATGTTATGTGTGTGTGTTGTGGGGGATGATGTGTGTGTGTGTTGTGGGGAGGTGATTGTGTGTGTGTGTTGGGGGTGATGTTATGTGTGTGTGTTGTGGGGGGTGATGTTTGTGTGTTTGTTGTAATTGTGTGTGTGTGGTGGGTGGTGATGTGTGTGTGTTGTGGGGGGTGATGTTTTTGTGTGTGTGTGTGTGTTGTGGGGGTGATTGTGTGTGTTGTGGGGGGTGATGTGTGTGTTGTGGAGGGTGATGTTTTTGTGCGTGTGTATTGTGTGTGTGTGTGTGTTGTGGGGGGTGATGTGTGTGTGTTGTGGGCAGTGATGTTTGTGTGTGTGTGTATTGGGGTGATTGTGTGTTGTGGGGAGGTGTGTGTGTGTGTGTGTTGGGGTGATGTTATGTGTGTGTGTTGTGGGGGGTGATGTTTGTGTGTTTGTTGTGATTGTGTGTGTGTGGTGGGTGGTGATGTGTGTGTGTTGTGGGGGGTGATGTTTTTGTGTGTGTGTGTGTGTGTGTTGTGGGGGTGATTGTGTGTGTTGTGGGGGGTGATGTGTGTGTGTGTTGTGGAGGGTGATGTTTTTGTGCGTGTGTATTGTGTGTGTGTTGTGGGGGGTGATGTTATGTGTGTGTGTTGTGGGGGGTGATGTTTTTGTGTGTGTGATGTGTGTGTGTGTGTTGTGGGCGGTGATGTGTGTGTGTGTTGGGGTGATTGTGTTTTGTGGGGGGGTGATGTGTGTGTGTGTTGTGGGGGGTGATTTTGTGTGTGTGTATTGGAGTGATTGTGTGTGTGTGGTGGGGGGTGATGTGTGTGTGTTGTGGGCGGTAATGTTTGTGTGTGTGTGTGTGTTGTGGGGGTGACTATGTGTTGTGGGGGGTGATGTGTGTGTGTGTTGTGGGGGGGTGATGGTTTTGTGTGTGTGTGTGTTGTGGGGGGTGATGTTATGTGTGTGTGTGTTGTGGGGGGGTGATGTTTGTGTGTGTGTGTGTTGTGGGGGGGTGATGTTATGTGTGTGTGTTTTGGGGGGTGATGTTTTTGTGTGTGTGTGTGTTGTGGGGGGTGATGTTGCGTGTGTGTTGTGGGGGGGTGATTTTGTGTGTGTGTCTGTGTGTGTGTTGTGGGGGGTGATGCTGTGTGTGTGTGTGTTGTGGGGGGTGATGTTATGTGTGTGTGTGTTGCGGGGTCTGCACACGTGTGTGATGCTATCTGGAGGTTCTGTGTTGTTCTCTGGGTCCTGGCCTTGTCCCCATCCCCATCGCAGACTGAGGGGGCCGTGCTGCCCCCCCCATCCCCCGCTCCTTGGCCCCCATCCCCGGCAGCAGAACTCCCAGATGTGGCCGCCCGCCCCCGAGTCTTTCTGGGGGCCGTTCTGGACTCCAAACCTTCCTCTGTGAATATTTTGCTGTACAAGTCTCTGCGTCTTGATCCAATTTCTGTGATTTATATTTTCCATAATTTTCTCTGGTCAGGATTTTCAGATTTACGACCCACGTGCGCTCTGCTGTCCTGCGTTCTGGAGAAGGCTGTCTGTGTCTTCCCTGCCTGCTGTCTGCTGGGAGTGCACTCTCCTGCACTGCTTTTCCCCGACCAGGGCCTGGGGTGCGCCCCTCACGCAGGAGCCGCTCCCGCCTGCCTCTGCCTTTCTGGGGGGGGTGGCAAAGTCTCCTTCGCAGCCCTGCCATCCTCCCTCACCCCCTCCCGAGGCAAAGTTTCTCTGCCCCCAGTGGATTGACAGCTGGCGCAGACGGAAGGGGTCTGGGGCTGGGGGTGAGGCCTGCAGATCATCCCCTTCTGCACAAAGAGCCCATGGAAGTGGAGAGTGGAGGGGTCCTATAGGCTTGGGCGGGGATGGAGCCCACGTTTTAGAGGGAAAAGCTGTGGGCAGCGTCTGATGGGCATCCAGGCACCGCCCTGGCTGTAGCAGCAGGTGGCACGTGCTGGCCAGTGCCCTCCTGAGCTGGTCCCGCAGATGACCAGGACGCTGTGCCATTGGCTAGCCCCTACCTGCCTCCTCCCGTGTCCCCTGGGGCCCCCATGCAGAAGCAAGTACACACTGTGAAGGGGGGTCTGCGGCTTTATTCACAGGCCCCAGAGGATGGAGGCAGCAACGACAGAGATGCGGGGGATGCCCCGGGATGGCCTCTCCACCCCCAGGACTGTCAAGGAGCCCCTGACAGGATTGTGGGGGCTGGAGGATGTGGAGTCCCACGAGCGGCCCTGGTGTGCAAGAGGGCGGAGGGTCTCTGCCTCGAGGGGCCTTTCTGGCCTCTCTACTTCCAGCGCCCGCCGACTTTGCCCTTGGCTGGGGTCCCAGCCTTCTTGCTGCTGCAAATGGGAAGCAAGTGATCCTTCAGGGTCAGGGCCTCTGGCCGTGCCTCTCCTGGTCCCCCACCCTGGGTGGACTCTCAGCCTGACCCCAGGCTGCTCTCAGGGCACAGGCCCGACCCAAGCTCACGGCGCACACCCAGCTTCAGTCCAGGCAGTGCCCACTCACCTGTGCCTGGTGGGCCTAGATCGTTAGTGTGGTTAGAGGGCTGGCACGTGAGCCCAGGGCACCCTCCCTCTGTCCTCCCTTCCTTGCCTGAGGTACCACTGCAGACAGACCCCCGAGCTGGGGAAGACTGTCTTAGCAGATAATGATAATCCTAGACGCTTGGCCTCGAAAGAGCTCATGCCCCTCCAGACGGTGGCCTCTGAGGGGTGGCAGTCCCAGGAGCCTGCCCCGTTTGTCTGAGGCCTTCAAGTGGCCGCGAACCAGGAGTAGCTGGATGCGGGTGAGGGACGAAGGCGGGTGGAGAACAGGAGTGCTCCGGCCCGCGAGGCCGGCCCCATTCAGATGCGGCTGCCCAGCAGGACACCTGGCTGGCAAAGGCCCCCACACACGTTCCTGGGCACCCTCAGCACATGCACACGTTCCTGGGCACCCTCAGCACATGCACACGTTCCTGGGCACCCTCAGCACATGCACACATTCCTGGGCACCCTCAGCACATGCACACGTTCCTGGGCACCCTCAGCACATGCACACCACGCCGACTGCCCACCCTCAGAGGGGCCTGCAACGACCCCGATGGCACAACAAGGAGGCCATGAGGTCACGTGCACCACGCAGGAGCCTGCCCTGCGCGCCGCAGGGAAGCCAGGGCTACAGGAGGAGGGAGAAGAATCCCAGAAAACATCGAAACTCCAAGTAGCCCCCGAACACTGCGATCCTTGGGGAAATGGAACTGGCTGTGCAGCTGGGCTCGGTGACAGGATCCCCAGCGTGGCGTCGCCGGGGGCACCCTGGGTGCAGCCCCACGCAGGTGGTCGAGTAGCCGTGTCAAGGGATCCCACAGCCCCCGGGGACATGATTTTATGGACGAGGTTTCACCGTCCTGAGGAGTCCATGATTTTGCCCAGCGTCACAGAGGGGCTGGTGATGAAGCCCTGACTGCTTAATTCCCTGTCCCAGGTTCCCTTGGAGGGTGGGACACTGGCGGGATACCCCAGGGCCCAGGCTGGCCACACCAAAGACCCCCCGAGTAGCCCCGTCTAGGGGTCCCCTGGCTGCCCTCTCCCTGCAGCCAGTGCCAGACTCGGGGCGAGGGCGTGACAGGCAAGCCCCATTGGGCTCCCTCCTCCTGACTCTGCCATCCTTCAGGGCTCCCTTGTGTGCAGGACAGGGAGGAGGCTCCGGGTCCCTGGCCACAGGCCTGGGCATGCTGGCCCGGGTGGCCTGGCCGGGTTAGTCTCGTTACTGCCCTGCCGAGGCCAGCCACCACCGGCCCTTGCTAGGGACTGGCTACAGCGGCTGGCCCCAAGGGCCCCTGTGCCCAGTGCGGAGCGAGGACGGCAGGGCTACTCACTGCTTCTGGGCCTGGTCAATACGGCTCCTGAGCGTGGTGATCTGTGAACAACATGAGTGATTCACTGCAACGACCCGAGGGCCAGGCCTGCGTGTACTGGGTGAAGGCCTGTCTCCACCGCAGGGTGGGCTGGGCTGCGCGACCCAGGGCTGCTGGGCCCCCATGAGGGCTCCTCGGCTCCCTTACTGTGTCCTGGCTCCTTGTGCAGGGGGACACCGTCCCGTGGCCCTCGGGCTCGTGCCTGGACTTACTCTCGCCGGCCTGTACTGGCCTGGACTGCCACACACAGCAGCCCGTAGCTGGCCACTTACCTTCAGCCTGCGGCAGGATGTGGGGCGGGGAGCACGGAGCATGGATGGGGCCGGGGGAGGGTTGCAGGTGAGGCCTGCAGACCCCTCCTTCCCAGCTCCCGCTCCCTTCAGCCGCTGAGCTCAGAGCTCCGAGCGGCCCTCCTGCTCCTGGGCCAGCCGCTCCCGCCCTCGTGCCTGCGCCCGGGGGCACTCTGTGGCCGCTGCTGGCTTGAGGTGGAGCTCCTGGGAAGGTGGGGGCCCTTCCTCGCTTGCCAACAGGGCAGCGGCCACTGGGAAGCCCCTGGCTGCAGGCACGAGGGTAGAGCGGGGGCAGGAGGAAGGCTCCAGGCCCCCTGCCGCCAGCATCCTGAGCGATCCAGGTTTTAGCCATGCGAGAGGTTCACCTCACCGTGCAGCGCACACCCATGGGCCTGGCCCAGGGCGGACCCGGCTACTTACAACTTGGCCAGCATCTGCACTCTGGCCCGGACATTCATGATCTAGAAAGACCAAGATGGTTACAAGGCTGGATGGGCGGCTGGGGCATCGAGGCCCCGCTGTGGGCTAGCTTGGCCTGGTGATGGCCCTCCAGGCTCTGGAGCCCTTGGGAGCCCACTGTGGCCGCATCTATCCAGAGCCAGTGGGTCCCTGACTCAGCTCTGGGAACACAGCATGGGAAGGGCCTGGGTCCTGTGCTGTGAAGCCCATCTCGGGGCCAGCCCCTCTGGGAGAGCCCCGAGGGTGAGGTCAGGGCTGTCCCTCATGCCTGGACCCCCTGGGGACAGCTCTGGGAGGGAGTGTAATCGCCCTGCCTCTGTCGGAGGGGAGCTCGCGGAAGCTCAGGTGGAACAGGTGGCCTGCCCAGAACCCCCGAGAAGGAGCTCGGATTTGCCCGGCTGGCTTGGACTGGTCGCCCCGCACCCGCTGCACCTGGGTAGAGCACAAGCCCCATGGGCACAACTGCCCTCCCCTGGGGCCTCTGGCGGTGCTGGAGGGTGGACGTCATGGCCTTGATGGTGATGCTGGAGTGTCTGCATTTGCCCCGAGCATGCGGATCGCCCATGGCTGCACCCCTCACCCCTTGCCCCTGGAGCCCACAGGGGTGTTTGGGAGGGTGGGAAGCAGCTTGGCTTCCATCCTAGCTCCCACGTTGTACCCCAGCCCCTGAGGCCACCCAGGCAGGTTGCCTTCCCCAGTCTCAGCTTTGCCCGCAGCAATAGTGCCTGCATGGGATGGTGGCTCTGCTCCGTCCCAGAGGGGCACAGTCCCAGGCCCCCTTTCCCAACCGCGGGGTGCAGTGTGTCACCCCTCTCTGCCTGCCCCGAGGAAGCAGGTGTCTGGGGCCCTGGTGGAAGCCAGAGTCTGGGTTTGCGGAGGAGGCTCTGTGGAAAGGACACCCCACACCAGACGGACTCGGTGCCCCGGGGCTGAGCTGGGTGATGATGGGGACTTTCTGTAAGCTTAAAGTGGTTCCGAAAATGAACCCTGAGTCCACTTGGCCATGGCTACTCTGCCATGACAGTCCTCATGGCAGGGGTAACCAAGGCCTCCCAAAGGGGCCAGGTTCATCGCTCAGGGTGCTGCATGGCCAGCCAGGAGGACGGGCTCTGGCCACAGTCCCCAGCAGGAGAGTAGCCTCAGCCAGGGGTCAGTGGCAACAGCCTGTGTGGGCCTCTCAGGGCCCAGGTCCCTGGGGTGGGCAGGTCCAGAGTCTGGTAGGGACGCAGGGAGGTGGCTGCTCTGGTTGGTGGGTGAAAGCCGCTAGGGCCCCAGGGCCGGAGGTGCCAGGACTCACATCATATTTCTGGCGTTTCAGCTTCTCCCCAAACTCGAACTTGTCGATCTCCAGCTGGTGCAGGGTCTCCCAGAGCTCCTTGGCCTTATCCCTGGGGCAGAGGAAGTGGTGGGGCTTCGTTGAATAAGCCCCAAAGGCAGGGCCAGGCCCCTGGAGTCCTCCTCCAGCCACTGAGGAGCATGGTCCTTGGCAGCCTGAGGAGCAGTCGGCAGCTCCTGCAGGGCCACCCCGTGGGGCTGAACCCCACAACACCCACCCCTCACCTCAGTTTGTCTTCACCGAGGTGGTCGATGTTGAGCGGCTTGCGTCTCTCAGCCAGAATCTTCTTCTTCATTTCCCGGGCCGTCTGCTTCTTGCCTCTCTTCTGATCGGCCTGTAGGGGACAGGCCCAAAGAGAGGGGCCTGGTCTCAGGAGGGCGCAGGGCGTAGCCCACGCTGAAGGCTGCCACCGTGCTCCCAGCAGCGGCACGCACCTTGGCCAGGTAGCTGCTGTAGTTGGCTCCCATGGAAGACAGAGCTTTCTTCTTCTTCAGGTCGTCCTCTGCTCTCCTCTTGGCATCTTCCTCCTCCCTTCTGGCCTTTTCCTCCTGTGGAGACCCCATCCCCAAGATGCTCAGGGATGGAGAGAGGGCTATGCTTTCTGGGCAGGCTTTAGGGACCCACCCTGGGCTTACAGCTGTCTGGAAGGGCCCACCCTGGGCTTAGAACTATCTGGAAGGAAGATCCAGGTTTTGGCCAGGATTTGTGTTCTGGCAAGGGGTTCTGCAGGGCGCTGGGGCCTTAGCCAGTGGCTCTGATCATTGGCCAATGACAATAGGAACCCCAGGAGGAGGAAGGTCTCAGCCCCTGTATTTCTCTGGGCCTGGGGCTCATTCACTGATGAGGCAGCAGTGCGGATGGTGCCCTCACCGCCAGTCTGTTCTGGCGCTCCCTCTCCTTCTCTGCACGAATCCTCTGCTGCTCCGCTCTCTCCGCACGGCGCTTCTCCTGCAGCCAGAGAAGGGGGGTCTGCTCAGCCCTGTCCCCAGCTCCTCCAAGGGTGTCCACCAGCCCCTGCTGCAACCTGAACTGCCCCACTCACGATTCTCTCTTTGAGAGCGATCAGCTCCTCCTCCTCCTTCTTCCGGGCCTCAAAGTGGCTGTCGATGAGGGCCTGGAGCTCCATTAGGTCTTTGTTCTGACGCTTCTTCTGGATGTCCTGTGGGCAGGGGCAGTGGGAGTGAGCCCCACCCCTCTCTCCAACCTCTGCCCTGCCTGGCCTGCCTTGCAGCAAGAGGTCCCTTCCCTTGCCCCAGAAGAGAAGCCCTGACTCCCTCGGCCACCATGAAAATGGCAAGTGGCAAGGAATGTTTTGCCTTCTCCATATTGCCATGGCTGCTATCCTCAGAGAGGCCTAGGGTGGCCTGATTCCTGAGACACACAGCAGGGATGGTGCCCAGCCATAAGGTCCTCGGCATCCTTAGGATGAACTGGCCCTGACTTGGCTCTGTCATCATCCTCAGAGATGCCCTGCATGGGCCTGGCAGAGAGAAGACTGCAGAATGAGAGAAATTGTTGGATAAATAGATAGGCATGTGAACAGATGAACTGATAGGTGGGTGGATGAGTGAGAGAGGATGGAGACAGATGACTGGGTGGATAGATGGATGATTGGAGAAATGGATAGATGGATGAATGGATGGATAGGTAGATGGGTGGAGGGATGGACGTGTGGATTAATGGTAGAGGATGCGTGGATGGTGGGTGAGTGGGTGGGTGGGTGGATGGGAGGACGAATGGGTGAATGGGTGGATGGGTGGGTTGGAGGGTGGATGAGTGGATGGTTACGTGAGTAAGTGGATGATAGATGGATCGATGGATGGATGAGTAGATGAATGAGTGGTATGAATGGATGGATGGATGGGTGGATGGGTGGGTGAGCGAGTAGGTGAACGGAGAGATGAGTCAGTGGATAGGTGGGTGAGTGTATGGATGGGTGGTTGGGTGGGTGGATGGATGGATGAATGGGTGAGTGGATACGTGGCTGGTTGGATGGATGGAAGTTAGGCAGGATGGATGGATGGATGGATGGATGGATGGATGGAAAGATGGATGGGTAGGTGGGTGGTTGAGTGGTTGGGTGGATGAATGGATGGATAGATGGTTGAGTGGATGGGTGGGTGGGTGTATGAATGGATAGGTGAATGGGTAGGAGCTTACGTGGGTGGGTGGATGGATGGATAGAAGGATAGATGGAGGAGAAGGGAAGAGAGATGTTTATTGTTAGAGGGGTTTCCTCTGGCCCAGGAATAAGTTATGGTAGAATTGCCTGGACCCAGGAGGCCCCGGCTCTGGCTGCTTGGGAGGAAGTGACCTTCTGAGGCCTAGCCTAGAGCCCAAAAGCTGGGGTGTGGGGAAACCGTGGCCATGTTAACCAGAGTCCCGTAAACTTACATCGAAGTCCACTTTCTCCCCTTCTGGGATCTTAGGAGCAGTGAGTCTGAAGAGGAGACAAAGAGGCCCGTGAGCAGAGACCCGGGAACCCACCCCAGAGGGTCAGCCTGGCGCTTTCCCCACTGGCCCCTGCTGACCCTGGTGCCTGCCGTCCTGCTCTTGCCCCCAGCCGAGGATGCCCGCCTAGTGGCACGTTTGCCCCAGCTTTATTCTTATGAAGTTTGTAGACCACCATCCTGAGAGTGGCTTGAGCCCCTCAAGAAGGCTTCAGCTTCCAGCACCACCGTCTGCCTTTTGGCTTCTGGCCATTGCAATGTCACTGAACCCCAGCTACCAGGGAGGGCACCTCTGCTTCCTTCTCAAACAGATAAACAAACGCAGCCAGGTCGGGTGAGAAGCTACGGCCACTGTGGGTGGCGGTGGCCTCCCTGGGCAGGAATGGCTGCTGCGAGTCTGTGCCTTTCCCCAGCCCCTCTTTCATCTTTCTCTCTGGGGGCCCAAAGGAAGGAGGAGAGGGGCTGGGAAGAAAGCAATCTGAAGGGGAAACGAGGCCCCCTCTCTGGCTGGGTGTGCAGTCCCCTCCTCTCACCAATACATTCCAGATGCAGCAAAGAGTTAAAACAACAACAATTTTTTCCAACAAACCCTAGAAGAAAGTGGAACTAAATATCAATCAGAAACTGGAGCAGGAAAGGGTTTCCTAAGCTCAGAAGCACCAGAAGGTGCCTCTAAGGGAAACAAGGCCAGATGACGCCACGCAAATGAAAAACTTATGTATGTGAAAAAAAAAAAAAAAACGGAAAATGGAAAGGCAAAAAAAAAAAAGACTAAAAAAATATTTTCAGCAAATACAGAGAAGACTTATATCCTTATGCAAACTGATGACTAAGAAAACACAGAGATTCCTCCACCAGGAGACAAATGAGCAATGGCCGTAGCTACGAGTTCTCAGAGAAGAGACGACCCATCCCAAACTCAGGGAAACGCTGGCCCCGAGTGACTGTTAGGGCGCAAAGCCAAACAACCATGAGGTGCCGTTTCTCATCCATCAGAGGTTGCAATGTAAAAGCACGTTCCTGTCCCTGGGTGAGGAGGGTGTGGGACACAGACCCGCTCACATCCCACGTAGGAGACGGCGTTGGCCAGGCCCTTGTGGAAAGCAATTTGGCAGTGGATGTCAAAGCCTTAAGAACATTCATACTCTTTGACCCAGTAATTCCAGTTCTGGGAATGTGGCCTACGGAAATAACCCTAAAGACGGAAAACGCTTTCCAACCAGCGTTATTTATGATAGTAAAATATTGGGGAAAGCCTGCAATAGGGGAATGGTTAGGAAAATTATGGTTTGTCCAATTGATGGAATATTATGTGGCCATTCAAAATATTTAAGAAGACTGTGTAAAAACATGGAAAAATACTTATGAATAGTGCTAAATTTTAAAAAAAGCAGAATTCAAGGTCGTAGAGACGGTACGATGTTTGAAAAACAGGGCCGACTTTAAATCTTTTTTTTTCCAAGTGCTATGCATGGAAAAAAGGAAGAAATAAGGCTTTTTATTTCTTTCTGCTCTTTTCCACAGTCTGGCTGGCTGGGTGGCAGAATTATAGATGACGTTTTTTCTTCATTTGACTTTTATATATTTTCCAAATTTTCTTTCATGAGGTGTTTTATTTTCATAAGGAAAACACAAACAATTTTTCTAAAATGAGAAAATATCTCATGATCCGGCATTACTGTACTTAAAATCACTGAAAAATACAGTGCAAAGGATGGGAATATGCTGGCTGTACCCTTCAGATGTTCTCACTCTTCTTCTGAGAATCTGCAATGCTCCCCAAGTGGGAGCCAACAGTGAGAGTGTGCTAAGATGCTCTAAGATTCCACCTCGCGCAGAGCAAAACGCAGGCAAGAGCGCTCGAGAGACAAAATGGTGAATCACGTAGCGAGTGCTGTGGCTTGTGAATACCAATCAAAAGCAGAAAAGTCAGAAGAGCTGCATTAAAAAAAACAACCCCTGAAGTGCTCACAAGCAGGTGCGATGAGGACAAGCTCCTCTGAATTCTGCCCCAAAGGGGAGCAGGGGCCCCTGCACAGTGAGCTCTTTTGGACGCGGTCAAGGTATCATTCTGAAGGGGGTTTCTGGGCTGAGTCCCCCACCTCTCTCCACTTCTGGACTCACTTTCTTGTCGCTTTTCACATCTAGGGCTCTGGGAGTCCTAGAAGGATGGCCGGGCATGGTGTGGTCCCCTGAAGGCCGTGGGGTGTTGCAGTGGCCACACTCCCTGCACCCGGTGCCCCCCCTTCCTTCCTCGACTCTCTCCCACCCACCTCTCCTCCCTCCTTCCTCATCAGTAGCCTCCTCCTGCAGGAAGCCCTCCTTGTCTGCACCGGATGACCCTGGGCAAAATCACACCCTGCTGGGCCTCCCAAGCCCATCTCCCAGGTGACCCTCATCATCCCTCCCACCCTGCGCTCTGAGCGTCCCTCTGAATGCAGGCTCCAGGCATCCGGCCCTGGCTCACTCCTCTGCCTCCACCATGGAACACATGAGGCACCGGGCCTGCCAGGACCCCACACTCACTTGGCCGCCCCCACCCCAGAACACGCTCAGCGCCGAGCCTGCCAGGACCCCACACTCACTTGGGTCTCGGTTTCTCCTCTGGTCCGCACAGCACCAGTGTGAGGAGAGGGACACCAGCATGGGGAGAGGGACACCAGCGTGGGGAGAGGGAGAGAGACAGCCTGGGTGAGACTGGGCGGCCTGCAGCCCTGGGTTCCCCCTCGCTGAAGGCCGCCATCCTTTTCAGCTGGGCGTACCCCCAACCCCCAGAAACAAGAGGGTCCTGTTTCTGCTCTAGGCCTGCAAAAGCCCCTGGCAGGGTCGGAGAGGAAGAGCTCAGGGCCTGGGGCCGGGAGGAAGGGTGAAGAAGAGGTAGGGAAGAAATAGGAGCAAGACAGGCAGCATCCTTGAAGGCTGGGAAGGGAGGAGATGAGGAAAGAGGACAGGGGCTCGGGAAGAAGATTGGGAGGAAAGGGGCTTGGGAGAAAGGGGAAGGGGGCGTGCCCGGCCCGGGCTCTGGCACTGCTGGCTGGTCCTGCTTACTCCCCCTCCACTGTGTGGCAGAAGCTCGGAGCGGTGGCATCCGCCAGATCCTGGCAGCCCAACCCCAGCGGCACCATGCGGAGCAGCAAGACCTGGCCCTCCAAGGCCCCCATGCCAGGGAAAGAGAAAGAGGACAGAGGGAGAAGGAGGCAGGGCAGTGAGAGACCCCAGCCTGTCCTCTTTCCCTCGCGTCGGCTAGAGCCAGGGTCCTGCATCTCCGGCGGCGGGGACGGGCCCTTACCTTCCGCGTCCTCCTCTGCGGTGTCTTCCAGGTAGCAAAAGGCACAAGCACACATGCAAGAGAAAAGCCAGCACAGCTGCGGGGGATCAGTGGGCAAGGGGCCTGTGGCGGGCAAGGGGCCCACCCCTCTCACTCGGACACTGTCTTCTCCAGGGTGTGCCTGCGGGGCCCTACAAGTGCCCCAAGCTGGGGCCGGTGAATCAATGCCTGGGGAGGGGGTGGAAGGGGCTAGGTGCCCAGTGGAGCACCTGCCTGGAAGACCTAGTGGAGAATAGGAGGGACACGGACACCTCGCGGGGCAAGGTTGGGGGCTAAGGGCACTGGGTCTCATCTGTCCCCCTAGTCTGTCCTCTTGGGTCTGGCAGGGCCAACCTTGGAATCTGAGACCCTCCACACCAAGAGTGCGTTGCAGCCGGTTGGGTGCAGCCCCTTCGCTTCGTGCTTCCCGGAGCCTGACCCCTGCCTGTAAAGTCTGTGTTACTGGGTGGAACCCAGCAGTTCATGGAATGACTACAGCCCTCAGGCCTCAGGAGCCTCTGCTGGCAACGTGCTGTCTAACTCCTTGCTGGTCTCAGCACCAGCCTGAGTCCAGAATGTCCACCAATGCCCCCATCCATAGGCCAGGAGCCCAGTCACGCTCATCCCTGACCTCCCTGGGACCTGCCCTCTGACTACCACACAGCTGCTGTCCTGAGACTGGGCCCCTCTGGGACCCCCCTGCTACCTCTCCCTGGCCACCTCTGGGGTCTGCCTGGCCTGCCCTGGCCACCCTAATAAGGGGTGGCTTCCTTTAGGATACACTCTGCTCCTAGACCCTGGGGTGGACCTGGCTGGCCTGGCCCGGCTGGGGCCCAGGAGGGGGGTCTGCCGCTGGCCTAGTGGCACCCGCCCATCCTGTCCCTTCAGTCCCTGCTCTGGGCCTTAGGTGGCAGCAAGGCCGTTGACATGCGATGCCCTTGGCCCTCCGAGTCTGACCCAGCGCCGTCCCCTGCATTTGGCTAAGGCCAGCAGGCCTGGGCCTGGGAGTGGGGGTCCTGCCTTTCCAGTGCCTGGCCTGGGGGGCACTGGTCCTTGAGTCCTCCTCGTTGGCAGATACCTCGGTTGCCTGGGAGCCCCCTGCACCCCACAGAGAGCCCGCCAGCGCTCTTGGTTTTGCAGGTGGGCCTGAGGTCACCCATTCCGGATGCCTTGGGGCGCGTGTGCACCGGGAGTGAGCGGTGGGGCATGCTGAGCGTTCCAACCAAGGGCCCAGAAGGAACAGCGTGGTGAGGACGATGAATGGGCTGCCCGCCCTGGCCTCCCTGACTTAAGGGTTTTGCTGGACGCAGTGTGTGGCTGAGGAGCCCCTCTGGGTGGGAAGGCCGGCCAGGGAGGAGGGCGAGTTCGGGTGAGAGGCTGAGCGCTTTTGGGGAGCAAGCACACAGCCAAGCAGCAAAGCTGTCCTGCGGCCCTGCCTCCTCTGCTCCTGCCCCACCCTCCCCTGCTGTCTGTCTGTCTGTCCGCTGGCCTCAGTGCTGGTTCCAGAGTGGCCCAGCAACCCTGTCATCCCCACAGGCCATGTCCTGGACACCTCCCTGCATGGCTGGAGTCCCATCCCCCTCCCAGCATGTCCCTTCTTGTCCAGGGGCCTCTCTGAGGCTCTAGTCATGCAAGAGCTCAGGCCCAGCAGGGAGGAGCCCCTCAGCCTCACGGCCCGGGAATGGGGGGAGCCGAGAAGCGCTCCCCAGCTGGGGCCCCTGACTTGAATGTGCAGCTCTCTGACCTCCACCCAGTACGGCCGGCCCCACTACCAGGGAGGGCAGGCCCACCCAGGGGGCCTCCTCACTCCGGGTGTGTCTGGCTCGGGCCCAGGCAATGGGTGGGATGCTGGGACCTGACTGGGCCTTTGCACGCATGGCCCCTGGCTGTTCTGGGTCCCCAGCGTCCCCACCTTGGGCCTCAGCCTGCCTTTCTGCTTCACTCCACTTGCCCCTCCACCCTCCCTTCCGCCTTACCCCTCCCTACCTTCCCGCTTCTGGCTTGCTAACTGGGGCAGGGTGGAGGCCTCTCCTGCGCTCTTCCCACCCCACCCTGGTGGATCCAGAGGGTCCCAGTGGACCCCAGCACCGTCCTCCCAAGGCCTGTTCTGCCTCGGCCTCAAGGCTGGCCACCCCCACCTCCCACCTTCCTGTTGGCAGCCCAGGAAGAGGCTCGTTGTCCCCGGGCTATGGAATCAATCCTCTCTGCCTGGGAGACACAGAGGAAGCCTGCACCGCATTGGCCAGCCCTTCCTAAGCCAGGGTCCTCACTGTGTCCCCAGCCCAGAGGCCAGAACGGGTTCAGTTGTTGGTGGCAAACGTCACAAGGGGCGGGCAAGAGGGAGGAAGCGAGAGAGAACAGAAGGGAGGACGGGGGCTCTGGCCTGGAGGCTGGGGAGCACCGGCACACCTTCTTGAACTTCCTCTGCAGAAGCAGCATCATGGTGGGCAGAAAGGGGGGGAGGGAGAGAGAACCAGTGTGAGCGGTGGCAGCGCAGAGAGGAGGGTGCCGAGGCGGCAGAGCGAGCAGGCCGGGCTGTGCAGGGTTACGCGGCCCCTCTTGTTCCTTCTTGGGTCCTGCACCCCCCACATGGCCACACGTGCCCATGTGGCATTGAAGTCATGCACGTACCTGGTTCATGAACTTCATGGGCCAAGGAGGCCACGGAACAAGAGGCAAAACCGCGGGTCAGAGGTCAAAGGAGAAGGGTCCGAGGTTAATGGAAAAGCGGCCCATCGCCACTCGAGGCCGAGGGTGGGGTGCGTGCGGGGAGCGAGCAAGACACGGTCAGAGTTAGCCCAGGCGCGGCCACCGCCCCAGTCCCATGTCCCCAAACCCTGCTCTCAGCATCTGGGAGCACCCCAGTTAGGGAAACTGAGGCTCAGAGGATGGCTGGGAGCTGTGGCTCTTGCCCTTTGTGGAGCAGGCTCGGTACTGGGGCTAGGCCTTCCTTTGCTCGCCCCCATCCCCTGTCTGTCCTGGGGCGCCCCCAGAAGGGTGTCCGTGCCTCTGGCCGGGGCACCAAGGCCCATGTGCGAGGTTGTAGCCTGGCTGGGCGGCACCAGGGGCCCACAAAGGCAGTGCTGGCAGCCCTGGGAGGCAGAGCTACAGACGGGCCATGGAAGGTGTCCCCAGGACCCCCACTTCCTGCCATCCCAACAGCTGGGGGCCCACTCGTTCTTTCCCTGATGGGATTCTTTCCACCCTCCAAGGGTGCTGGCAGCCCTGGGCACCAATGATGGCTCTGCCCGCTGATCTGGGCATGGGACCCCAGCCCTCCCATCTGCTCCCAGCCTGTGTGCACCTCAAGGGTCTCACAGCAGAAGGCTGTGAGGGGGCCTGCGGGGCTGACGAGGGCACGTGCACGAGGGAGCTGAGTGTGCCAGGCTGCAGGGTTCTGCCCCCAGCTGCCTTCTCTCCCCTCACTCTGTGCTGTCCCAAGATGTGGCGGGCCTCCTGGCCAGGCCCAGGGGTCGACGCCACCACGGGCTCTCGACTGCCTACCCTGGGGTAGAGGACTAGGGTGGGCCTACGTGTCCCCTCTGCCCAATGCTTGGAGACGCCCTGCTGACCAGCAGCCCAGCCTGCACCTGCCCGGGGAGTCCCTGGCCCTACTGCCTGGGGGGCTGTGGGGAAGGGGGCCCACCCTCGAGACCCCATTCTCTCTCTGGTCAAGCATTGGCCGCGGTTAGTGGGTTACATTAGGGCCACATGTGGGGGCCCCTTGGCTGGCTGGTACCTAGTGGCTTCCACCCCCTCCCCGTCCCCGCCACCCCCATGTGGGCTCCAGCCAGGCCCCGGGCCCCACATGGGGACAAGAAGTCCTGTGTCCTCATACCTTCCTCATGGACTTCTGCAGCTGAGGAGAGCCGGGGGTTGCAGGTGGCAGGGGAGAGAGGAGAGGGTTAGACAGGGACACACAGCAATCCTTGGAGGCGGGGTGGAGGTCAATGTTGGGTGGGGCGGGAAGTCTGGGGAGTGGGCATGGGGGCCGGGGCCTTGGACCCCACTTACCTTCCTCCTGGGCTTCCTCTGAGAGCCGGAGAAGCCAGGAGCAGGAGAAGGCGGGGTTGGGGGAGAGAGGGAACAGAGACAGTGATCAGAGTGTACTCAGGCCGCAAGGACAGGAGGCCAGCTGGCCGGGAGAAGAGGGCCTGGGGCTCGCTTGGCTGGGGTGAAAGATGGGGCTCAGTCCTGCATCTCTGGCCAGCCCCGGGGAGCACGGACTCCCACCAGCAGAACTGGTCACTGTCAGTTGGGCTGGGCCCGGCCCCTGAGAGGGGTTCTGACGCCCCTCCCACCCTCCTGGGGGCCTGGTATTCCCATGCCTGGAGGCGCTTGTTCACAGGGGCCCTTGTTAAGTCCTGCTCTGCAGGTGACTCAAGTGAGAACGGGGACAGAACCCACAGGGCCTGCGGGAAGCCCCGGCTCTGAGTGCACCCGGAAACAATGCTGACACTGAGGGGTCTTCAGAGAAATGTCGCAGGAAGACCCTTCCGTGGCCTCCCAGTCTGCCACGCAGCTGCTCCCCAGTGCCGTATTTCCCTCGCAGAAATGAGTCTTTCCACCTTTTCGGCAGAAAAATAAATGTTTTGCTCACGTTGTTAGGGTAGCCAAGTGTTTTCAAAATATTTTCAAAACATAGCACTCAGGACTCCTCACAGGACAGCCCTGCCTGTTAAGGTTGCGTGAACACGCTCCCCAGTTGAGCGGGTGCCAGGGATTCCGGGGCAGCGCCTTCGGCCTGAGAACCGCCGCCCCGCACGGTTCCCAGGTGCGCCCACACCCGCCCACGCCTGCCCAGGCACGATGGAGACGCCCACAGACCACACCCGGCCAGCACAGGGAGGGGGCTCCAGGCTCCACCCGGGGTTGCAGCACAGGGTGGGGGGGTGGTATGGAGGGATGGAGACACAGAGAGACAGAGATGGAGATGGAGGTGGAGAAATGGGGACAGAGAGGCCAAGAAAGACAGAGACTGAGAGAGAGAGGCAGAGAGACACAGAGACCAAGAGGCTGAAAGATACAGAGACAGAGAGAAGCTGAGAGATACACAGGCACACAGAGAGACAAAGGTGCCAAGAGAGACACGGAAAGGAACTGGAGAGAGATGGAGAGACTCTGAGATGCCGGGAGGGCAGAGATAGAGAGAGAAGCAGAGAGATAGCAACACTGGGCATGGCGGGGCACCTGGTGTTAATGAGAGTGCAGCCTTCATGACCAGCCCCAGCGAACCCCACACACCGTGGCACACGGAGGATGAAGGATTAATGAAGGATCATGAATGCATATTAATCGATTAAAGAGACAGGGGTTAGTGATGATTTAACGACTCATTCATCATCATTAATTAATGATGAATGGTGATTGTTAATGACTAATGATGAGGAAGATGGATGGTTGATTGACAAGCTCAAGGCGGCCTGGAGCAGCCTGGGGAGGGGGTTCTGTGAGCGCCACACGGGAGACGGGGGTTAAGTTCCAAGGAGGGGCTGGGGGGGCTTCCGGCGGTTGCCAGAATTACCTTCTTCTTCGTACTGCTCTGCATTGGGACAGAACAAAAGAGGGGAACCACATTAGAAGGGGCAGCCCGCGAAGGGAGGAGGATGATGAGAGGCCACTGTGTCCCAGCCCTGGACAGGCCAGCGACTCCCCCTGCCCAAGGGCGTGGAATCAGGGGTCCTCGGCCCAGAAGAGGCGCTAGGGAAGGCAGAGGCTCTGGTGATGATGGTGGCTTTTGGAGAGCTCAGGGGTCCTGGATGCCCAAGTCCCACAGTGGGCATGAGAGAAGCGGAGGGACAGGACCCAGAGCCTGACCTGCAGGCCCCTCAGGACCGTGTGGCCACACGTCGGGGAAAAGACGAGGCCCCCAAGTCGGACAGCTATTTTCCGGGGGTCACTCAGAAGCCACCCATGGGATGCAGCTGATGTAGGGCTGCCAAGGGGACACATGGTATGCACAGTCCAGCCCCCTGCCCACGTGTGACCCTTCCTTCTAGAGCAGAAAGTAGAAAGAAAATGGCTGTTGCACTTACCCTCCACCTGTTCACTGTGGGGCAGAGAAAGAGAGAGAAAGAAAGAGAGAGAGGTGGTGAGGCTGGGCTTTGCTTGGACTTGTGCAAGATAGCACGTGCTCCAGCCCCGCAGAAGCCAAGGGGCCAGGGTCCCGAGCCGGGCAGGGGGCAGCCACCAGCTGGGTACTCACACTTCCTCGTCAGACATGGTGAAGGTGGGTGGTTTCTGCAGAGAGAGATTGAGAGAGAGAGAGAGAGAGAGGATGGAAAGAGAGTTATGAGCTGCCTGGGCGTAGGATGGGGGATGGGGTCTTGGAGCAGCGCTGTGGGGGGACCACAGGCAGGGTTTGGGGGCCAGCTCTGGCCTTGGGTGAGTCCACCTCCTTGGGCCCCCACTTTCTCCAGGGATCCTGGCCCCTCCCAGCTCTTGGCGCCCCGGACTCTGTCCCCTCTTCCTGCCCTGGCTCCAGCCCGGAGCTTGGAATCTTGGAGCTGGACGGGATGTTGGAAGGTCGTGGCGTCCACCCCCACCCAGGGCAGACATCCTCTCCACGGCGTCCCCTGAGGAGGGTCATCCAGAATGCAGGCCGTGTGCCGTCCAGCCCGCTCTAGACACTGGAAAGGTCCCACTGATGGAGCTGAAACCTGTCTCTGGGTGTTCTCTGCCCAGTGGGTGTAGGTAGGGTCTCCCTGGGAGCCCCTGGATGACCGAGGCTGGCTCCCCAAGATGAGTAATCTGCTCACCCTACCATTCCCCATGAGAACCCCTCTTCCCTATTTGAGCCCAAAGCTCCCTTCTGTGCCTGTTTTCCTATGGGGTGCCCAGAGTGTGTCCCACCACACCCCTCTGAGGACCCCTCCTCCAAGATCACAGAGCAGGGAAGCTGTTCCTTCTCGTTACCCCTGTCACCTGAAAACATTGAGGCTGAGCCCCAGAGCGCGTTGGGTTGGGTCTGGGCTGCTTCCCGTGCACCCCCCCGGGCTGGGCTCTGTGCAAGGAATACTTGGACTGCAGGAGCCCACAGAAGAGCCCCCCCATTTCCCTCCCTGTGGCCGCTTTCCCTGGTCCCGAGGATGCTCTGGATCTGTCCCTGTCTAGGGGAAGCTCCGTGCCCGGGACTGGCTGCCCTGTCCATGTGCGGTGGTGGCGCCAGGCCAGCATGCTGGGGACTGTCTCTCTGTGAGCTGGCCACCATGCACACTGGGCGGCCAGGCCTGGGGAGGCTCTGAGCAGCTGCACCGGCATGTTGGCCAGGGTTTTAGAAAACAAAGTTCATTACAACACAGTACAGATTACCCGAAGACAATAGTTACGGTCCCCCCTGGGAGTGTTGTATAAGAAAAACACACGTTCATCAGCTAAAAATGCATCTACGTTGCATTGCTGAGGTGGGAACTGTTTTCCAAACCCTCTGTCAAGAATGTTAATTTTCCCAGAGCAACTTAAGCTCCATGCAAAATTACCCAGCAGATAGCTGTCTTCCAGGCAACGGGGGCAGCTTTTTCCTATCCCAGAATCTCTTCCTGAGACTCTGCTGCCCCTCAGGTTAAGCCTCTTGTAACTGCCACGGCTGGGCCAGGCTCTCCTCAGTCCTCAACCCCACCAGCCCCTCGTGCTGTCCTCCCAGCTGGTTCAGGCCCCAAACCCCACAGACTCCTCTAGGGCCATCCTCTGTAAGGAGAAGGAGGGTCAGTGAAGGGAGGGAGCGGAGCCTGGGCCCGCCTGCTGTGCCCACCCCTGACCCTGGCTGGGCTGACACCTGTTGGCTGCCACAAGATGGGGGCAGCGTGGCCCTCGCCTGGGGTGGGTTATTTATAAGGAACCAGTGGCAGCTGAGGCGTCCAGAAATAGGCAAGACATTTCTGCCCAGAAACCCAAGACATGGGTGAGGCGGGTGTGACAGCCCAGCCCTCCTTGGCCCACAGTGGCCTCCTCACCCTCAGGCACCCAGATCCTCCCCAGCTCCTCATATTTCCCTCCTGTCCCCCCAGGCCAGAGTCACATGGGTGTCCCGACACCCCCAGGCAGGGTGACCTCAAGGCCCCCCGACCTGAGGCGGGAAAGGCCCACTCTCCAAGTGGGGAAACTGAGGCACCTGGTTTTCTGCTGAGCGCCTGGAAGCAACACAAGGCTGTTCTGTCCCTCCCCAGTATGGCCTGTGTCATTGCCTCTGTTGCGGGGAGGGGCTGGTGGCAGGGGTGTGCTGGGGGCAGGGGATGGCATTTCAACAGCTGAGAAGCAAAGCAGGTGTCCAGTTAGTGCCTGCCTCGGAGGGGCTGCGTGAAAATAAACTATGTGGTCAGTTTCTTTGGGCACGTATGCATCACCCTTCCCTCCTTGGAAGGTGACGGGGCCAGGGCAGGGTGGGGAGGCAAGAGCCACTGCCCCTTGCTTGCTGTGGCCCTGACCATGCCCCCAGACCTGTTCTCCACCCAGCCAACCTTTGCTTTGTCCCATGTCCCCCCGTGGACTTCAGGAGGGGTGGCCAAGGCCTGATCAGACGGCACAAGTCAGGGGGACCGTGTCCAGGGGAGTGAGGGTGGGTGGGGGCTCTTATGAGCACCAGCTCCTCCAGCCTCCAGCCAGGGGGACGCGATGAAGCCCAGCCCCTCACTCCTGCCCCGTCCTGCCCCAGTCCAGCCCCTGTCCACTTCTGTCCTGCACCTGGGGGACGTGACGAAGCCCAGCCCCTCACTCTTGCCCCGTCCTGCCCCAGTCCAGCCCCTGTCCACTTCTGTCCTGCACCTGGGGGACGTGATGAAGCCCAGCCCCGCACTCTTGCCCCGTCCTGCCCCAGTCCAGCCCCTGTCCACTTATGTCCTGCACCTCCAGATTCTGGCCCCCAAGGCTGTGTGGGCTTTAGACGCCCCCACCCCAACGCACTCGGGCTGGCCGTACAGGATCCCCTGCCCTCCTGTCCTCGTTTTCGTCTCTACAAAATGGTGGCGTTGGAGGCCCAGGTGCGAGAGCTGCATGGCAAGGCCAGGATGGGCCCGGGCAAATGTCTGCATGGCGGCCACAAGCTGGCAACCTAAGCCCTGGCAGCGCCCCTGCACGGCGTCTTCCCTGCCGCTCACACCCCGCGCCTCTGTGTCTCCTGCCTTCAGGCCACTCCCTAGCACTGGGCTTCCCTGAGCCCCGGCTTGCCCCCTCCCGGCCTCCCACACTCTGCCTTCTTCTGCATCCTCCCAGTGCTGAGACCATCACGCCACTGTGTCCGCATCCCAGACTCTCCAGACGCTGGAGCAGCCACCTGGGGGCTCCGAGCCATGATGCTTCGAGTTGAGATGCTCGGCACCACACGGACCTGGGACCTCGGTGCCCCAGGACCCCAGAGTGTCCCTGGAATGAGGGACCATCCACCCGCACGCCGGAGGCCCCATCGGCCCCAGTCTTGGGTGGCCGCTCCTGCCTATACCCACCTGCGGGTTGAGTGTGAGAAGGGCTGGAGCTCCCTGTGGACAGGACCGGCTGCAGGCACTGGCGCCCGGCTCACACCCTCGTGTTATAGTGACATTTGATCTTCCCAGCAGCCCATTGGTCAGTGACTGGGTGGCCGGGGTGTGTGCCGAGTCTTGTTGGGGGGGACTATGCCCGTGCAGGCCCCTTACCAAGTATAGGAATGGCCAGAGGAGGAGACTGAAGGAGGCCAGGATGCAGAGGACATGCTTGGAGAAGGAGGCAAGGTCCTCCCTCCGCCTCCAGGAGGTGTCAGCTGCTATTTTTACTCCCAGCAGCGGGTACATTCTGGATGGGCTGAGGAGGGAGGAGGAAGGTGTTGGGTGGCCCTGGGGCACCAAGCTGAGGCTCTCTTTGGGCCAAACTGGTGTGGGGGTCCCCAGAGCTGGGCTGCCAGGTTTCCTATCCCCCCGCCCC
Organism: Pongo abelii; assembly: GCF_028885655.2. NCBI lineage: Eukaryota > Metazoa > Chordata > Mammalia > Primates > Hominidae > Pongo > Pongo abelii. The sequence continues at coordinate 1,887,318 of NC_071994.2, read as the reverse complement.
TTCTCTCTGAGATGATCTGTGGGAGTAAACATTTGTCCAGGAAAAGGGTCTGCACAGCCGGGGTCCCCTCCTGCCAGCCAGCCCAATGCCCCAGGCCCTTCGCTGCCTCCCCCAGGGGAGGAAGCAGCCTGAGGCCTCGGAGACCCCCCACGGAACTGACGCCAGGCCCCCACCCTATCTGAGACCCTCTTAGAGGCCAGCTCTGCTTTCCTGGCTAGAAACCGTTGGGGCCTACACAATAAGCAGGCGAGGGACATGGCCAGGCTGGCTGCAGTCCGAGTCTGCCATACCTCCCCCGGGGCTGCTGCCATTGGAGGGGGCTACACATGGAGTTTGCTGGGTGAGGGTCTGGGTCCTCCCTCTAGGCCCTCTCTTACCCTGGGGCCCCAGGGCCCTGGGCACTCGCAGTGGCCGTTACCATCTGTGCCAGCATCTCCCACAGGCTCATTGTGGCGTGTGGAGACTGGCTTTCTTTCCGCAGGACTCCAGGTGGCACCGTCCGACTAGCAGACACCCTTCCTGGCCTCCGATGGCCCGTATGCTGGCCAGTGAGGCCACCAGATTGGATAACCCTGCCTCTTGGATCAGGGAAACTGAGGCACAAGGTGGGGGAGAGCAGTCTGGCACCCTGACCCACCCCCTCACTCCCCTCAGACCCCACAGTCTGAGTGTGGGCGGTGGTTTCTGTGGAACTCTTCGGTTCAGGCACAGATTGGTTCCTTCTTGGCCAGCGCCCAGGACAGGGGTGAGTCCCGAGAAGCACAGACGAGGTCCCTGTCCTCCCCAGGCTTAGAGTCAGGGTCATCAGGACAACTCGGCAGGGGCTCACAGTGCCCTGGGGACGGGTCGGGGGCCTTCCGGAAGGCTTTGGTTGGCACCTCATTCCACCCCTCCATGGAACTGCGAGGCCGCAGAGCCCAGGGACAGGCAGGGTGTGCCTGGGGTCACACGACAAGGGGGGCTGGCCCCAGGCTGCCATTTCAAAGGACAGGGCCGGTCCCCTGCCTGCCTCCCGCTGAGTGCCGGGCACTGGGAAGGCTCTTGGAGCTGGGGTTGCTGGGAACATCCCCATCCTCCTGCTCTGGGTCTGTGGCTTCGTCTGCACTCCACGCCTTCCCCTCCCCGTCCATGTCCTCGATGGGCAAGGCTTTGGGGGCCACGTACAGCCCTGGCCCCTGGACATCTGTGACCAGCTTTCTGCCCACTGGGGACATCTGCAGAGCTGCTCCCTCAGAGGCACCCGAGCGGGTCCCTGGGGGTCAGCGGGCCCACCCTGTCCTCTCCCATGGTGGGGCCAACCTCCTTGTCCAGGCTCGCTCTGCCGGCTTCTCTAATGGAGCCCTGAGCCCACCATTCTGGTTACACATGGTTCAGTCTGCAGGTCTGGGAAGCCTGTGCCCACCCAAGCCCTCGCCCAGGCCAGGGGTCCTGAGGGGCGCACCTGAAGGTGGGTGTGCCATGGCCCTGCACTGGCCCCGTGTGGCCAGCAGGGGAGGGTGCTGCCGGCCCAGCTCCTGGGGCTTTGGCAGGAGCTCTCCGCCCAGCCGGCTGAGGTCAGAGGGATAGGGCAGGTTTTATTTTGGGTATCGGCGACCTCCGGCTCGGGCACTGGGCCTGAGGCGTAGCAAGGACTGCACAGAGCAGGCACCAGCGGCCTCGAGGGCCTGCACCAGGTAACCCACACCCTGCTGCCATCTGGCCTGACGGGTGGTCCGAGGAGAGGAGGCAGGGCAGGGGCCTCCTTGGGGACTGTAGACCTGGGTGGGGGCAGGGCACAAGGGAGGCCCAGCCTGGGTTGGGGACGCATTTCCACCCAGGAGGAGCCTGAGGACAGACCACGGGGCCTTGGCTCTAGGGCAGCTGTTGGGGGATGGGGGGGTTCTGAAATTGGCAAATGCTGAGCCAAGCCCAGGGAGTGGGGGGCAGGCTGTGGGAGGGAGGACAGCCTCCTGAGTGTCTTGGCTCCAGCTCCCTGGCTAGGTGGCCCCCAGATGGTGGCCGGGGCCCCTCAATCTAGGTCCCAGCACCCAGTGCGCATGGTTGGGGGTGGTGGAGACCAAGAGGGTCCTGAGCCTCTCCTCATGCCCTGAGCTGACCTAAGCGCCCAAGCTGGATCCAGCCTGAGGCCGCTCGGCCCAGCTGTGGGCTCAGTCACTGCCAGGCCCAGGACAGGAGCAGCTGACACAGCACTTGGGGACTGAGCTGCTCCAGCCCTAGGTAGCTGCCTCCCCACATGCCTAGTGCTTCTGATTTTGCAGTTTCATTGACTCGTTCTGCAGATATGATGGGTGTCTTCTGTGTGGCTGGCCTAGGGGCCTGTAGCAAGTGTCACAGGGTGTCAGGTGGCTGCTCTGGCAGGCAGGACAGAGGCTAGGGGCTTCGTCTGCCATCCCTGGCCAGGGGCCTCTTAGGCTGCAGGCCTTTTGAGCCTCCTGACCTCCACACTGGGCATGGCTTGACCTCCAGGTTTCCAGGAGCAGGGGCATGGGGTTGCTGTGGCCATGGAGGGGAGGCTGCATCAGAAACACAGCAGGGCTGTGGCTGGGTAGAGCTCAGAGGGACAGGCCCTGGGTTCTTGTTCTTGAGGCTGAGCCGAGGGGTGCAGAGGATCTGACAAGGGGCCAGGGCTGGTCGGGGGCGGGGCAGGCAGTGGCTGCCTCCTCAGCACTGCTGACCCCAACTACCCCCTGCCCCTGGTGCTGTCCACTCTGCACCCCAGTGTTGAGTGCCCAGCTGTAGCCTTTGGGCCTGCCTCTTGGCTGCCCTTGGTCACTGTCCCATCTGGATCAGGTGGGAAAGCAAGTGAGTGCTGTCACTGGGTGGTTCCCCAGCTGGGCAGGGTGGCCTGGATCCTCTCTCAGTGGCTGGGGCGTCTGAGAAAGGATGGGGGCACGTCACCTCCCTTGTGTGGGTGGTGGCTCTGTCGAGGTTTCGCTTTTCTGAACTGTGTGTATTCATGAGGCAAGCATGGTTTGACATGAAGCTGCGAGGACCCAAGGGAATGGCAAAGTGAAGTCCAGAACATCAGAATCTGGGGGGCCTGTTCCTCAAAGGGGCTTCCCAGACACTGAAGGCTGCAGGGCTGAGTGCCAGGCCCCAGTGCAGGACCTGGCAGAGGAGGGACAGGAGGGAGGATGTCCCCAGGCTGTCTGCTATTTCACACAGTTGTCCATTCATCCACCCTTCTATTCATTCACTCTCACCTTCACCACTTCCTTTCCTTCCTTCCTCCCTCCTTCTCTTCCATCATCCATCCCTCCGTCTGTCCATCCCTTCAACCACCCATACAATCACCTACCCATCCACTAATCCCTCCATTTCATCCACCCTTCCCGCCATTCATCCATCCATCATTAGTCTATCCATCCATTCATCCACCCACCTATCCATCTATCCATCCATCTACCTGTCTATCCATCCATCCATCCATCCATCTCTTCATCTACCCATCTACCCATTCATGCATCCATCCATCCCTCCCTCCCTGCGTCCACCCTCCCTTCTTCCATCCATCCCTCCCTCCATCCATCCATCCACACATCCACTCATCCATCCACCCACCCACCTACCCATCCACTCATTCATCCCTTCCTCCATCCATCCTTCCCTCCCTCTGTCCATCCATTCATCTATCCCTTCACCCAACCATCCACCCACCCATCTACCCATCCACTCATCCATCTCTCCATTCATCCATCCACCTATCCATTCACTCACTCACCTATCTATCTATCCGTCCTTTCATCCATCCTTTCATCTACCCATTCACACATCCATCCCTCCATTCATCCCTCCACCTATCCATCCATCCATCCACCTGTCCATCCACTCTCATCCATCCCTTCATCCATCCATCCACCATCTACCCATCCATGCATCCATCCCTTCATTCATCAATCCCTCCATTCTCCACCTATCCATCCATCCAACCACCTACCCATCCCTTCATTTATCGCTCTTTCCTTCGATCCATCCATCCACCCACCCACCTACCCATTCACTCACTCATCCTTCCCTCCATCCCTCCCTCTCTCCCTCTGGACATTCATCCAGCCATCCCTTCATCCATCCATCCACTCATCTACCCATCCACTCATGCATCCCTCCATTCATCCATCCACCTATCCATTCACTAACTCATCCATCCATCCTCCATCCATCCAGCCAGCCATCCAGCCAGCCATCCAGCCATCCTCCCACCCACCCATCCATTCACCCACCTATTCACCCACTCATCCGTCCATCAGTCCATCCATCCACCCACCTGCTTACCCATTCACTCATCCATACATCCCTCTATCCATTCATCCATCCCCTATTCATCCACTCACTCATCCCTCCACTCACCCACCCAACCATTCATCCACTCACCCACCTACCCATCCATTCACCTGCTTGTCCGTCCATCATCCATCCATCAATCCATCCATCCACCCACCCACCTGCTTACTCATTCACTCATCCATACATCCCTCTATCCACTCATCCATCCCCTATTCGTCCACTCACCCATCCCTCCACTTGCCCACCCAGCCATTCATCCACTTACCCACCTACCCATCCATTCACCCACCTATCTGTCCACTCATCCATCCATTCACCTGTTCATCTATCCATTCATCCACCCACCTACCCATCTATCCATCCACCCACTCGCCCACCCAGCCATTCATCCACTCACCCACCTACCCATCCATTCACCCACCTATCCGTCCACTCGTCATTCCATTCATCTATTCATCTATCCATTCATCCACCCACCTACCCATCCATCCATCCACCCACCCGTCCACCCATTTGTCTGTTTTCCAAACCTTCACTGAGTACCTCGTGGGTGGTGTTGGGGGAGGCCCCGAGGTGGATCTTGCCCCAGTGGGTGCGCAGTCAGGGCACAGAAGTTTATATTGGGCTAGTCCTGGTTGGGGTAGGGATATCACAGACATTCTGGAAAAGGAAGCCCGGACCCCACCCATTGTGTGTGCTCTGACTTAGGCCACCAGAGAGCTTATGTCCTGGAGTCTTATACTGCAAAGGCCATGAGACAGGTCAGACTGCCTGAACCCAGAGGCCACAGTATCCCACAGTGTGGGAACGGGCTGGCCACTGGCCCATCCTTTCCATCCTGGCCAGCCCTGCCCCCTTAGTGAGTACAAGACAGCCAGCACATGAGAATACACAGGAAGCTTTATTATACAAAATGGCGGGGTGGGGGGCGGCAAGCAGAGTGCGGGGGGGACGCAGCATCAAGCATCCTGCATGGCCGTTATCAGCCCTTGACCTGCAGTTTCCCCTTGGATCTGGGGGGTGACCCGCCCTCTCTGCACAGGCTGTGCCTCAACCTCCTAACTTCCTAGAAGGCACTTGGCCTCTCCAGGGGTAAGTCCCTTTGGCCAATGATCAGGAGTTTCTTTCCTCCCCCAAGTAATGAGAAGCAGAGCTGGGGTGGGTGGGGGGCGGTGGTCTGAGAGTGGAAGGGCAGAGAGGCTAAAGGGTCCAAGAGCAAAAGGAGGTGGCAGTGGGTGGCATCAAAGAGGCGAGGGTAGGTCATGCTGGCAACGGGAAGCAACTTCTTAGCCAGGGCCGGGGGGCGGGTGTCTGGCTGGAATCTCCCCTGGGTACATGGAGGGTGCAACCCGGCTGGACCTGCAGACCCAGGAAGCTGGAACATAGGCATGGGGTGCAGGGGGCATTAGGCTAGGGTCCAGGGAGGGGCCACAGACCTGCGTCCTGCAAGCCCACAGAGCCCGCTCCCTGAGCCTCTCTCTGCTGGCCTCCCTGCCCTGCCCACACCCACACTCCACCACAGGAGAAGATGTCCTGCCTCAGAGGCCTGCTTCCCAGTGTGAGCACTTGTGCCCTGGGTCAAGACCTCTGGCTGGAGACCTGACTCCAGGTGGAGGGAAGGCGGCCTGCCTGCCAAGCAGCCTGACCACCCCGGGGGCTAGAACTGGGGTTCTCGTGGTTCCTGCAGTCCGTCATCTAGAGGAGGCCGGTAGCTGAGAGCAAGTCCTAAGCAGGCTCCTTCCACCCCCACTCCTCCAGCAGCTCTGTTCTTGCCTTGGCAGAGCCAGCCCCCACCAGCGGCAGCCCCCAGGACTCCCTCCTTCCCCAAACCAGACAGCCTCTGGCTCGGACAGATGCCATTTGTCAATGTCCTTGCAAACACGTGGTGCCCAGAAACCAGGGTGGGCGGCTTGGCCGGACCACCCCAGACAGGAGGTCTGCGGGAATATCCCATTTAGCATAGCTCAGCGAAAACTGCTCCCACCTTCCGGCCGATCTACCTCTGATGATGCAGCCTCAGCTTTCCCAAGCCTCTTGGCCGCCACCCCTTACCGCTGGCTCGCAGCGGACGCGCCTGTGGTTGGGCCGGCGACAACAGGGCGCCCCTCACGTGTCTGTGGGCAGCCGCTCTTCCAGCCCTGGGCCCGGCCAGCAGCTGGCCAGGGGCATGCCTGTCACTTGGGGCTCACCCGCATCTCCCACCCCAGCCCACACGGTGTTGCAGCCTGACCCAGGCTGTGCACTTGGGGCCTGCTTTGTGCTGGGGTGGCATGGAGGACAGAGCCCTGGAGGCAGGTTCCAGCCCCGTCCTCGGAGGGACTCGGCCTCTGTGGCCTCATTTCTACACTAGGGTGATGGTGGGGCCACCCCAAAGTCCCCAAGGCACAGTCGAGCTCAGGATGCCCCTGGCAGGTTCTGGGTGCTCAGGAAGCAGAATACTCAGGCCTCCACACCCCTGGCCCCAGGTCCTCCCTGGACCACGGGAGACAGGCCGCCCACCTCAGGAGGGAGGAGGGCTGGCCTGACCACTGTCCCTCCCACCCTAGGACAGTCATGCTCATATCGGCTGCATCGATGGCACCCGAGTTGTGTGGCCCAAGCTTCCAGGGAACCCCTGGACCCCCACCGCCCCTGCTGCCCAAGCCAGGGAAGGACAACCTGCGTTTGCAGAAGCTCCTGAGGAAAGCAGCCCGGAAGAAGATGATGGGAGGCACACACCTCGCTCCACCCGGGGCCTTCCGCACCTCCCTGTCCCCCGTGAGTGAGGCCAGCCATGACCAGGAGGTCACAGCCCCACAAGCTGCTGAGGGCCTGCACCCCGCTGAAGCCCCACACCTTCCTGAAGCCCCGCGCCCCGCCGAGGCTCCCCGCACGGTGGCTGCCCTACCCCGCTCCCCGCACACCCCCATCATCCATCACGTGGCAGCACCCCTGCAGAAGTCCACGTTCTCCATCGGCCTCACCCAGCGCAGGATTCTAGCTGCTCAATTCAGGGCCACGGGGCCCCAGGTTGTAGCCTCGGCCCCAGAACCTGCCCGGCCCCCAAGTGGCTTCGTCCCTGTCTCTGGGGGTGGGGGCACCCACATCACCCAGGTGCACATCCAGCTGGCACCATCCCCACACAATGGGACACCTGAGCCCCCCAGGACAGCCCCAGAAGGGGGATCCAACAGCCAGGATGGAGATGCCACCCCAAGTCCCCCCAGGGCCCAGCCCCTGATCCCAGTGGCTCACATCCGCCCGCTGCCCACCGCAGCCCAGGCTGCCAGTCCCTGGCCTGAGGAGCCCCCTGTACCACGGCCGCCACCTGGCTTCCAGGCCTCGGTGCCCAGAGAGGCTAGTGCCAGGGTTGTGGTGCCCATAGCCCCGACCTGCCGCTCGCTGGAGTCCTCACCACACAGCCTGGCCCCCGTGGGCCCTGGCGGAGAGCACCTGGAGGAGCCCCCGATGGCTGGCCCTGCTGCTGAGGCTGAGCGAGTGTCCAGCCCTGCCTGGGCCTCATCCCCTACCCCACCATCAGGCCCTCACCCATGCCCTGTCCCCAAAGTTGCGCCCAAGCCCCGGCTCAGTGGCTGGACGTGGCTCAAGAAGCAGCTGCTGGAGGAGGCCCCGGAGCCTCCGCACCCAGGGCCACGGCAGAGCCTGGAGCCAGAGGTGCCCGCCCCCACAAAGCAGGAGGTGCCTGCCCCCACAGAGCAGGAGGTGCCCGTCCCCACCGCACCCCGGGCCCCCGCCTCCCGGGCCTCCACGATGTGGGATGCCGTGCTGTACCGCATGTCAGTGGCGGAGACCCGAGGGCGCCTGGCAGGGCCTAGCGGTGGGGAGCACACCCCAGCCAGCCTCAGCCGCCTGCCCTTCCTGTACCGGCCTCGCTTCAATGCCCGGAAGCTGCAGGAGGCCACCCGGCCCCCTCCCACAGTCCGCTCCATCCTGGAGCTGAGCCCCCAGCCCAAGAACTTCAACCGCACAGCGACTGGCTGGAGGCTCCAGTGAAGTGGCCAAAACGGCCTCCAGGGCCCAGGACTATGGGATGGACAGAAGAAGGGGCTGAGGCTCTAGCTGGGGGCCCATAGTTGCTGCATGAAGATGCACCAGGGCCCAAGGGGCATGGGGTGCGGGGCAGCCTGGGAAGGGCACATGGGGTGCTGAAGGAAGCCTGCATGATCAGGAGGGTGGTCAGGTGGGCGCGGCAGAGAGGACGAGCTGGAGCCCCCGGGCTGCAGTGGTGTGAGGGGAACAGAGAAGGGGTCTGTGTCGGGATGTAGGATGGGGGCCTTGGGATGAAAACTTTAGGTAAGATGACAGAGGACTGCACCTATTGACCTAGCCCAGGCTCTTCAGGGGCCTGGGCCTCGCATTGTTCCTCCCTTTTGCTGTCACCTTTTGCTGTCAAAGGTTTGGGGGCAGATCTCTGCTTGCTGAGGCATGGGTGCGGTCAGGCTGGCTTGGCCATCGGCGTCAGGAGCAGTCAGCAGTTTTGCTGCCTGTGTTTCCTGATGGCAGAGCCAGATCCTGGGACTAGGGTGCAGGGGGGGCCCTCAGCCAGCGTGGGACTTGGCACCAATACAAGTGCTCAGGGGCAGGCAGGGAGGGGCTCATCAGCGGTGGAGGAGGGCCCAGTGTGACCTCTCTCTCGGCCCACCTCTGCTTCCCCTACCTGGGCTGACAGCCTGAGGGGGCAGAACTCGAGGGATTCGCTGGTGGGACAGGGAGGGTCTCAGCACTGGCCATGCCCAGGCTTTGACAGCTGGATGAGGAGGGAGCCCTCAGTCGCAACCCTGTGGGAACAGCTTGGCCAAGCAGGACCGAGAAGGGGCTGTGGCCCTGGTGGGGAGAGTGGAGGGGCCCAGTCAGCAGTCAGCCAGGCTCTGGTGGGGGTGGCCAACCACAGGAGAGGGACACAGAGGTACCAGAAAAAGCCTCTGCCACAGCTGCTTGAGTCAGGGTTTAGCAGGGAAAGATGGTAGGAGGACGGCTGCCCCACCCTGGGGTGTGATGGGTGCTGGAAATGAAGCCTGGGGCCCAGGTCACTAATAAATGTGTGTCTAACCATGGCAGGAGTGGCACTGCTCTGTCAGCAGCATGGGATGGGGAGGGCATCAGGACCTCTGAATCGCTCTCGGCTGGGACGGGGAGTAGGACCTAAGTTCCTGCCCCTCTATGGACCCCCAGCATACAGATGGTCAGGGAACCTGGGCTCCATGCCACCTGCTTCCTTCAATGCTAGCCCTGTGGTGGCCAGGCTGCCCCTCACTTCCCTCACGAGCCCTGCTGGGGCTTTTGGGGGAGTCCCAGATGGAAGCCTTGAGCTTCCCTAGTGGAGCAGTGGCTGAGCCGGGCTGACTCTAGTGAAATGAGCAGAGAGTTTGAATCTGGTGTGAGGTGAGGGAGGCAGCATCTGCGCAGGACTGGGAGACTGAGCTGGTCTGGGTTCTGGCCAACTCGGAGTCTACCCTTGTAGCCTGCAACAGGGCTCCAGGCACCCTCCAGGCTGCCAAGTTCCCAGCACAGTGCACGTGTGTGCACCTCATCCCGTTCTGTGGGTTGCCGGGGACTCACCGAGATGGGAGGCCTAGGGAGCCGGGCCCCCTTCCACAAGCACCTTCTCATACTTCCCATGCCCGGTGGCCACAAACTTATACCTCTTCCCAGATGGGGTGCTCTGTTGGAAAAGGAGACCAAGAGTGAAGGTGAGAGCAGCAGAAAGGAGATGATGCTGCCTCCGCCTCTGGGAAGCCCTCCCAGATGCACAGAGGACAGTGCCTCTTTGCCCTCCCCTGCTGCACCCACCCTGCCTGCACCAACCACATTTAGGCTCTACCTTAATTGTTGATGAGGTCTTGGAGCCTCCCTTCTGCTCCCAGAGGCTTTTCTTGCTCATGTCTCCAGCCACAATATCCTGGGTGCAGCAGAAGGGTATGTCACAAGTGCAGACCCCTGGATCTCGGGGAGTAGAAGCCCTGGGCCCTTCTCTCCTGCCTTGCCTTACCTGGCCAGGGCGCCTGTGATCTGCCTACCTAAACTTTTTCTGTGCGATCCCAGTGGAAGAGGCAGGGAAAGGAATAAAGGTGCCATCCACCTTCACTCGGACAACACAGCCTTCTACACCAGCAAGGGTGAACCCAACCCTACTGCAATACCTCAGGGTTCTGTCTGCCCACATTCATCCTGGACAGTCCCACGCTTGTCTTAACAAGGAAACCTGGCCTGCTGCTAAACTCCCAGGCGCTGGCTCTGCAGCCCAGCCTTGCCCCTGGAGGGGACCTTACCTTGCAGGACGGAGTCTTGGCCGCAGACTGAGCCTGTACCTCACCCGTCTCCCACCGACTCTTGGTACTGGCCACGGCCATGCTGGGCAGCTCTATGGAGGCCTGGCGGGCTAGCTTGGGGGTCCGGCCAGCGGTCTGCAGAGGAGGAAAAGCATCAGGATGACCTTAGTGGACAGCCACCATGGTCACATCAGAGGGTCACACTGGGCAACCCTCTGCTTTGTGTTTGCATTTTCCCTGGGAGCGCTTTCCCAATGCAGCCCTAGAGTGGGGATCACCGGAAAGATGTGCCTTCCTCCATTTGATGCAATTGTGAGACACCTCCCTGTCCTGAAGAGCATCAGGGAGATGATGGTACACAGGACAGATGTGGGTCTGCCTCCGTGCTGCTCATGGGGTAGGGCTGGGGGACCTTGGGATGGATGGAGGGACACTGAATGGATGGAGGGACAGTGGTTAAATTGCAGAGTATTGGTTGGATGGAGGAGCATTGATTAGATGGAGGAGTATTGGTTGTATAGAAAGGTGTTGATAGATGAAGGAATATTGATTGGATGGAGGGGTACTGATTATATGAGGGAGTATTTGTTAGATGGAGGAGCACTGATTGAATGGAGTAGTATTGGTTGGATAGAGCCATATTGGTTCAATGAAGGGGCATTGATTGCATGCAACAACGTTGATTGGATAAAGGAGTATTGGTTGGATGGAGGGGTGCTGGTAGGATGGAAAGGTATTGACTGGATGGAGGAGCAGTGAATGAATGAAGGAATATTGATTGGATGGGGAAGTATTGGTTGGATGGAGGAATATTGATAGGATACAGGAGCATTGATAGGATGGAGGAGTACTGGTTGGATGGAGAGGCATTAATTGGATGGAGGAATATTGGTTTGATAGAAGGATGTTGGTTGGATAGAGGAACATTGATTGGATGGAGGAGTATTGGTTGTTTGAAGGGGGATTAATTGAAATCAGAAGTATTGATTGAATAGAAGGGCGTTGATTGGGTGAAGGAGTAATGTATGGATGGAGGGCATTAATTGTACAGAAGAGCACTGATTGGATGGAGGAATACTGGTAAGATAGAGGAGTGCTTGTTGGATAGGTGAGTACTGGGTGGATGGAGGGGCACTGGGTGGATGGAGAGGCGCTAATTTAGCAGAGGAGTATTGGTTTGATGGAGGGGCACTGGGTGGATGGAGGGGCACTGATTTAGTAGAGTGTTGGTTGCATGGAAGGATACTGGTTAGATGGAGATGTCCTGATTGGATAAAGAAGTATTGGTTGAATAGAAGGGCATTGATTGGAAGCAGAGGCATTGATTGGGTGAAACTATTTTGGTTGGATGGAGGGAAATTGATAGGATAGAAGGCCATTGATTGGGTGCAAGGCATTATTGGATGGAGGGCCATTGATTGGATGAAGTTGTTTTGGTTGGCTGGAGGGGAATTGATTGAATGGAGGAGCACTGAATGAATAGGGGTATTGATTGGATGAAGGTGTACTGGTTGGATTGAAGGGAGTTGGTGGATGAAGGAATATTGGTTGGATGCAGGGACATTGACTGGATGGAGGAGTATTGGATGATTTGGATGGAGAGGTACTGATTGAATGGAGGTGCTGGCATGTGGGACTGGCATTGGTTACATGGTGAGCCATTCATTGGATAGACGAGTATTCGTTGGATGGAGGGTATTGGTCAGATGGAGAAGCATCGATGGATGGAGGAGAATTGATTGGATGGGAGGGACATTGATTGGATGGGAGGGACATTGATTGGATGGAGGGGTATTGACTGGATTAAGGAGTACTGGTTGGATAAAGGGGCATTGATTGACTGTAGGAATATTGGCTGGATAGAGGAGCATCGATAGGATGAAAGAGCATTGATTGGATGGTGGAGTATTGTTCTGATGGGGGCATTGATTGAATGGAGGAACACTGAATAATTGGAGGAGTATTGGTGGCAGGAGTATTGGTTGTATAAAGGAACATTAATTGGATGCAGGAGCATTGATAGGATGGGAGATTATTGGTTGGATGGAGTAGCATTGATTGAAAGGAGGGGCATTGACTACATGGAAGGACATTGATTAGATGGAGGGGCATTGATTGGGGAGAGGGGCACTGACTGGATGGAGAAGCATTGGTTGGATAGGCTGTTGGTTGAATAAGGCGGCATTGATTGGATGGAAGGGCATTGGTTGGATGAAGGAATGGCGCCAAGATGCAGGAGGGACCTGACGGCAGAGGGGAGCCAGGTCATACCTCGATGGCCTGGGTGTATTGTTCCAGCCACTGGTCAATCTTGGAGATGGGCAAGTCTGGCTGGGATTTCTTCACACTGTTACTGGAGGGTAGAAGTTGTGTCAGGCCCCATGTCTCCCACAAGGCTTCTCCCAACCTGCCCAAGCCTCTCCCAGAGCTCCCCTCGGTCTCCAGATCTCTACCCTGTGATTCCCTTCAACCCCCTCTTGGGGAAACCTAAGATCTGAGCCCAGAAAGCAGACAGACAGACAGACAGACCTCTTCTCTATGGAGCGGTTTAGGGACTCGGTCCTGTCGATGAGCTGCAGAGGGTAGAGAGAGACACAGGCCTGCAGTAGCCGAGGTAAAGCCCACCCTCCATCTCCCCAGCTACCCCATACACTAATCCAACCCCCAACCCTTATATCATGGGGGTTTACTAAGCACCGGACAATGGGGGGATAGCAGACAAAAGCCAGGCCTGGGCCTGGTCTTCCTGTGGCTGGCATGTGGGATTGGCCTTCTGGGTATGAGTCCGGGAGAGGGGAGAAGATGGCAGGCTTTGCAGCTTGACCTACTTTGGTGGTAGGGCTCAGGGGAGGCGAGCTCTGTTCAGTGGTCCCCTCCAAGACCAAGGGGCTGGGTGTCCTGGGCTGCTGACATTTCTGGTGCTAGAAAAAAAAAAAAAACAGACATCCCAGGTGACCCCCTGCTTGTACCCCTCCTGCTCTGCCCAGCACCTGTGGGAACAAATGCTGTTCCTCCCTGAGCCCCAGGTTCTCTGTGGCCCTGACGTGCTCCAGTTCTGGAGCTGGTGGGGAGGGACCGAGGAGTCTGGGGAAATGTCTCCGGATCTTGTAAGAGGATCACTGAGCCTCGCCCTCTCTGAGAATGTGGGCCCAGAAGGGGCTGCAAGGTCAAGGGGTGTGGGGTGCTGACCCACTCTGGGCTAGACCCACAGGGCCCACAGAGTGGTGCAGACAGCCAAAGCAGACTAATCCCTGGGGTGGGGGTACACCCAGACCCTCTGAGGTGGAGCCATCACCTCCTCCTGTTCCTCCTCAGCCCCTGCGGCCCCCAGGTTGTCCTGGACAGTGTCCTCTGTGTCTGGCCCCTCCTTGCTCAGACTCAACTCCTCCAGGTGGACATCGTCACTGTCCTCCTTTTCGCAGGCTTGCAGGCTGGATCTGTGGGTAGAAAGGGAGGCAAAGCCATTCTAGGGCCATTGGATTGCTTGGTTGACCCCTTCCTTTTTCCAAGCCTCAGTTTCCCCATCTGTAAAAAAACTACTTGAGTGCCAAGGGATCTGAGACCCAAGCCCATTGGGAAAGAAGGTCCAGTGGCCTCAGAGCCAGCGCAGTCTGCTTGGGCCCCTGTGTCAGGGCCTGAGGCCCTTGGGGAACTGCCCAGTCCCCGCCAGGCAGGGCTCTACAGACTGAGGGTCCCCCAGGCACTGAGGCTGGGTTCAACCCCCAGCTTTCTGGCTGGGCCTCAGCTTGGCAGCTGCTCGCCCACCCAGCTGGTCTGGCGGGGTCCCCGCAGGGCCAGGCTGCTGGGGCCACCACTCCTGCTCTGCTCCCTGTGGGGGCCCTTGGGTGTTTGGGGGACTGGAGGCTGGGTCATTTGGAGGGCTAGGCAGGGGTAGGGGCCAGGTCACTGAGGAGCAGGGCCAAGGGGCTGCCGGCTGCGGGGGAGGGGAGGCCAGCCAGCTGGCAGCTTCGAGCGGCTCTGCATTTGAGCAGGACTGAACCTGGAGGAGAAGATGGGAAATTCTCGAATTTTCCATGATTTCAGGCCCCTGGGTGTGCGTGCCAGCCAAGACCCAGACCCACCCGCCCAAGGTGGGCAGGGGTCTGAGCCAGCAGCAGCCACACAGAGGGGCCATTCAGGAGCAGGTCTGTGCAGCCAGGCAGGTGCAGGGGGTGGGGTGGCAGTCGCAGAGCTGGGCTCCACGGAAGAGTCAAAGCGCCCCCTGCTGGTGGGAGCAGCCTCGTCCGCCTAGGCCTGAGGCCAGGGAGAAGGGAGCTGCCCCATCTCAGAAAAGCAGGACCACTGACTCCCAAGCGCGTAGGGGGAGACTGAGGCCTGGGGAGGGGGGTGGTGGGCACTGCGCCAGGCCAGGACCAGTGGCTCTTGGGGAGTGGGAGACTGGTTGTAGGAGGACAAGGGAGCGTCGCTCAGCAACACTGGTCCCTAGAGCTCCAGGCTGGTTCAGAGGGGCCAGGAAGGACCCTGACCAGGGAGAACTGTCAGCCCAGCCACGGGCTCTGGTCCCACTCAAGGCAAGGGGGTCCTGAGCAGGGCTGGGGTCCCAGATGGCCCGGGCCCTGCAGGGCGGGTGGGGTCAGCCCCATCATGGCCGCAGATGACTGAGAGCGGCAAGGACCCTGAGCAGGGGTAGTGAGGTGGGGCTCGGGAGCAGCCCCTGTTGGGCCTGTTGGGGTTGAAACAGGCACACACATCCCCACATCTGGAAAGTGCGTCCTCCCGGCCGACTCTCCGGCGTGCACATCTGGAAATACCTGCTCCCCTCCGTGGGAATGGAGATCAGCCAGCCCCGAGGGAGGAAGGGGCGGCGGCGGGCTCTCAGCCTCCATTACGGAAGCGGCCGCAGCTGTGTGCTGATGTGGCAGCACCCGGCCTGGCCTCGCAGCTGCCTGGATGGGGCCCAGGGGCCCTGGGGAGCCCCAGAATGAGGTTTCCTCGCGGCCCCTCGCCGGCCACCATGCTGTCTCGCCCTCTTCCTCCCTTCCCTCCTTTCTCCCCCCTTTCCTGGCCAGGGGGGCATTTCAGGGGCTGCTTGGAAAGGGGGGGATGGGGTGGCTGCTCAGGCGCAGGTTGAGGGCCTGAAGGGAGCTCCGCCGTGCCCCGCTCTGCCCAGCGCCCGCCCTCGAGGCCCTCACTCACCTGTCCTCTTGTTCCCCCTCAGGATTCCTGCACCAGCGGGGCTCTGCGCTGTCTGAGGTGCCCTGCACCCCCTCGTGCTGCTGCCGCTGCTCTGGCCTCTGGGACCAGTCACCAAAGCCCTCGTCCTCATCCAGTTCATGGGCCTCTGAGGGCTTCAGGCTGAGGCTGAGGGTAGCAGGGGAGAGCTTAGGACTGGGCGGCTGCTGCCTCCTCTGCCCAGGGCCCACACTCACCTCACGGCGCCCGCTCAGGCCCTGGGCTCCAAGTGTGGGAGACCCTGTCTGCCACAGAGCTGGCTCTGGGCTGTGTGTCCTGTGGTCAGAATCCCTGAGGGCAGGGCTGTGCCTCCCTCGTCAGTTCTGGGGAAGCCTGAGAACTGTGGTTCCTCCATCAGTCCAGGACTCCTTGAGGCTCAGCAGGGCTATGCCTCCCCCATCAGTTTGGGGCTCCCTGAGGGTACGGCTGTGCCTCTTCCATCAGTGTAGGGCTCCCTAAGAGCAGGGCTGTGCCTCCCCCATCACTCTGGGACTCGCTAGGGCAGGGCTGGGCCTCCCCCGTCAGCCGGTGGCTCCCTAACAGCAGGGCTGTGCTTCCCCCATCAGTCTGGGGCTCCCTAGGGCAGGGCTGTGCCTCCCCCATCATCCTGGGGCTCCCCAAGGGCTGCCCTGGTCCCCACATGGGGACCCTACATGAGGTCCTCCTAAGCCCCGACTTCTCAGGCCTCCCATGTGGTAGGGGGAGCCCCTGGATAGCTGGGGCCCTTGGTGGGGGTGGCCAAGGGCCTGACTATGGTGACCGCTGAACCCCACTCTGCCCAAGGCTGCTGACTTGGAGAAAATGGAACAAAAGAGGCCAGGAGGAAGGGAAGCATTATTGGAAAAACAGCTCAGCCCAGCCGCGGAGGCCTCCTGGGCCCAAGGAGGAAGCAAGCCAGCCTGGCCGCCAAGTTGGACGTGGCTCTGTGAGTCACTGGCGGGGGAGTCTGGTGGGGGGCTCGGGCCAGGCTGCGTGGCTGGGGTCAGAGGCAGTCCAAGCAAGGGCCAGGGCACGGGCACAGAGCCTGGGTCAGCGCCCAGGAGGCTGCCAGGTATTGGCAGACCCTCATCCAGGGCTGTGGCCACCCTCGCCCCAGGAGAACTCACCCACTCCTGCGCCTGCTCCTGGGGGCCCTTCCTCACTCTCATCCTGCACTGGAACCCCCAAGCCCAGGCCCTTGACCTCCCCCTCTGCCCAGGCCCCAGGGTACACGGATAGGGGCTAGATCCCAGGCATGCGGTAGGGGGCTGCTCACAGCATCTCCTGCTCCGGCCGATCGGGGAAATGGCTGCCTCCGTCCTCGTCCTGGGCCTGAAGCTGCCTGTGTCTCTCATGCTGGCATTGCTCGTGGACGGCCTCCTCCTCGTCCTCCACGCTCCACTGAGCAGTGGGCCTGGTGGGGGACACAGAGGGACAGTCACGCCACAGCCGACACAGGTGCTGTTTTGCACCCATTCCTCCCATCTACACAGGCCTTGCTGGGGCCACACGGTGCAGGCAGCCCTGTCCACGAGGGCAGTCCTAGGCCAGCCCTCAGGCCTCATCTTGTCCTTCTTTAAATAGAGGCTGCCCATGTGGTCATGAGGTGCCCTCTGGCCCAGGCGATGGTCCTGGGGCCCTGTGAGGATCTGGGCACCCCTGTGCCCTGTGGGGATGAAGGTGGGACTCCAAGGCCCATTCAAGCCTGAAGAAACTCAAGGACAGGACAAAAGGCCCTCTGCCCCCCTCTCCCAGCCTGCCTCCCTCCCTAAGTAGAACCAGGACCTAGACCCAGGTGACCCTGGAGGGCCCAGGAAGAAGACACTGGAGTCCAGGGAGACTGGCCACAGCGCACCTCCAGGCGGCACCTCCACCCCACCTGCGGGTGCTCCCTCCTGCACCCCAAAGGCAGGGCGTGTTGGAGAAAGGGGAGGTCCAAGGCTGAGGAAAGGAGGTCCTGAGCATGTCCAGGCAGGACACCTCCTGTCCCACCACCAGCCCCGCTCACAGAAGCCCTGCAGACCCATGGGCTCCTGCCTGGGCCTAACCCCATAGCTGGGGGCACCTTACAGGGTCGGCTCACCCAACCCCACCCCATCCTTATTTCAGAGCCCTCTGCGGAGTCTCTCTGAGCTGTTTCTTTTGTTTGTTTGTTTGAGACGGAGTTTCGCTCTTGTTGCCCAGGCTGGAGTGCAATGGTGTGATCTCAGCTCACGGCAACCTCCGCCTCCTGGGTTCAAGCGATTCTCCTGCCTCAGCCTCCTGAGTAGCTGGGATTACAGGCATGCACCACCATGCCCGGCTAATTTTGTATGTTTCAGTAGAGACAGGGTTTCTCCATGTTGGTCAGGCTGGTCCCGAACTCCCGACCTCAGGTGATCCACCCGTTTCGGCCTCCCAAAGTGCTAGGATTACAGGGATGAGCCACAGCACCCAGCCGATTGAGCCATTTCAAAAATGGGGAAACTGAGGTAAGGAAGTGCTTCTGCTCTCAGAGCCTGAAACCATGGCTTCTTGGGGTCCCACACGCCCCCCTCGGGGACAGAGGTAGACACAGGCTGGCCTGGACCTGGGCATCGGAGCCTCGGCCCAGCAACTCTCAGATGGTCCAGGTCCTGCAGACACCACGGCCTCAGCTGTCACGGCCCTGCCTCCCATCGCCCTCCTAGAGCCTGAGAAGGGGCCCAGGGTCTCTACACTCCTACAGGGCTTATTATCCCAGACCCAGGGAGGGAGCCCAGGCCAGCACAGGGTGCAGGGCTGGGGTCTCCCCGCTGGGGTCTCAGTTCTTCCCGGCCAGTGGCCGCTGCCTGACCCTGCAGCCTGATCCCCACTGGGCCCCAGTCCCCTGGCCAGACAGCCCTGCCAGCGCGTGATCTAATCTCTCCTAGGTCTCCTCTAAGCCTCTCAGACAAAAGCCAGGCCCTTCCACAGGCCCGAGTTCAAGGCCCACTCCCCCCACCGAAGTCACAGGGGACTCTAGCCACGCAAACCCAGCCGCCTGTGCACCCCGCCCCCTGCGCCCCTGAATCCGCCTGCCTGTCCTGCTCCTCAGAAGTGCCTTCAACTCCCGGCCCCCGAGGAAGCCACTTAATTCCCCACACCTGGCTCCCATCATCTGGGCAGATGAGGCCCAGCTTCCCGCTTCTGCCGGCCTCCGCATGGCGGGGGGCTGCTGGGCCTCGTTCCACCTGGGGAGGCAGAGCCTGGGGCGCAGGGGCCCTCGTGCTCACTCACGCCCCAGCCCCTCCACACGAAGGGCGGTGCAGAGCTGGGGCAGAGTGTTGAGGAGGTGAAGGGGTTCCACGGAGGGGAAGCCTGGCCATGTTGCTCCCCGTCTTCCCATGTCCCAGCCCCTCCATGTGAGCAAGGGCTTAGCTGGGGTGTGTGTCCTTGGGCCTGGGGCATGAGATGGAGCCCAAGCTCCTCTTCGGACCTGGGCTTCCGATGGGTCCAGGGCCCTCACTCCAGCTCCACAGACCCCCTCCACCAAGCCATAGGGGAGGTGGGGCTTGGAAGCACACATTGGCGCAGAGACCCCAGAAGCTCGTGTGCACACGTTTCCTCAGGTCCACCCCTATGGGTAAGCAGTCCAGGCCCCAACAGCCCCACAAAGGCCCTTGCTGTGCTCACAGCTCATGCCCAACACATGGAGTGCGGCCGGGCGCAGGACTCCCTAGGCCTGGAGCACACCCAACTCACACACGTTCTCCACGAGCCACGCTCCGGCCACACAGGCACACATGCCCGCACCCCATGCACATACAAGTATGCACGTGCTCACACACGGGAACCTTTGACATCCACGTGCGTGTGCAGACAGGCTTGGGAACAAGGGGACCACGTCCCCCTCCAGGGATCCCTTCAGGGTGCCGCAGCCTCACTTTAGTGAGGCAAACATTGACTGTTTGCCTTGCCATTGCCCCGACAACGGCGGTGCCGGCCCTGGCACGAGGCCCAGGTGTGTACTCTGGGAACATCATCCCTGCAGAGCTGGGCCCCTGGAGGATCACTCCGACTGAGCTCTCCCTGGCTAGGGGCCTGGGGGACAGAGTGGGGTTGCAGAGTAAGCATCTCCTGGTGTCTCCCCTAAAACCCAGTGCTGAGGAGAAGCCCCGCCGGCCCCTGGCCTCTGACCCAGCAGCCTGAGGACGTGGAGGCCTCTGGGCCCCTTCTCCATCTCCTCCCTTTCCCCTACCCCAGGATATGAGTCATGCGGGCCCCCTCCCCATGACCTCACCCCCTCACTATTCCACAGCTGGGCTCCGTTCTGGGAACTGAAAGGGGGGCAGCTCTCCTGGGGTGGGGTGGGGGCCTCTGGCCTGGGAAAGGCGCCCCCCGGCCAGCGGCCCAGGCCCCTTGGCATGCACTGCGGAGCTGTCAGGACTCTGGGACGGCCGACCCCGCCCGTGGCCCTGGCTCAGCCCCGTGCAGCTGCGAGGGATTTGGTGTTCCTGCGCAAATGCAATTAGGCGATTTCCTGTCTGTTCTGGCGCCCAAGGTTCAGCCCAAGGGGCCAGGCGGTGGGGGGGTTCCATCCACCTCCCACCCCAGCACACCCCCGCACCCTCACAGTCCCAGGCTCCACTTCGGGGCTGGCCCCCAGCCAGAGACACCAGTATGCACAGAACCCTGACGGATGCCTCGTTCTGAGTGGAGCTCCCCGAGCTCAGGTCTGTTCCTGCCGGCCTCATCCACTGCCAACTACCCCCCGACTCGGGACACTGGTCCTTCTTCTCCTTCCTCCACAGACCCCCCCACTTCTACCTCCCAGTCCCCACTGAGGGCCTGACAATGCCCATCCTCGCCCAGCGCTCCCAGCTACCCACCTCCGTCCTCCCCCTGCAGACACTTCCAGAATGGGTGTCCGGCTCGGTCCCCGTCCCGACTCTGCCCCCTGCAGGCAGCTCCTGTGGCTGCCCCACCCGGCTGTCCTGAGCCCAGAGGTCTGCTGGAGAGGGTCGGTCCTCTCTGGGGTCCTGGGGAGTGAGGAGGCTCTGGTGAAGAGCAAGGGCTGCAGGGAGGATGTCGAGGGGAGGGGGAGCTTCTCTTCCAGGTCTGACCACAGGTCCCTTGGACACCACAGGGAGCTGGCAGGAGGCCTGGGGAGTTGGGCTGGGCCTTCCACCAGGGTGGTTCGGGGCTCCCTGCACAGCACTGAGGTCTCTGGTCCCCTCATGAGCCCAGCCTCCCCTGGGGTCATAGACTTGACCCCTCAAGTCACTGCAGAGCCCAAGAGTGGAGAGACACAGCACCGTGTGCCGGGAAAAGGTGCCCACAGGGGCCCTTCGTGGCTGAGGCTTCCAGAGGGTAGTGGGACAGCAACCCCGCTCCCCGCCAGCCGCCTACCACAGCGTTCATGATACAGCTTCGGAGTGTGGGTCGGGGTCTATCTGGGAAGCCAGGGCAAAGGCAGTGGCAGCTGGCAGCACCCACACCCACAGCTGGGGCGCTGCTCACATGAGCCCCCATCAGCAGGCCCCTTGGTTGTGCCACACGCAGGGATCCTGCCCCAGGGAGGGGGTAGTCCAGGGAGGGGCTCAAGGGTGTGGCACAGGCCAGCTGTCACTCCTCCCTGGAGAGGCAGCTGGGGATGCAGCTGGGATGGGAGCCAGGAGCAGACACAGCCCAGGGCCAGCAGATGGGTGACAGGTGAGGCAGCGGGAGGGGCACGCACCGTCCGCCTGGGGCTGGGGTGTAGAGATGGGAACCTGCCCCCCAACGCCTGGTGCTGGCCAAGCCTCCCCCCGGGGCCTCTAGCACCTTCCCAGTTGTGTCTGCACCCTGCTGGGCATGGCGGGGGAGGGTGGGGGTCAACCCCTTTCCTTGTAGTCCCACGCCAGTGGGCGAGGGAGACGCCCCAGTGAGCAGGACCCTAGCCTCTCTGCCTGGGGAGGCCAGGTGATGAGCCGCCCAGAGCAGGAGAAGGCCTTGAACTTGGGTCTGAAAGATGAGCAGGGGTTTGCTGGGCCAGGTGCAGGCAAGAGCTAATGCAGAAAGGCAGAGAGCAGGAGCGCTTAGAGGGAGTAGCTCTGTGCGGCCGGAGCCAGATGGGTGACCCTCACTCAGGAGGAAGCACTGGGACCCTCTCTGCACACGCTGGGTCCCCCGCCTCCCGTTAGGATTCCCACACCCAGGCCCTTCTGGGCCTCTGCCACACAGATCAGGTCTGGAAGGCTCCCTGGAGGAGGCGGCGCCTGGACTTGGACATCGGCCAGCAGAGCTGGCTTCCCTCACAACCCTGGGAAGACAGAACTCCTTAGCGGTTGATGGGGGGGAGGGCGAAGCCTCCCTCCACGGCACCAGCCCAGTGCTGGGGGCGACACAGAGAGCCAGAAGCTGGTGGGGGCGGGAGGCTCTGCCCCCCATGGGCTTTACATGCCGAAGCCCCCATGGCCGAGCTGGGACCCAGGGTCAGCCCAGGGAGGCCTCAAGAAAGGAGACTGTGGGCCCCACCCATCACACAGGGAGGAGGTGCTGTGCCCGCTGGGGAGGCAGCTGCCCCTCTCTGGGCCCTTTGGGTGGGAAGAGGCTTGGTGAGGTAGAAAGCCCAGCCCCAGCCGGCAGCGTTGCCTTCTCACAGTGGCAGCCCTTTGTAACCTGGAGGGTCCCTGCCGGGCCTCTCCTTGTTTTCTCACCATGGGGCAGCATTTGGGGACCTCCTGAGGGACCCCCTAGGTGCTTCTACTCAGAGCCCCTAAAGCCAAGGAGCCTCCACTCCTCCGTCTACAGCCTCCCCTGCTGGTTCTCGCTACCCAGGGTTCAATGGCCTGGGGGCTGATGGAGGGGGTCGCCTCTGCCAAGGCCCCTCCCGGCACCTCCCTGGCTCATCCAGCCCACCTCCCTCCCAAGCTGGCTCAGGCAAAGTGCTCTGGTCACCATGAGCCCTTCCGGACCAGCCCCGGCCCCTTCTTGGCCTTCGCCCCACCTGGCCTCCCCTGGAGCCCTGGCCTGGGTGCCGCGCCTGCTGGATCCAGAGCCCACCCCGCCCTGAACAACCCCGAGCCTCAGCCACCCTCCGTTCTCACCCATTTCACAGCTGGGGAGTGGAGCCTGGGCCTGAGGTCTCGCCTCTGGGAAGGGGTGTCGGGAGACCAGATCCTCACCCCAACACTGCCCCCACTGTCCCCAGCCTCCCTCCTCTGCCGGGCTCCCTGCTCTTCTGGCTGGCACCCTGATGGCTACTTCCTGCCCCACAACCACCAGGCTAGCCCAGACTTGGTTCCGGCTTTTTCTTCTCAGCCTGCCTGGGATGGCCCAGGGCATGATTCTTCCATAGCCATAGCCTCAGTCCAGTTCCTCCCTTCACCCTCCTCCCTCCATTCTTCTCCTTCTCCTTCCCTCCTTCCCTTCCTCCCTTCTTCCTCCCTCCTCCTTCTTCCCTCCTCCCTCTATCCTTCCCTCCTTTCCTCCCCTCCTTCCTCCCTCCCTCCCTCCCTCCATCTTTCCTTAGCCAGCAGTTTATTTTGTCAGGTGCTAGGGACCCAAAGACAGAGGAGTGAGATCTCCTCCCTGCCCTGACAAATCTTAGCAGTTGCCAAGAAACCAGCGCTGACCCATGATGTGGATCAAGAAGCACAGAGGGGAGCTGGCAGGAAGTCTTTCAAAGGAGGGGCTCCTGTGCCTGCTCTGAGCCTCGGGGTTGCCGCAGTGGGCAGGGTCCTGGCAGGGAGGAAGGGGCTCAGTGGCCGTGTGTATGCCTAGCGGTCCCCAGGGAGGCACAGCCAAGGGGAGACAGAGCTGCCCCCCACCCGCACAGCCCTCCCCTCTCCCCATCCTCCCCGTATCCCAGACGCCAGTCCCCAACTCCTGATGACCTGAGGCTTGTCCGTGTCTCTGCCCACTGCCTCCACCTCTCCCTGCCTCCACCTCTCCCTGCCTCCACCTCTCCCTGCCTCCACCTCTGGGGAGAGGCACGCAGGGAGGGGTCTGTTCCTCTGGGTTCCTTACCCACCCAATCCAAACCTGCTTCCCCCTATTCCCCCACCCCCCACCGCTGGGACTGCTGTCCAACTTGGGATGGGATGGGGTCACCTCCTCTGTTGCTGAAGCCCCCTGAGCTTCATGACCCACCCAGTGCTGCATGAGGGCCCTGAGGTCCTGCTTCAACTTCGCCCCAGAGTGGTGATGCCAGGACTAGACTGAGTGCGGGCCGGGGTGACTGCAGCCCAGGCCTGCCTGCCACACACACCCCCTCCCAAAGGTGCCCACGCCAGCCGGAGAGACCCCAACTCTACCAGTGCGGCCTGGGGTGACTGCAGCCCAGGCCTGCCCGCCACACACACCCCCTCCCAAAGGTGCCCACGCCAGCCAGGCAGACCCCAACTCTACCAGCGCGGGCTGGGGTGACTGCAGCCCAGGCCTGCCCGCCACACACACTGTGTCCCAAAGGTGCCCACAAAGGTGCCCATGCCAGACAGACAGACCCCAACTCTACCACCGCACACCGGGGTGACTGCAGCCCAGGCCTGCCCGCCACACACACCCCATCCCAAAGGTGTCCACGCCAGCCGGACACACCCCAACTCTACCAGCGCGTGCTGGGGTGACTGCAGCCCAGGCCTGCCCGCCACACACACCCTGTCCCAAAGGTGCCCCCGCCAGCCGGACAGACCCCAACTCCACCAGCGCGTTCCGGGGTGACTGCAGCCCAGGCCTGCCCGCCACACACACCCCGTCCCAAAGGTGCCCATGCCAGCCGGACACACCGCAACTCTACCAGCGTGTGCCAGGGTGACTGCAGCCCAGGCCTGCCCGCCACACACAACCCCTCCCAAAGGTGCCCACGCCAGCCGGACAGACCCCGAAGTCTACCCAGACACCCAACAGAAGGGGTGCCCATGCAGCGGCAGACAGCGCTGACCAAAGGGCATCTATGACCCTGGAAACCTCATGGTGTGGCCTCCGCAGAGCCGCAAGCCTTGGACCCCTGCTGAGACTGGAAAATGGAGCCTGGTTTCCCCCAACCCCTCTACCCCTGGCTTCCCATTGGTCCTCAGAGGCTGGGTCAGGGACCGTCCTCAGATCAGGGTCCAGAACCGGCTTGATCTCCCGCTGACCAGCCCATCACCTCCCTTGCGCTGGGTGCCCTACCTCTTTTGATGTGCTCCGTGGCCAGCCCTGTGCCGGCAGCACCCTCGTCCCGCTCTGCAGCTGTTTCACATCTCTGCCCCCATCTGCCGCGACCAGCCTGGGTCGGAGGTTAGGGCCCTGCCCTGCTCGTGGGTGGCCCTGCCTGCTGCATCCCAGCTGCGTGGCTGCGGCTCTGCCTGCTCCGTGTCTGCTCTTTCTTCCCCCCTCCTCCTGTTCTGCGTGCTGTGCATATGGCTTTCTGTCCTCCTCCGTGTCACTGACCACAACGCTGCCGGGCCCGTGCCACGAGCGAGGCGACCTGCGGGACCTTTCTGGGGCCCTAGCCTGCACTCTGCGATCAGCGTCCTCCGCCGCAGCTCTCACCCTCGCATGCATCAGCGTCCTCCGCCGCAGCTCTCACCCTCGCATGCATCAGCGTCCTCTGCCGCAGCTCTCACCCTCGCATGCATCTACATGCCACCCCACTCGGTGCCTGCTTCCCGCAGGAGGGGACCAAGGAGCCCTGACACCTACAGGTCCACCGACAGCCCGGCTGCACCTCCCGCCTTTGCTCGACGGCCCTCGGGAGCGCTGCGGCGCCTGGGCCAGCTGGGACTGCCCTGGCAGTGCTCTTGCCGTGCTCACGAGGCAGGCTTTTGGCACGTTCCGGGACACGCGACCAGTCCCTGGCAACGGCTCGAGGCTCTGCCATCCTCTTTCCTTCCCAGCTAGCCGTGCCCAGATGTACCTCACATCCCTGAAGGCTCTGCCCACAGATGCTGCCCGAAGCGCTCCCATCCTCCACGCAAGCAGAGGCTTCATACATTATTCAGATGTGGTGCCCACCTGGGTGGGAGCCACAGCCGGCACCCAGAGAGAAGGGCCAAGCCAGCCTGGCATTCAACCACCTGTTCCACTCCCACAGCACCGGAATCTTCCTACCGCAGCACCCAGCCGCCAGGCCCTCTTCCTGACGCCCCCACACCATGTCTGCCTGTGGCGCTCTGGGGTGCCCGGCCTGGCCACCGGCTCCTCCCCGAAGCTTTCATGGCTGACCAGCCCCTCCCAGACTCATCATCTCTGGGGGTGCAGGGGAGACATCGCAGAGCAAAAAAGAGTCTGCCCCTGGGCCGGCTCTACTTTCCCAGGAGACTCCCTGGTGTATGTCCCCTGGTGCTGCGGACACCCCCTGCCAACCCCAGGATGGGGGTAAGCTTTGGCGCCTCCTTGAGCCTCAGCTTTCCTGTTTGCAAAATGGGGTATGAAGGCCAGCTTCAGTGAGCCGTGGGAGACTCACATGGCCTTGGGATGTCCTCGTGGCTGAGGTCAAGTGGACCTGCCTTGGTCCTCTGCACCTGAGGTCCAGACATCCCCTTTTAAAGGGGCACAGTGAGCACCAGTGCAGCCAGCACCTCCGTCCTCGCAATGGTTGCCAGGGGCGCAGTTCTATCACCCCCATTACAGATGCACAAACGGAGGCTCGGAGGTGCACATCTCACATCTCACGCAGGGGTCCCAGGGAGCTGATGACGTGGCTGGGGCTCCAACCCTTCAACCCCGAAGAACCGGGTGTGGGGAAGACCAGTCAGGGACAGAGGCCAGAAGAGGTGCTGCCCCTGAATGTGAGTGGAGGGTCCTGACCCAGGGGGCCCCAGTCTGGGCGCAGAAATTCATTCCTCAGTCCCAGGGAAAACCAGCCCTCCCCCAGGCCCCCTCCTCTGTGGGGCGCCCCATTTTCCTTGCCCGTACTCTCCTTGGCAAGCTCGCCAGCCCTCGCCTGGCCTCACTGCGTTCCTCCAGCGTCCATTTCTCGTTTCTTTGATCTTCCTCTTACCATCCGTCTTTGGGGCACCAAGAAGCTGTGTGAGACAGCGGCTCCGCAGCCTTCTGCCCCCGGGCACCTGCTAGGTGCGGCCCATGTGGGAGAGACCCCTCCTCCCACACCTGGGATCGGCGGCAAGGGGCAGTGCCCGGGACCCTCACACAGCTTCCATTCGCCCCTCAGCCCCTCCCTCTGCCCTTGCGATCCTGCCGCCACTCCGCACCCACTTCTGCTCCCCTCTCCCTCCTCCTTCAAGGCAACCCCTGCTCTCCCTCCCTCTCAGCATTTTTCCCTCCCTTTCTCTCATTTCTTTCTCGTGCCTTCGCTTTCTTTCTTTCTTTTCTCTGTCACTTCTCCCCAGGTAGGGTTTGTTCTTGTCGAGAGACACTTACAGCTCCAGGCACAGGGTTGCCCCCCTCCCAGCATCCCTGGCCAGGCCGGGCCCTCAATCTCACCTCCACAAGCACCACCTCGGCTCGCACCAATACCTCCCCAACCCGTCACGGGCAGCAGCCGACCCTCACGGCCATGCTCATGCCTCCCGGGTCTCAGCCCACTTGGAGCCTGGGGCAGGGGCCAGAGCCCCTCACCCTTCTCCCTAATGATCCCCACCCCATCCAGGGGTCACCCAAGGGCTTCTCTCCCACAAGCTCCCACTTGCAGCGGCTCCTGCCTGCCCTCCAGAGACCTCTGTGGTCAACCCCAGTCCACCAACCTCTGCCGAGCCGCTCTGAGCCGGATGCTCAGTCCCCGGGGCCATGCTCCCTCTGGCCTCAGGGTGCCTCCCCTTTACGGCTCCGGCAGGGGCATCTGGGGGTCGAGTGCCCAGGGCACCCTAGCTGCCGCTTGCTGGCCGCTCTGCCCAGCTCTGGTTCGCCGGCTGGGACTGAAGCCTGAACCGCAGTCCTCTGGGCTCTGGCCCTGACACCCTGCCCAGGGGGCTGGGCCACTCGGTCCCTGCACCCCTGCTGCTGGCTCGCCTGGGCTTCTGGGCAGGATGGGCTCTGTCCGAAGACCGACTTCCAGCCCTGCCAGGGCGGGGGCTACCCCACCCTCAGGATCTCAGGCCTGGATGGGCCCAAGGCAGCCACACCCTTTTGGACACTGCGGTTGGAGGCCTGGCTTCCCCCAGCCCCCTCAGGGCCAGCCCAGCAGGCTGCCAGCCCATTCCTGCCCCACTGGCCACATCAGTAGCCCCAGAGGTCCCTGGGCCAGTCTGCTCAGGGTGGGTCCCTGCCTGAGGGGCCTTAGAGCCCTGGGGAGAGCCAAGCACGGTGTGGCTGCCACATCTGTACATCTGTGGGCAAACATGTGCCCGAGATGGAGGGAATGGAGGGACTCACACCGCCCAAAGAGCCGTGGCTAAGGGTGAGCACGGGGCTCCAGGGACCTCAGTGCTTGATGAGGACGTCTGCCAGGCTGATCCCCAGCCCCCCTCTTCACTCTGGGCCAGGCTACAAGGCACTCTCAGCCGGCCTGGTGCCCTCTCACAAAGCCAGGACCCCACAGGTGGCAGGATCAGGCCGGTGGCTGAGTCCGGGTGACGTCTGGAGTTGAGTGTGCTGAAGTCCTCTTGAGGTCCCCTGACCATCCCTAACACTTGCCTTGCCCGAGCTGGCCCTGGGAGAGCCCCGAGTTGCCCAGGGGCAGGCAGGAGGCACAGGGCAGACTCCCAGGTGCCTGGAAGGGCAGACTTAGCAGGGAGGCATTGGGGGGAGGTCAGCCCAGGGCCTGACCCTGCCAGCCAGAAGCCACATTCTGGCAGGGGCTGGGTACAGCCAGACCTGGAGAAAATGGTGTTATGGGGCTACATGCAGAGCCCCTGGGCTCACACTGGATGTAGACAAGGAGAATCACTGGGGCAGGGGCGGGGGACGACGGAGCAATGGGGACACGTTTTCCCACTGGCCCAGAGCGCCATTTTTAATGAATGTAAACTGCATTGAATTTACTCCCTGGCAGCTGCTGGCACCTAGCATGGCCCTTCAGGGCTCATCACTGAGGACACAGCACCCTGCCTGCAATGCCTTTCCCAGCCCTGCACCTGACATGGCAGGACACCCAGGGGGTCCCCGGGAAAGGGATGGGGTGATGCGGGTGGAGGAGGGACCCGGGGACCCGGGCTCATCATGCCCTGCTGAGTGGCCCTGAAGTCTCTTCACCCACAGCTTCTCTGAGCCTGGCTCACTCCTTTATCCAACAGGGAGTGGGTAGGGGGCAGTCTGCCTGGCCTGGAGGGCTGGGACTGGGGAAGTCCAAGCTGTTGGAGTCTGCAGAGAAGTGATCATGGCAGTGGTGGTGAGTGCAGCACTGTCCCGGGTGGTAGTGTGTGTGTGCATGTGTGTGTGCGTGTGTGTGTGCATGTGCGTGTGTGGGTGTGGCGGGTGGGTGGGGTGCAGTGACCTCTGGGTCTGTGCCCTGGAGGGGCTGTGTGTTAGTGCACACGCGTCAGCCTTGCTTCATGTAGCTCACCTTGGTTTCTCCCCTTAGCTGGACAAGGGACTCTTGCTGCCCTCTGCCCGGCCCCCGTCAGGGCAAGTTCCGAGGGAGTTCAAAGGGACGGGTCCTTATGCCACCAACCCACTGGCTGACCACCGCAAGTGAGGTCCCCTTCCCACTGTCTCCTCCCCAGGTCCACAGGGACTGGCTCCGAGCCTGGGCCCACACGGCTTCAGTGCCTCCTGAGTGTGGCTTGCTTACCTGGGGCTGCAGTTGGTGCTGGGCCCGCTGGACGTATGCTCATGGCCGAGCCCCTGGTGACAAGGGGATGAGCCCCCGCATAGCCAGGCAGGGGCTCTGCTTCTCCTTCGGGGGCTGCACTTCCTTCTCTTGGGCCTATTTGTTAAGTAGCACTGGTGAGCCTGGGGGATTGACTCCAGGCACTCCTCAAATCCCAGGCCACAGAGCTCCTGGTGGACAGCAGCGTCCCCTGGGAAAACACATTCCCGTTGGGCAGGGAGGGAGGTCTGACCAGCAGAGCCTGGAAGCCCAGGAGGAGGAGGCTCATGGAGGGCCAGGGGTAGGGGGAGGCTGGGATGAGGTGTGCCCAGCCAGGGGCCCACTGCAGATCCTGGTGCTGGTCCTGAACTCGGGTGGCAGCCGGAGACCCTGCCAGGTGGGGACCAGATCAGAGCCATCTCTCTGCATCTGCACGGACCCAACAAGTGGGAGCTGGGGAGGAGGGGTGAGCCGGGCTGCCCTCAACCCCTCAGACCCCGCTTAGCTCACCCCCATGGGCATCCCTGGCTCTCTGCCCTCTCAGAGTCTCAGCACTGAGTGCCTGGCCTGGGTGGGCAGTGGCAAGCTGACCGATGCCAGCCCTGTCTCCCAGGAGCTCGAGGTCCAGCCAACATGCTCCATGCCATCAAAGGGAGTCAGAGCAGGACAGCCCTCCAGGTTAGGAAGAAGCAAGGCAGCCTTCAAGCAGGAGGTGGTGTTTCAACTTGGCTTAAAAGCCTGGAAGGGTTGAGGAGGAGAAAGGGCACCACAGGCGGCTCAGAGTGGCTGACGGTGCAGAGGGATATCTCTGAGACTGCCCAGGCTGGGTCCCAAGGAGCCTTGGGCCCTCCAAACTCTGCTCTCACACCTGACGCCACGAAGGGCCACACCACTACTTTACAGAGGAGGAAACAGGCTGGGAGAGGGCACCACACTGGCCCAACGCCTGCAGGTGGACAAGGCCCAGGCACCCTCCCTGGCCGTGAGGAGCCTCCTACTCAGAGTTGGTGGCTGCAGCCAGGGCCGGTAAGCTCAGCCCAAAGTTCAGTTTCATGATCTGTGAAGTGAGGGTGACGGGAGGGTGCCCAGGATCCGAAGGACCCCGCGGGAGGCCCCAGAAGCCACGCAGAGGATGGGCCCTTCATCCTCGGGGCTCAGAGTCGAGCAGACCCCAGGGCTAGGGGAGAGATGTGAGCAGGTGACAGTGCAGCCGGCGGTGCAGGTGGGACGGTGTGAGCGGGCGACAGTGAAGCCGGCGGTGCAGGTGGGATGGGGGAGGAGAATGCATGGGCAGCTGCCAGGAGCCAGGAGGAAGAGGCCTCAAGCAGCCTCTGCACTCACACATGTACACGCAGCCAGCCTGGCACCCTCTCCCTGCCCACGCTTGGGGCAGCGGAGCCCACCGAAGCTTGGGGGGAGGCCCAGTGGCCCGGTGCATGTGGCAGCCCAGCATGGGCACCCTGCCCTGCCCTCCATGCCCAGCCGGGGCAGGAGGGACCTACCTCAAGAGGTATCCAGGCCCTGTCTGCTAGAGTTCCTCCTCAGTAGCTCGGGACTGCCCAGGCTGCAGCCTCTGCTCAGGCAGCGACCTGGCCTGACCCCAGCCCCGGGGATACAGCAGCATCGTCAAAGGCTCCTGTCCTGCTGGCCCTCCTCTCTGCTGCCCTCCTCTCGCACCCCTGCCCCCTTATGCCGGGCTCTCCTTGGCTTTCCTGCCTCTCCCGGCGCCTCTCACTCCTGCACTTCCTTGGCGCTCTGCCCTGGCCCTCGGTCCCTCGCTGGCTGTCACCCCTCCCCTGTCCCTTCTCTTTGTCTGGTGTTCTCCTTGTCCCTGTGACCCTCTGCCCGTCTGTCTTGGCCCCTCTGGCCCCTGGCATGGGAGTCTGCGGGCTGGCTCCCTTGGGCAGCCTGGTCCCTCCCTCTGGCACCTGGCACAGGGGTCTGTGGGCAGCCTGGTCCCTCCCTTCAGCTCCTGGCACGAGGGTCTGCAGGCCGGCTCCCTGCGGGCAGCCTGGTCCCTGTGTCCCCATCCCTGCGGGTCTCCCTGACTGTGGGTCTCCCTTTCCCCTCTCCTACTTCAGGACTCTCAGCAGCTGCTTCTCTTTTGTTTCCCCCAGGCCCCTTCTCCTCCCGCCTCCATCTCTTCCACCTCTACCTCCTCCTCCTTCCGAGAAGAGTAAAAATGTCAGAGCGAAAACTCTCCCAGCCCAGCAGCGTGGGGCTCAGCCAGATCTCTGTGGCGCGCTATGGGCAGCATGGCTGCCTCCTTCCCTCCCTCCCTTCCTCTTTCCCTTCCTCCCTCTGCCTCTGCCCTCAGGCCACCTTAGCAGCCGCTGCCCGCCTCTCGGTCTCCCCTGGCCCTCTGTGGTGCCCCTGCCCCAGGCACAGGGGCCGGGCCTATTTTGCCCATCTCTGCCTCCCACCTCGGAGTGCCTCATGCCCTCTGCCAGGCCCTGCCCGGGCCCTCCTCTGTTCTTCTCCTTCATCGGCCGTTCTTGTCCAGTCCCCCGTCAACCTGCCACCTCCCTCACCATCACCGCAGGCCTGGACCCTTCGCTGGTTCCTCTTTGTCCCGTCCCCTCCTTCCCCCTCTCGCACTCAGCCCCTCTCTCCTCTCTCCTTTCCCTCTGGTGTCTCTGTCCCTATCTCTGTCTCCCTCCCTCCTTCCCTCCTCCCTCCCTTCCCCTCCCTTCCCTTCCTCTCCCCTCCTCCCCTCTCCCCCGCTCCTGGTTCTCCACTTTCCCTTTGTTCATTCCCAGCCTCTGCTCTTGTTGTCACCTCCAGAGAAGGCTTGGCACCCCAAGAACCCTCTCTGTTCCCCAAATGGGGAGGCTGCTGCCTTTCCCGGTGGCCCCAACCCCCAGCCAGACTGCAGAGATGACCCAAGAGGCAGAGACGCCACCAACGCAGCATCTTCGGTTTGGTATTGGCACAGCATGGTCCCAAGAGGTGGCCAGTGGGCACAAAGTCGGGCTGGTGCCCTCGCCAGCCAGGCCCCCCTTGCCACTGTCCTCTGGCCCTGGCCCAGGGAGGAGCAGCCCAGCCCTCTGTTCCTCTGGTTGGGCTTGGCTGCTGTGACTCACTGGAGGACACTCGGGGCTAGTGGCCGGACGGACGAGGGGTGGGATGGGACACATGTTCAGGGCTCACCGAGGGTCAGCTCTGCGATGACAGTCTCACATCCGGCAGCTTGCCCAGCTCGCTGGCACTCAGAACCACCACTGTACCCATGTCCCGGATGGAGAAACCAAGATCCAGCCAGCAGCACTGGCATCCAAGGCCACAGAGCGAGGGCCTGGCACAGCCAGAACCAGAGCCAGATCTGCTGGCCGCTGGCCACCGGATTAGTCCTGGGCCACCATCTGTGCATGAGCACTCACCTGCCCATGCCATCCTCTGTCCCTACATGCACGGAGAACAGCCACCTCTTGCCTCCCCAGCTATCATGACCCTGGCCAGGCCAGGGAGTTGGGGTTGCGCAGTACCTTGGGAACACTGAGGGAAGCAAGGGCGAGGTTGGGAGCAGACGGGCGAGCGGGTGAATCACCGCAGAGGGCAGCGCGCCGGGGGTGGCGGTGACAGTCGGAAAATTCCACATGGGACCATAGCCCGGGCTGTGGTGACTCAGGTGGTGGGCTACCCCATGGAGACTGCGGGGGTCAGGAAGTCTGTCCCCACTCCCTACGCACACACCAGGCTGGGTCCCAGGGCCAGTCCTGGAGAGAGGAGCCCATAGCATCTCCCCTCCCCTGGCACAACCCAGGAGGAAGCAGGGAATGTACACTACAGACCATGGTGTTGGCCCCACATCCCCAGCATCCCAGGGCTGCAGAGACCACAGGGTTCTGGAGTAAGCAGGAGGGATGGTAGCCAGGGCTGGACCTCAGGTTGGACAAACGTTTAGTGAGATCACCCAGGGGAGGGGAGGTCACCCAGAGGAGGCAAGATTACCCGGGGGAGGTGAGATCACCCAGGGGAGGCGAGATTACCTAGGGTAGGTGAGGTTACCCAGGGGAGGTGAGGTCACCCAGGGAAAGCTAAATCACTCAGGGGAGGCGAGATTACCTAGGGTAGGTGAGGTCACCCAGGGGAGGTGAGATCACCCAGGGGAGGCGAGATTACCTGGGATGGGGGGCAGTGAGCTTGTGCTTCATTTGCACCTCAACCTGCCTATTTCCTCCTTACCTCCTGTTTTGACTTCTGGAGGGAGTCCCAGCCACAGACAGTCAGGAATGAAATGTGGCCAAGGCATATTTTAGTTCAAAAGAAGGAAGAATATTCCCACAGGGAAAAGAGCTACCTTGGAATGGCAGGACTTTCCTGTCACTAGAGAATGATCATCTGTCAGAAATGCTGATGGATGGGAAGTGACAAGAACAGATATTTACATGCAGTGGCCAAGAGTCATGGTTTTACAACTAGGGCATGTCCTGTGAGGGACAATATGGGAGAGTATTTGATGTCAACTCCACTGTTATGTGTGCGCTCATCCATTCACCCACTCATCCATCCATCAGTTCATCCATCCATTTTACCCATCTGCCCACCCATCTATTCATCCATCCATTTATCCACTCATCCATCCATCCGTCCATCCATTCATCCATCCATCCATCCATTCACCCATCCATCCATCCACCCATCCATCTATTCATCCATCCATCTAGCCATCCACCCATCCATCCATCCACTCATCAATCAATCCATCCATCCATCCATCTATCCATCCATCCATCCATTCATTCACCCATCCATCCACCCATCCATTCACCCATCTATCTATTCATCCATCCATCTATCCATCCACCCATCCATCCATCCACTCATCCACCAATCCATCCATCCATCCATTCTTCCATCCATCCACCCACTCATCCACCCATCCACCCATCTATCCATCCATGCATCCATTCACTTATCCATCTATTCACCTATCCATCCATCCATTTACCCATCCACTCATCCATCCATCCAACCATTCATCTATTTATCTGTCCATTATCCATCTATCCATCCATCTATTCATCCATCCATCTATCCATCCATCCATCCATCCAACCATTCATCTATTTATCTGTCCATTATCCATCTATCCATCCATCTATTCATCCATCCATCTATCCATCCACCCATCCATCCATCCACTCATCCATCCATCCATCCATTCATCCATCCATCCATCCATTCATCCATCTGTCTATCCATCTGTCTCTCCATCCTTCCATATATTTATTCAATAAATCTGTACTGAATTCAGACACTTTGAAGGTGCTGGGTATTCAGCATTAACAAAGTCCCTGCTCTTACAATGATCATGTTTCAAGTGTGGGAACAAACACATAAATAAATAAAGGTCAGATGATGGAAAATATGACAGAAAATATAAATCAGGGTAAAGGCATATGGAGTTCTGGAGGGGATTGATATTTTATGTATGATACCCTCATGGAAATAAGTAATTCTTTCCTTGGGTTTTTATATATGAAAGCCTCATGGAAAGAAGTAATTCTTTTCTTATTTGAAAAGAGATGAGAGAAATAGGAGGAAGTGTTCCAGGAAGAGGGTGAAAAATTCCTGATTTAGTAGTGTCTACTCACACATCTGTCTTTCTAATAGTTCACTCAGCACGGATTCAATTGTCTATTGATTCATTATCTATCCATTTATCTTTCTACTCATCTCTTGTTATATCCACCCACATATCCATCTATTCATCTATTATCCATATCCATCCATATGTCTACCTCTCCTGACATCCTTCTATTAATCTTTCCAATCTTTTATATGTCCATATTCCAGCCATCCACTCATCCACCCATACATAATTCCATCTCATGTGTCCTTCCATCAATACATTCATTCACCCATTTATACACCCATTCATCCATCATCCATTCATCCATAAATCCACTCATCTTTTGTTTTGGTACATTTGCTCATTTAGCTGTTGGGCTGATGATCAGCCAATATACACAGATACAACACAGTTGAATATAGGAATATATATAATCAGCACTGATTCCGGTAGATTAATATTTGTACCACATGCTTTGTTAAATATTCTAAATATCACATCTGCATTTATCTATCCACCCATCCATTCGTTCTTTCATCCAAACATCCATATATACATACATATGTTCTTCTGTCCATCCATCTATTTTTTGTTCATCTGCTCAATTGTTCATCCATTCATCAGTTACTAAATAATTCTTTCTATTTATGCATGAGTTATACTCTATTTATACATGAGTCCATCTACCCATTCATCCATCCACCCCATCCATCTGCCCATCCATTCACCCACCTGTCCATCTATCCATGCACCTATCCATCCACTCATCCCTCTATCCATCCACCCATCCATCCATCCATCCATCATTCAATTATCCATCCATCCATCATTCAATTATCCATCCATCCATCCATTTGTTCCTACTTCCTATCATTCTTCATTCATCTTTCCATTCATTCATACTGTTCTCCATAATTGATTCTTTTCTAATCTTTATTTTTCCTCTTATGCAACTAAGACATGGTTCATAAGCTCATGGCCCAAGAATAAAGCAGACCACCATGGCCCAGGAGGCTGAGCACCTCGATAGAGCCTAAGCAGGGGCTACAGGGGTAGGGATCTGTCTTCTTATTGACACATTCTCATCATCCCTGACACATACCTGCGAATGTATGTTCACAGAGCAGCATCCCAGTGAAAGGTGCTTTGAGCACTGAGAGAGCCCGTGGGGACAGGGGAGGACAGGGTGGTGGCCTCAGTGGCTCCCGAGTGATCCCTGGTGGATAAATATCTCTGATTTAAAGAGGAGGCAGCCTCCAAATGCTTGGAGCATGCATCTGTTCAGTGTGGCCCTCTGTTCAAGCAAGCACTGCCGACAGCAGGAGAATGGGCCAGAGCCATGGGCAGGGGCCAGGGTGGTGGGTCATGGGTGCTGGGTGCTGGGGGCTGGGTGGTGATTGGTGGGTGCTGGGTGGTGGTGATGAAGCTCAGATTTTGGTTGGGATTGGGTCTAGGAGAAAGGCTAAAGGATTATTTCTAGATTCATCTGGAATGAATTGGCTAGATCCTTCCATCCCAAGTCTCATTGCTTTTCTGAGGGGAGGTACCCGGGACAGGAGGAGGAGGCAGCCTTGCCTCAGAAACCAAACTGTCAAAAGTGTAGGTTCCACCCAGGAAGGAGGAGCACAGGCACTTTTGAGATGAGGGGGATGTGCTCTTCTCTGGAGCAGAAAAGAGCAGTAGGTGAGGTCCCACCTGCCAGGGATGGAGCAGGAGAGTGACCCCTGCACAACCTTGAATCCTCATCTGCAGCCCATGGGCAGCTGGAGATTGGGGACTCTGGGAAGGGTACTGAGCATAGAAGCCACCCCCTGCCCCAGTGGACAGGGTATCCTGGACACCTCAGCCACTCTCCCCAAGCGTGTGGTGTGTATAGAGGCCCCTGCATCTGCACCCCTGCTCCCAGGGAAACTGGGAACCCAGGAGGTATGCTGGAACCCTTCATGCTGTGACCTACAAATGCCCCGCACAGAGCGGCCCTGCTCCAAGCTCTGAGGTCAGGGGCCCATGTGCCTGCCTCCTCCTGCCGGGGGATACAGGGGACTCAGAGGCCCTCCCTGCCACAAACTCCCTTCCCCGACAACCCACAAGCAGCTTGGAGGCAGTTAGCAGATGGAGTTAGGATAGGACTTGCCTGGCCCCAAGAAAGGGCCAGGGGCTTTCCTCCCTCCACCCCTGCTCAGCATCTCCCTCCTCCCTTGTCTGCCTGTGTCCGGCACTGGCGGGGCTGTGCTGGGTGGGACACGGCTAGAAGGCCTGGCTTTCTCAATCCCCTAATCTCTTATCAACCCCACCCCCATGCAGCCCCTCCAACCTCTTTCCAGGTCCCTAGATGTTGGGGAGGGGATGGGGGCTGGGCCGGCTGTAGAGAGTCTAACCCTGGGGAAGGGGCCCTGCAGGGCTGCCCCCTGGCCGAGCCCCTCCAGCCCGCTCACTTCCCTCTCTTCTAAGTATCAATACAGCCTCGTCCACAGCCAGGGCCTGGTTCTGTCTGCCTCGGCGCATATGGAAAGCCCTCTCCGATTGCCTTGTGGTCCTGGGCTGCCATCTCCCAGAAGGTCCTTAGTGGCCCCCAAAAAGATGCTGAGGGCTGGGATTTGGGCGGGGCTGGGCTGGAGGGAAGTGGAGGACCTTGCTGGTCCTGCAGCGCCCGGTCCCAGTTCTGCTTTTCGGGACGGTCCCTTTGCTGGTACTGCAGTGCCCGGTCCCAGTTCTGCTTTTCGGGACGGTCCCTTTAGGTGCTTGCTGAGCTTGGGCCATGAGCAGTGCTCTGGTGCTCTCGGGAGCCTTTGAGTCCAGAGTGGCTGGTGTGTGGTGTGGGGTCAGAGAGCCCCCGGGAAGGGCAGTCCAGCCCAGCTCCCTGCTGGTGCCCGCAGGTCTTGTGGGCCCTCAGCACCTGAACCCCACAGGGGCAAGGACTCTGGCCCCTCCCCAGGCAGGGAACAGCCCTTGGACAATGCACTTGGCCCCTGTGGGCCTCCATTTGCATCTGTGAAATGGGAGGCTCCAGGGACCTGCCTCTCAGCTCTGGGGGATGAAACAAGAGCCTTGGTTTAAAAAGCTTGGCAAAGGCGGGGCGCGTTGGTTCATGCTTGTAATCCCAGGACTTTGGGAGGCTGGGGCGGGTGGATCACCTGAGGTCAGGAGTTCAAGACCAGCCTGTCCAACATGGTGAAACCCTCTTCTCTACTAAAAATACAAAAATTAGCCGGGGGCAGTGGCAGGTGCCTGTAATCCCAGCTACTCAGGAGGCTGAGGTGGGAGAATCTCTTGAACCTGGGAGGTGGAGGTTCCAGTGAGCCGAGATTGTGTGACTGCACTCCAGTCTGGGCAACAGAGTGAGACTGTGTCTCAAATACATAAATAAATAGCTTGGCAAAGACTGTCATGGAGTGAGCGCTTGGTCTGAGTGGCTACATTCTGAGTGTGCAGACGGGGAAACTGAGGCTTCAGAGGGGTACGGCCTACTCAACCAGAAAGCACTCCAAGGGCCTATAGCAGCTGAGGCAAGGCCAGCCCTGGGGCCTTGCAGCCTGTCCCCCTCCCGCTGCCCCAGCAGTGGGATCTCAGGGGCTGAGACAGCAAGGCAGAGCTCACACCCCCACCCCTCACCAGCCTGAGGACTCAGAGCGGGAGACAACTGGGCCCTTTCCGCTGCCAACACCCTCGTCTTCTCTAGGGCTCACTCATCCATCTGGCATGTTCTCAGGGAACTGAGGCGGAGGCAGGCTGGCCTGTAGGGTAGTGGAGGGGAGGCCCACCATCCTGCCACCCCAGGGTGCCACCGGCCAGGGCCTGTCCCAGCTGGACCCCAGACCCTCCTGGCACTGCCCTTGTGTGGCTCCAGGATTGTTTTAGGAGACACGAGGGACCCAGGAAGGGGGCGCAGGAAGGAAGGATTCTGGCTTCCAGAATCAGCAGGGGTGGGGCCTGTGATGCTCCCGTTTGTGCGACCAGCCCAGCTGGGTGTCAGCGGACAGCAGCGCCTGCCAGCCCAAGAGGAAGAAGACATCCTTCTGCTTCCCTGGGAAACTTCCAGATGCCTGAGACCCCATACCCAGGGCAGGAGGAAGGGGACCTCCCCAGGGATCCCGAGTCCAGACATCAGGTCTTGACCACAGGAAGGTGTAGGGAGAGAGCCCCAGGGCTTAGCCCTCAATCCTAACCTCCCTCAGCAGCCCCTGTGGGGCCAGGGTTGGGGCTGAGGTGGCTTCCCCAACTGTCCCCAGCTCTGCCCTCTTTCCTGAGCAGCTGTGGGCACCTCTGGGGGCCCTCAGGGCCACCTGCCCCAGCTTGGAGCATTGCACATCCTCTAGGTGGTACCTGGCCCTGGCTCAGAGAGCAGATGGGCGGGAGGGCTGCCCAAGGGCCTGGCTGCCTGGGGGGTTCCATCCCATGGGCTCCTGCTGCTCAGATGAAGACTTCCAGGGGGCTGCCAGGGGCCTCCAGCCCCTTCTTCCTTCAGAATCTGGAGCTCTGAGGGTCTCCAGGGACAGATGGCCAGAAGGGGCCCTGCCAGATCAGCCCCTCAGGTCATCCCTGCCCTTCCCAACTCAGCTCAGCACACAGAGAAGCGAGGGAGGCTCCGATGGGCCAGGCGGGGCTCCAGAACTGGCCCTGTCCATGGCAGGTGCTGCCAGAGCCCTGGGCAGTGGCCTCCCACCGAGGGCTGGGCAAGCCTTTGAAGGTCCGCAGAGGGGCAGGGCGGTTGGGTGATGCTAGGAGGGGCACGTGCCAGGGCTCTGACACCTTCCAAAACTGGGAAGAGCTGGGAAAGCCGGTGGGATGGGAAGTGAGTTCAACCAGGCCAGGAGGGCCCGGCGTGGCCACCCAGGGGCATGGACTTTGCCTGTAGCTGGTGAATGGTTCTTTCCGTGGGAGACACGGCCTGGTCGAGCATGGGGAATAGACTGGGGGCAGGGTCATCCTGATGGGGGCCTGGGCTACACAGGGGCAGACTGAGAGGGCCGCCAGGGTGTCTGTGGGATGGGGTGGGGGCAGGCAGACTTGCCTTCTAGGTGTGGGCATGGGGCGGGCACCCCAGGGCGGGTGGGCACCCCAGGGCGGGTGGGCACCCCAGGACGGGTGGGCCAAGGACAGGCACTGCAGCCAAAAACGCAGTGTGACCCCAGGGAGGGTACACCCCTGCAGAGCTGGGCTCCAACATTTGGATATGTCGAACACAAGGTCTGAGAAGGCATCCTGACCCTCCCCAGCTGTGGACCGGGACGCCCCGTCCTCATCGCCTCAAGGCCTCCAAGGCCAGGTAGTTCCTCAGTGTGGGGAGAGCCTTGCTCTTGGGGGCTATAGAGGGCAGGCGTCCCCCAGTGTCACCAGGGAGTCCCCCCGGAGCCACAAGGGAGCTCTGTGAAATCCTCGTCTTGCCCCCAAGGGACAAGGACAAGCTAGTGACTGTTGGCTGGACAGCGGGGCGAGACAGGAGTGCCCCCGAGTGGAGGAACCGCAGTCCAGCCTGGCTGGCAGCCGAAGCGGAGCCTGGACCCCGCCCAGGGTCAGGGGACCTTCTTTGGCCTGAGGCCTGGTGGGAGAGGACAGTCCTGTCCCAGGGGCATCTGAGAGACCACATCATGGAGGGGTGGTTCTGAGGAATCTGGCCCCGTCCTGGGCAGTCTGAGGGGAGGGGCCACATCATGGGACAGTCTGAGGGGCTGGACCCACTTGTCCGGCTGGAGGGGCTTGGCCTGCCCTGGGCCTCGTGTCGGGGGCATGTCCTGAGACTGTCACAGGCTGGCGTCCCTGGCACTCTGTGAGATGCATGGGGGCTGTCTCATCCACTCTGCTCCAGCCCCAGCTGAGCCCGCCCAGCCTGGGCCTTCCTGGGGACTCCCGTGTGGGGGCTTCCCAGGCCACACATCCCTGCCTGGGTGCAGGGGACTTCTGTCCCATCCTAGACAGGAAACTCCCCGGTTCCCTTAGTCACCTTGTGAAATGAGAAGCCTACCCCACTGGGGCTCTCAGTTTCTGAAAGGTCAGGCTTGGCTGCACACCCTATGCAATTCGGGGGGCAGGGGATGTCCAAAGAGGGGGTCCAGGCTTTGCAGAGCCCAGGAGAATCACTGCTCTCCAGCTGGAGCACCTGACAGCCCCGGCACAGGTGCAGCCCTGGCCTCCCAGGATCTGCACCAAGATGCCCCAGGATCATCTGTGCCTTGGCCATGCCCGCCCCAACACCCGCCCCAGCTCCCGGCCCCGGGGATCCAAGGCATTTGAGACAGCTGGGAGGGGGTGGCCAAGGATGAGTCCAAGGAGGAAGGCGGGGGTGCCCCAGCCCAGAGGCTCATGTCCTGCCCTTCTATGGGCATGAGGTGACCAGGAGCAGCACCTAGTCCAGGGCTGGGGGTGGTGCTGACAGGAGGGCCCGTTTTGGAGCCAGGACACAGCTGTCATGCACCCAGCAGCCTGTCTGCCTGCACACGGCCTGGGCAGGGTACCCTCCCACCTCTCCGTGGGGACAGGCACGGACATCCTGACCCAGCCCTCAGCCAGCCCCGGCCTCTGCTTAGCCTCCACTCCACTAAAGGCACTCGGGGTCCCTTCAATGACCCCTCACACACACCAGGCCCACAGCAATGTGACGGTCGCCAAGGACACAGACCCAGGACAGTGACTGCAGCCACCAACACAGCACAGGAGCTTTGCATGAAGGCCAGGAGGTGGTCCCTGCACCGCCCTGGGTGGGGTAGACAGGGACCCTCTGCCGTCAGCACCAAGGCAGAGCTTGGTAGCAGCCCTGGCTGCAGTTTGGGGTGTTGTGAGCATCACCTTGGGCCTCCTCTCAGGTCCATCCTGTGTGGCTGCG
Organism: Pongo abelii; assembly: GCF_028885655.2. Classification (NCBI taxonomy): domain Eukaryota; kingdom Metazoa; phylum Chordata; class Mammalia; order Primates; family Hominidae; genus Pongo; species Pongo abelii. Next base: position 1,845,586 of record NC_071994.2, on the reverse strand, counting down.
GGCATCACACCCTTTCTGCAACTGGGCCCCAGCGCCTTCCCTTCTGCACACCAGGCCACAGCCCCCGCTGGCCGGCTCCTAGGCCGGCCTCTATTCCCAGCACCGGATCCCCATCTCCTGACCATTAGCACATCACCCCTCTGCCCCTCAAAGCCCTACCTGTCCCTGCACCCCACGCCCTGAGCCCTCCCGTCTGTTCTGGGACCTGCACCGGGGTCAACTCGGGTTCCCCTGGCGAGGCTCAGCTGTGATGCCTGGATGCCTGCTGGCCGGCAGCTCCCCTCTGCCAGGGAGCCCAGTTACAAGGCCCCTAGCCCTCTCCACCCACCCCAGCATAGGGCTGGATGCCCATTGGTACCACAGAGTACAGCTGCCCACTAGGAGGCCTTTGGCAGCGGGGTTTTTCCGCCCAGCTCTGGCAGTCCCACACACAACCTCTGCCATGCCCCCTCATGTCCCCACCCCAACCAACACACGGTGCCCGGCACCCAGCACAGGCACCTGCCAGAATCCTGGGCCTCGTCCTTTACCGCAGGTCAAGGGCAGCTTTGGGTGCCCTGCCCTGAGGCCTGCTGGGCCCCAAACCTGGCGGCCTCCAGACCCTCAAGTCAGGATAGCCCCTCTCAGATAGTCCTGTGGGCAGGTGGCCGGGCCCGGGCCAGTTCCACCCATCCCAGAGCAGCTGCTCCCCAGCCCCCACCTTGCCTCTTCCCAAGCTAACAGGGCCCACAGTTCCCAGCTCCTCCCTGGCAGTCCAGGACATGTCTTGGGGTCTCCTCGCTTCAGACATCCACCATGGGCTTAGGATCCCACGCGCCTCCCCGAGTGAGTCCAGGGCACAGAGGCGGGCGGAAGAGACCTCCACCCTTGTTGTGAGAGGGGGGTCCCGGCAAGACTTCCTGCCACCTGTCTGTGGGTCCCCAGTTTCCCCATCAAACATCCAAGTTCTCCCATTGGGGGCCCCAGATTCCCCATCAGGCACCCCAGTTCTCCACCCTCTATGCAGCTCAAGGACTATGCACCCGTGGACACAGCACGGGGCGCCGGGCGTCGCCGCAGACCCTTACCCCAGCAACTCTTCCCTCTCTTCGGCACCCGGGTCACTCGAAGCCTCCGCCATCGGCCTGTAGTCTGGGCCCCACAGGGTGCTGGCAGATCCCTGGAGTGGGTGTACGTGCTGTGGCTTTCAGTGCTTTCTGGGGCGGCTTCTGAGCCCCCACCCCCAGCCGAGTTTCACTTCCCCCTTCCGGCTGCAGGTTGAGGTTTGGAACCTATCTCGGCTTGGGTCAGGGTGTTGTTTTTTAATCTGTTGCTACAAGAGGAGAGGAAGAAAAAAAAAAACCCAAACCACCCCTCAGGAAGCGTTAAGCAAGTTACAGGGGCCTGGGGTGACAGAGACGGGGTGCGAGGGCCAAGATGGCCTCAGGCAGCTCCTCATGGCTCGGGGAGGGGGGCCCATGTTGCCCCTGGTCCCCACCAGTAGCTCTGGCCGTCAGGTCCACCTGTGAGTGGCCGGTTCTCCTGCAGCATCAGGGACAAACATGTCTGTGATCCCATAAGCACCACGTGAGCATTTTAGCTTCTTTGGGTGAAATCTACCCAGAGGCCGGCTCTCCTACAGGTGCTCATGGAACTTGGTGGAGCCTTTTCTCAAAGCCTGGGGTCATAGCCTTGAGCACATCAAATGGCTGTGGGTCCCAGGTGGCTTTGGGGGTTGTGCCCGGGATGCCCCTGCGTTCTACCCGTCAGGTGCCTTGTTCTGTCTTGGGCTCCCTTGCTGATGCCGAGCTGTCTGGCAGCTGCCTCGTCTCCCCGCTGCCCCTTGCTCTCCGTGCTCTGGGTGCTGGAGTTGACTACCGAGTGGTTCATGTCCCCAGGCTCTAAAGGCGGTGCCTCAGGGACCCTCCTGAGAGGCATAGGCCGGCCCGAGGAGAGGGATGGAGGCTGTTTCCAGCCCTCACTGTCCTCAGCTTCTGGGAGTGACCACGCAGTGGCTCCAGGGTCAGGAGGAGGGATACATGACTGTGGGAGCCAGACCCCAAAAGCTGAGGCAGGGGAGGACTTAAGCTGGGCCAGAGTAGGGCAGCCACAGAGGTGGCGAAGGCTTGCCTGCTGGAAACCTCAGCACAGGAGAAGGGGAGAAGGGAGCCCTGGCCAGCGGCTGGGCCTGAGAAATCCAACCAGCAAGGACTTGCAGGGGGTCCCTAGGCAAAGAGGGGCTGGAGAGAGGCCGGGGGTTGGGAGGGCCCTGGGCCCAGAGTGTTGACCCATCAGGGTAGGGCCGAACCGGAGGCCGCCTCCTTGGGATGCAGTGAGCCCCCACCCACCAAACATACCACAAAGACCAGCAGAGGCTTTCAGAGCCCCACGAGTGGAGGCACCAGAGGGATCCATGGCCCAGATGATGGGCAGGGCTAACACCAGATCAGGCCCAGCGCCATGGAGATGAATAGGCCATGCCTGTGTCTTCCCCACGCCTCCTCCCTGGGGGTCCCTAAGGGCCCCCAAGTCCCCCTTGCAGAGTGGCACATGGCAGAGCCCTGAGGTTCTCACCATGCAGCCTCCATCCTGAGGCCATCCTGAAACGGCTCCCCTTGTGATGGTAGGGTCTCGCCTCCAGGTTGCAGCCATTCCGCTCACCCACCCGTCCAGGCACCGCATTGGCAGGTGCAATGCCTGTGTCCTCCTGCCCTTGAGGTCCTTCCCCTGGCCTGCAGAAGGGCAGCCCCAACGTCGTCGCTGGGAGCTTCAGGAACCTTGCCAGGAAGAGGACAGGCAGGTGGAGGCTGGGCCACACCCTTCTGCCCTCTACTGCCCGAAGGCTGGACCGGCTGCCTCCCTTTTGGAGCTAGAGCAAAATGAGAATGCAGAACCCTATGGTTCAAAAACTAAGAATTTTGGCCGGGTGCGGTGGCTCACACCTGTAATCCCAGCACTTTGGGAGCCCGAGGCAGGTGGATCACTTGAGGTCAGGAGTTTGACACCAGCCTGGCCAACATGGTGAAACCCCATCTCTACTAAAAATACAAAAATTAGCCAGGCGTGGTGGCGGGCGGCTGTAAGCCCAGCTACTCGGGAAGCTGAGATAGGAGAATCACTTGAACTTGGGAGGCGGAGTTTGCGGTGAGCCAAGATCGTGCCACTACACTTCAGCCTGGGCGACAGAGTTAGACTCCATCTCAAACAAAACAAAAACAAAAAAACCCTAAGAATTTCAAGAGGGAGACACAGAGCACAAAACCACACTCAGCCCCAGGTCTACGAAGCTGCTCAGGCAGAGGGGGAGGCCCACAAGCCCTGGAGCTGAAGGCTGGGGTGACGATCAGCCTGCCCCAAGGGCTGGGAGAGTGTGCCCTCCTCCCCTCTGCCTACCCAACCCTGTTGGGGCTGAATCATGCCCCCCCACATTCATATGGTGAAGTTCTAACCCTACCACTAGCCCAGCCCCTCAGAGCGTGACCGTGTTTGGAAGCGGAGTTGCTGCAGGTGTCATTAGCTGGATGAGGTCATGGTGGAGGAGGGTGATCGCTCATCCACTGTGACTGGTTTCCTTACAAAAAGAGGAAATGTGGGCCAGGCACGGTGGCTCACGCCTGCAATGCCAGCATTTTGGGAGGCCAAGGAGGGCAGATCACGAGCTCAGGAGATCAAGACCATCCTGGCTAACACGGTGAAACACCACCTCTACTAAAAATACAAAAAAAAAAAAAAAAAAAAATTAGCCAGGCGTGGTGGCGTGTGCCTATAGTCTCAGCTACTCGGGAGGCTGAGGAAGGAGAATGGCTTGAACCCAGGAGGCGGAGGTTGCAGTGAGCTGAGATCACGCCACTGCACTCCAGCCTGGGTGACAGAGCGAGACTCTGTCTCAAAAAAAAAAAAAAAAAAAAAAAAAGAGGAAATGTGGACATGGGACATGGACACCCACGGTGGGGAGCCTCCCATGAGAAGACAGCGGAGATGAGGGTGAGGCATCCACAAGGCGGTTGCACCAAGGGGCACCAGGACCCCCAGCAGTGGGAGAGGCCTCAGGAGAACCAGCCCTGTCCACCCCAGGATCTCGGACTTCCGGAATGTGGGAGCTCAACGTCACGGCAGCCGCGGGGCAGCAGGACAGCCCCTCCAGCAACACGTCCTACAAGCAGGCCAAGGCATGGGGGAGCCCTGCCTGTTCTCGAGGAACCCAGGCTGAGGAATAGGCACACTCCAGGATGCTCACAGGGCTCTGGGAGGCCTTCTCAGCAGATGTGTGCCCTCACCTCCCAAATCGCAGTGGAAAGGGAAGCCAGGGTGCAAGGTGTCCTCCTGTGGCCGTCCAGCCCTCTCTCCTGCCCACATCACCATCATGGAGGAAGCAGACTCTTGCTCTCTCACTCAGCTCCTCCTCCGCAGACGCTAGGGCCATCTTGGGTCCCATCCACCTTCCTCCCGGTCCCCCCAGCCTCCCCTCCCTACACCCTCCACATTGATGTGCAAATCACTCAACCTTTTAACAAAAAAACAAAAGCAAAGAGCATCCCGGAGGCTGCCCAGCCCATGTGGCCCACCCACTTCTCACTCCTTCCCTCCCTGGCCGAGCCCCTGCCTCCAGCCCTTCTCTCCACTCAGCCTGGACTGGCAGGCATGGGCAAGGAAGGAGGTGTCCCCGCCGTGGGGGCCCAGACACTCCTCAGGCAGTCCGGACATTTGTGTGTGTGTGTGTGTGTGTGTATGTGTGTGTGTGTGACAGGGTCTTGCTCTGTTGCCCAGACTGAAGTGCAGTGGTGCAACCAGGGCTCACTGCAGCCTCCACCTCCTCAGCTCAAGTGATCCTCCCGCCTCAGCCTCCCAAGTAACTGGGGTCACAGGTACATACCACCACGCCCAGCTAATTAAAAAATTTTTTTGTGTGTACAGATGGGGTCTCGCCATGTTTCCCAGGCTGGTCTTGAGCTCCTGGGCTCAAACCATCCTCCTGTCTCAGCCTCCCACAGTGCTGGGAGTACAAGCATGAACCACTGCACTCGGGCAGTGCATGCATGTTTGAGAACCACGTAGGCCCTGCTGGGTGGGAGGTTAAACAGGAACAGAGCCTTCCTCTGAAGAGCTAAGAGTCTACCCAAGAATCAGATGCAGAATCATTTCTTCCCTCAGTGCCGCTCACTCCTGAAACTCTACGGGAAGTGTATGGAGGGCAGACCCCGGCCCCTCCGTTGTCCTGTCTCCAAATCTGGTGCAGGATCTGGCAAGCAGCATGGGGACCAGCAAGCGGCCGCGTCAGGTGATGAGTTAGTTTGGATTCTGGGATGGAGCGAGCTGAGGGCATCAGACTCTGGGGGATGGAGCCAAGCAGGGAAGCCCTGAGGGGTCAGCCAGGAGGAGGTCTGTGCCAGGCGGGCAGGACACAGGGACACTCCAGGTGCAGAGGCCACAAGGCAGATGTCTGGGCAGTGCAGACCTGGATTTGAGGGGAGAAGCCGGGGGTTGGGACCTGTGTAGCAGGCTGGAGGTGCGTGTAGAAGTCCCCGATGAGCAGGGAGAGGCCTGGGCAGGAGATGCTGTGTGCTGGCACCATGGGCTGGAAAGGACATCCCGCAGTACAGGACATCCCACAGCACCCCTCCCTGGCAAATCACTCTGTGGGCACACGCAGGTGCTGGAGGGGTTTGCTGTGGGGAGCAAAGCTGGGGGCTGTGCCCTCTCCCTGCACGCGAGTTGGGGTCACTTGGCCCCTTTCCTTCCACTGGTCGTGGCCACTGGTGAGCTTGGGAATCTGGCCTGGGAGTAAAGAGAGTGAAGAGAGTGAAGAGAGTGAGAAGCTCTCAATGGGGACAGAGACAGACAGGAAAGGGGCGGAGAAGCCTTCAAGGGGGCCGGTTGGATCGGAGGGATGCCAGGAGAGGGCAGTGACCAGACAGCTGCCCCTAGCAAAGCGGACAGGCCGGGCGGCGGGGAGGCAGTACTGGGGGAGCCCAGGGTTCAGGGCCAGCTGAGGGTGGAAGAAGTTCTCCAGCTGGCGCAAAGAGACACGGGCCAGGTCAGAGAAGACGGGCGTCGGTCGGCATGAAAGGCCTTGGGTCAGAGAGCTTGGCTATTTATTTTGTTTGCTTTTAGTTTTTACTTTATTTTTTATTTTTATTTTTTAAATTTGTAGAGATGGGGTTTTGCTATGTTGCCCAGGCTGATCTCAAACTCCTGGCCTCAAGTGATCGTCGTCACTGTGTCGCCCAGGCTGGAGTGCATTGGTGTGATCTCGGCTCACTGCAACCTGCGCCTCTTGGGCTCAAGCAATTCTCCTGCCTCAGCCTCCTGAGTAGCTGGGACAACAGAAGCCCACCACCACACCCGGCTAATTTTGGTATTTTTAGTAGAGATGGAGTTTCACCATGTTGGCCAGGCTGGTCTCGAACTCCCAACCTCAAGTGATCCGCCCACCTTGGTCTTCCAAAATCCTGAGATTACAGGCATGAGTCATCGGCCTGGCCTTCTTCTTTTTTTCTTTCTTTAAATTCTCAAAGCTTTTATTTTTTGAGATGGAGTCTCGCTCTGTTGCCCAGGATGGAGTGCAGAGGCGTGATCTGGGCTAACTGCAACCTCTGCCTCCTGGGCTCAAGCAGTCCTCCTGCCTCAGCCTAGCTCTGCCTCCCTAGCTGGGACCACAGACATACACCACCACACCCGGTTAATTTTCATATTGTTTTGTAGAGACAGGGGTCTCACTTTGTTGCCCAGGCTGGTCCTGAACTCCTGAGCTCGAGGCTCCCCACTCAGCCTCCCAAAGTGCTGGGATTAAAGGCGTGAGCCACCACACTTGGCCTTCATTTTTTTTGTCTCTCTCCCTTTGACAATCTTTAGAGCTTGGTGTTGTCTCCACTATTTGGCGGCGTCAGAGTGAGCGGGGCCTTCACTCATGAGAAGCTCAACCTGCAGCAACAGCGGTGCCGGCTGGGACCTGCAGGCAGGGAGCTGACCTGAGAGCCGTGAAGGGCCTCGCTGTGGACATGTGCTCCGGGGGGCACGGGACGCTTCACGAGAGGGCGGTGATAATTGCTGGGTTCTGCCCCGATGGCCTCTGGTTTGAGGTGGGGGACCCAGGTGATTTAGGGTGTGAGTGAAAGATTTTGGGGGCTTGGTGGAGGGGGCGGAGGGAAGGATCAGAAGGAGGAAGCTCGTGGAAACCATGCCTGGCCCGATGCCGCGCTGATTCTCGGCGGCCTGCTGGAGGGCCAGCTGCAGAGACTGGAGCCTGCGAGGACCCAGGCCTTCCTGATGGCTGGAGGAGGGGGCAGGGAGTCAGGAGCAGCTTGGCAAGGAGGGGGAGCAATGGGAGATGACAGGGGGTGGTGAGGAGGTGGGGGTGACTGGGGCCAGGGGAGGGAGAGGCCCTGGGGCCAGGCTGTGCTTGTCGAGGGGGCGGAGGTGCTTGCAGGAGGGCAGAAGCAACAAGGGGATCAGGGGGTTTCCAGCGTGGTCACGGCCAGCTCCGCGCAATGGGGAACACTGGCTGCCAGAGGACTCCGGTATACATGGTGGTCCCAGCGTCCTGTAGGGACTGTTAGACAATCCTCATGCAGACCCCTGTCTCCATCCTGAGGTCCTGTCACAGGTGTATGCCTCGCCCCAGCAGCACTGACACAGCTGCAAATAACTCCAGGTCCCTGACTTCGTGGATTTTCCCTCCCAGAGGAAGAGACGGACAGTGAACAAGTGAAAAAACAAGTCCACGGTCATTCTGGAAAATAACCAGGAGAAGTCACAGAGATGGCTGGGGGACTCACGGAGGGCTTCACGGAGGAGGTGACCATGCTGGAACTAAAGGGTATGAAGGAGATGGCTACAGGGAGAGTGGGGAGAAGCTTCCAGGCCTGGGGCAGAGGCAGGCTTGGTGGTCCTGGTGTGATATTCAGCAGCTGGGTGGTCCAGGGGGCCAAGCCAGGCCTTGCTGGGGCTGGGGGAGAGTCGGGCTGACTCTGGGGGGCACATAGGAGGGGAGCTTAGGGATGCAGGAGGTGCCAGCCGGGTCTCTGCCTACCTGGTGATCCAGTGAGGCAGGCGCTCTCATCTCCATGTTCATTGTACGTCTGGGTAAACCAAGGCTGGGCAGCCCCCTGGGGTGGAGTGGGGGCTGAGCCACAGAGGCAGCTCTAGCCCTGGGCTCCAGGGCTGTCTGGGGAGAGCTGGAGCCAGAGGAGTGGGGGTGGTGAGGCCCTGGCAAGCACCGGGCTGAGCTTTCCAAGGATGGCTGGAGCCAGGCACCAGCCTGCAAAGGTGGGTCTGGGCCCAGGCACAGCAGGTGCCAGGGGAACAAAAAGGACAAGGGCTGCACAGGTCAGGGGTGAGGTGCAGCTGGAGAGAGAGGGTGAAGCCCAGCCCTGATCCTGGGGCCCCTCGGTGGCGGCCCAGGGAACCCCTGAGGACCACACAGGGGGTCCAGCAGGTGGACATTCATGGGGAACTCTGTGTCCCCCTCTGGGACCCCACTCCCGGCTTCCCCTTGATCGGGTGCGTGAGGGGGTGAAAGTCGGGGGAAGCCCCCTCTGAGTTCAGCCCTGCGGAGAGAATGAAGCCCTGTGACCTGCCTCATCCTAGCTCCACCCAGCGCCCAGCGTGGCCAGGGCACCCAGGCCTCCCTCCTGCTGTCCCTGAAGGGCAACTTTCCAGCCTTGGATCCCTGGCCCTAACCCTAACCCTAACCCTAACTCTAACCCTAACCAAGGTGTCCCTGGGGGCCTGGCACCCAGCCCCGCCCTCGGCCCTCAGCCAGGGGCACACACGCAGTCCTCAGCCTCCCCCACCACCCCGAAGTCCCCCACACCCTCTGGGGCACCTTTCTGCCCACACCTGAGCCCTGTGAGCTCCTCTCTGCTAACTTGTGGTATTTTTCATGTCATCTGTTTTTGTTGTTGCTTACAAATTGTGTTGCTTTAACTTTTAAAGAAAAGTTTAGCTTTGGGGGAAGTCATTTCAAACCCACAGAGAAGTTTCAAGAATAAGAATTTGACAAGGTGCCTCTGTACCCCCCTCACCCAGGGCACACGTCCACTTTGCCATTCGACCCCTGCCTCTCTGCCTCTCGGCCTCTCTCTCTGTTTCTCTGAGCCTCTGTCTCTTTCTCTCTGCCTCTGTCCGTGTCTCTCTGTCTCTGTCTCTCTGTCTCTGTCTCTGTGTCCCTCTGTCTCTGTGTGTCTCTCTGTCTCTGTGTCTCTGTCTCTGTCTCTGTGTCTCTGTCTCTCTGCCTCTGCCTCTCTGTCTCTCTGTCTCCCTCCTTTCCTCCTAAAGACTTTAAGGTCTGTTTCCTTGGAATGCAGATGTTGTTTTGTGTAACCACAGAGTAGCTATGAACTTGAGCACGTTTACCGCGGACACTGCTTGTTATCTTGTCTGCCAGTCTGTGTCCTGATGGCCGCTCCCATCAGCGGGGGCACAGGGCAGGCCCTCTGCGTCACCGCAGCCTCCTAGCAGAAAGGACACGTCAGGCTCTTCCTGCACGTTTTCTGCCCCACCCTGCAGTCAGCCTCTCTTCCGAGGAGCCCCGGGTCCTTCAGGGGAGGACGGCTTTAGGGAGCGGGGCCTGGGGCCTGGTTTGCTCCTTGACACTGGGGTGTCTGCGTCTCAGTGGCTCAGCGGCAGAGCAGGAAATGCCCGTGTGTGCAGAAGCACCCACGCCTGCCCTGCACCCACGCCTGCCTCCCCCGAGGAACCCCTGCTGTCTGTCTCCAGCAGCCGCAACCCACAGGGGTGCCCTGTGCGCTTCCTCCCACCCGTCCCTCCTTGGCCCGCTGTGCCCAGTCTTCCCCAACCCCTTCCTGGCCACAGCCCAGCACGGGTTACCTGGGACTTCAGAGGCCATGTCCTCCCCGACCTCCAGAGCCACGCACAGGGCTGCCCACATCCCCTGCCCTGGGCCTGTCCCCCTCCTCTTCCGGGACTCCCCTGGGGCTCATGATGCCTGCCCCGGCTGCCCTGGCTGTCCCCGCCCTCCCCCTCCTCTCCTCTCGCCCTGGCCTTGGGCACCTCTGCCCATCGGCTCACCACCCAGGACACCCACATCCACATCTCCAGCCCAGCCCCTGCTCCAGCTGCCTGGGCCAGCTCTCCCCTCGGAATTTCCACGGGGCCCCCAAACCCAGCGGCCCCAAAGTGAGTGCCTCACCTCCTCCCAAAGCCACTTTCTCACAGCTCCTGCCCTGGAGAACAGTCTCCGCCCGCCCGTGCCCCCAGCAGGTGCCTGCCTTCCTCATGTCCCTCAGCCAACAAGTCCTGGGGACCTGGCCCCTTCCATGTCTCCCTTCCTCACTCCCCCGACCCGGTGGTGACTTCCACTGTGCTCCGCCCTGCTGAGGTCCTTCTAGAATGCAGAGCTGGGGGACTGCCCCATGTGGCACTGGCTGCAGGCCTCACTTCCAGCAGGGACACCAGAATCACCCGAGGGGGACGGAGCCGGGCTCAGAGGGGCGCCGGTTTGATATTTGCTGGTTTGCTTTCCGCAGGCCTCTCACTTACTCCTTCATTTACTCATTCACTCATTTATTGGAAATTTAACAAACACCCGTGCATCTACTATCCAGCCCAAGAATTAAAACATCCCCCAAACCTTCATCAGCGTAGGGGTCCTCTCTGCCCCTGCTCTGCCCCCACCCCACCCACCCCAGAGGGTCACTCTTTGGAATTTCGTGTTTGTGTTCAACATTTCCTTCCTTTGAAATAAAAAAGATAATTTTCCCACACAGTGTGTCTGCCCTGGCCGAGTTGAATCTTGTGGTTGGGAGCCAGGTGTGATGCTCCTGCCCCGGCTCCTCTGTCCCACTCCTCTGACGCCCTGTGGGATTGGGTCCGGCCCCCTTTCCCAGTGGGCACAGGCTCCGGAAAGCTGCCGTGTCCCCTGCAAGGGGTCCATGGCCAGGCCCCACTGCCGCCTGTCCCTCGCTCTGCCTGTTGCCTGCCTGGCTCTACATGGGACGTGCTTCGGCCTGCAGCACCCTCTGCCTCCACACTTGTCCTCCTTCAGGTCTCAGCCGAGGCTTGGGCTTGTGCAGAGTCCCCCCCACAGGCCAGATCTCAGGCCTCACTTCTGTACCCCACGGCCTCCTACACCCTGGGCCGCGCCTGGTCCCATCATTCTGGCATGGGGCGCCATGCACCTCTGCCCCAGCTGCACCCACCAGGCAGTGTCCCCTTGGCCCCAAGCTGCCCTGCCTCGTGCCTTCCCCTACAGAAGGCTCCAGGAGAAGCCCCGGGTGGGGGGTTCGGACTGGCGTGGGGCTCCAGCTACAGAAAAGGTCAGAGCTGAGTGCCAGTGCTGGAGGGTGCCCGGGGAGCAGGGGACTGCACACAGCCAAGGCCGTCCCGGGCGCCCACTGACGTCAGTCCCTCAAGGCAGCCCGAGGCGGAACTGCTGCTGCACGTCCACCTCCGGCAGATCAATCGAAGGGACCTCCCGGGGGCAAGGGCACAGCGCGGGCTGGCAGCCTCCCCAGGGCAGATCTGAGCACAGGGACCTTGGCGTGCCTGCTCTGTCAGCCTTCAAAGAGCAGGGCTGATAACGCGGCCTTGCTGTCACCGGCCTTGTCAGAACCTGTCAGTTGCCTTGCCCTTGGTGGCCAGATGGGGCTGGGATCTTGGGGTTGAGTGGAAACGAGACTTGGGAGCCACACTGGGGCCAGGTCAGGGCCAGGCCCAGCCCCTGCCCGATGGGCACAGGTCTCTTGGTCCCCTGGCATAGTGAGGAGTGACACAGCCTGCCTTTCAGGGTGGCAGTAAGGACCAGAGACGAGGCCGGCCAGCCTCCAGCACCATGCTGGTCCCCAGCCCGGAGACTGCCAATTTGGCCTGGTCATGGCCCACCATGCAGGCTCGCCCCTCCACGCTCCCCGCGCCCAGCCTCAGTGCTCAGGGCAGGGGGCAGATAGGAAAAGCAGGGAGGCCCCGGGGCTGGGGGTCTGCCCCTAAAGTGATGTGGGAGGGGGATGAGCAGGAGGATCTGGGGGTGGGCACGCGTGGACAGCAGCCTGGGGTCTAATGTGGCTCTTGGCTTCCTGCCTCAGATGAGCTCCCTGAGGAGGGGCAGCTTGGGAGGCACAGGGGGCTGCCCCCAGCACTGCAGGGGCCACACGTGTGTGGATGTCTCTGGAGCCCCGGGAGGGCCTCTGGATGGCTGTGCAAATGGGAGACCCGCTTATCTCGGAAACTCCCACCCAGACCTGGCTCGGCTCCGAAGCCTCCATCCCCAGCCCTGCGTGTTGGATGTGCCCAGGCCGAGCCCTGGGAACGCCTGGGGAACTATCAGGGCCCTCTCCAAACAGCCCCGTACAGCCTGGGGTGGATTCCCCTGTAGGGGCCTTCCCAGGCTCACCTCCTTGCTGGAAGCAGCTTCCCTCCCAGCCTGAAATCCCAGGCCCCGTGTGGCCTCCTCCCAGGCTTTCCCTGCTGGCCACTGACCACACTGCAGGCCACCGATGCGGGGGCCCAGAGCATGGCCCAAGAGGCTGGGGAGAGCCAGACCAGACCAGCCATGGGGATTCAAATCCTTTATTGACAGTGGAGGTGAGGCCAGCCCTCCCTGGCAGGCTCTGGGTGCATCTCCCTGGTATGTTCTGCTGGGAGCCGGGCACTGGGGCAGGCGTAAGGGCAGCGAGTGGCCTAGGACTCGGACTCAAACATCTTCTTCCGGCCCTCCATGCCAGACTTCTCCTCGATGTTCTTCCTCCAGTCACCCACGTCTCGCAGATCCCGCTCCTGTGGAGGAGAGGGCAGGAGAGAGCTCAGGCCCACCCACTTATGCACGCACCCTGGTCCACACCACCTTCAGCCTCAGTTTACCCTCTGCATTGGGCAGTGGAGTGTCCCCTGCATGGCACCCTGGAGGGGCAGTGGTACAGGGCCCCTGGCAGGAGAGGTGTGGGAGGTGCTCCCCTGGCAGGGCAGGTGTGGGAGGTGCTCCCCAGGGACAGGGCAGGTGTGGGAGGTGCTCCACTGGCAGGGCAGGTGTGGGAGGTGCTCCATTGGCAGGGCAGGTGTGGGAGGTGCGCCCCAGGGACAGGGCAGGTGTGGGAGGTGCTCCCCTGGCAGGGCAGGTGTGGGAGGTGCTCCCCTGGCAGGGCAGGTGTGGGAGGTGCTCCCCTGGCAGGGCAGGTGTGGGAGGTGCTCCCCTGGCAGGGCAGGTGTGGTGGTGCTCCCCAGAGACAGGGCAGGTGTGGGTGTTGTGGCCCCCGGCAGGGCAGGTGTGATGGTGCTCCCCCCGTGGCACGCACCTTCTCTGTGTCCTCCTTCTTGACCTGCTTCAAGTTGGCCCTCAGGTCCATGCACACCTTGTGCTTCGAGCCCAGCAGGGCCTTGAGCATGGCGTCGGCCGACATGCGCACCCTCCGCAGTGGGGGCCGCTTGAACTTGCCCCGCAGATCAAACAGCTTCTGGTTCATGTCCTCCAGCTGTGGGCAGGGGAGCCAGGTGGGAGCCCGAGGTCCCGGTGGTCTCGGCCTCCCCGGCCCGCCCCGCCTGCCCGCTGGGCCACCGCCTGCCCGCCTGCCGCCGGCCCGCCGCCACCACTCACCTCCTTGCTGGTCTTCTGCACCCTCACCTCCATGTCGTACTTCTCCTCTTCAGCTGCATCGATCTTGGCGTGCAGCTGTTTGCAGAGCTCCTAGGGGTGGGTGTGGGGGTGGGCGGTCGTCCTGACACTTGGCAGCCATGGTCACCTGCCCCTGCCCTGACTACCCCGCTGGTCCTCTTGACAAGTGGGGAAACTGAGTTAGCAGGCAGCCCTGCTGCTGGGGAGGCGAGGAGGCCGGGGAGGGGCTGGTACCTGCACTTCAGACATGGAGCCCGGGATGTGCAGCGGCGGGCAGTGCTCCGCCAGGTAGTTCTGCTTCTCGGCCTCGCGGCGGCTCTCCTCCTTCTCCAGCTCCGTGGCCGCTATCTGCAGCATCACGCTCTGCAGTGGGGCGGGAGGTGAGGGGCTGCAGCCAGCTCCCCTGCAGACCCACCTGGGCGGCCCCCCGGGAGCCCACACCTACCTTCAGGTGCTGCCTGCGGGCCGTGATGGCCCTGTTCCGCTTCTGCAGGGCAGGGGACACGGGGTCGAGTCAGGATCTCCAGGTCTGGAGCACCCCCACCCCCTTCCACGCTCCCTGGCCAGGTCAGGGTCTCCAGCTCAGGGACCAGCAGAGCCTGGGGGCTCCCGAGGCCATGATGGGCAGGCTGGGCCTCCCTGGCCCCAGACCTTGCTCTGGGACACGGTGCTGTGTGGTGTGTGACACTTTGCCCAGGTGGCACATGATGCTGGGAGGCCAGAGGCTGGGGGAGAGGAGTCCGGGCCACAGGGCCAGTTGGGGGCAGGTCGGCTGGCGAGGTGGGGGTGGGAAGTGCAGGAATCAGAAAGAAGAAGTGATTCCCCTGTGACCAGGCCACAGCCACACTTCCCCTGCCCCAGAAGGCTCGGGGCAGCCACTTCCTCTCTTTCGGCAGCGTCTTGGTGGGTGGGTGGGACACTTTTGCCAGCAGGGAGGGCCGGGCCATCTTCCCTGGGCCTCAGGGCCTTAAGGCTGTGACCTATGACCTATCCCGAGTAGGGGGAGCCCCCTCCTCGTCATGTTTTGAGCCCCCAGCAAGTACTTACCTCCTCACTGTCCAGGGAGGGAGGACACAGGCAGGACGGGGAGAGAAGACAGAGGTTAGGGCCATGGCTGGCAGGGTCGGAGTGTGTGATGGGGCAGACAGGGCAGGAGGTGGGCAGAGTCACTGTATGGGGGTACAGGGGTGCCACTTACTCTCCCATCCTGAGGTCCTGAGCTTGGAGCCTGTGGGGAGAGGAAGGCAGAGGTGTTGGTCGGGCCCTTGCCACCGTGATGCCTGAGCCCATCAGGTGGGGAGGGGTTCGGGGCTCCCAATGACAGCCCCCTCCCGCCCACCCCCTACTCTCACCTCCTCCCCCTACTGTCACCTCCTTCAAGGACAGTGTCTTGGAATTCCCCAGGGTGAGAAGTAAGAGGAGAAAGTGTTCCCAAAATGTCCCAGGCATAGCCTGAGGAGCTGCAGCTGTCCCCGAGGGAGGGTGGGATGGGCCGGCGCAGGTGGCAGCCTGAGTGACGCTGTTATTTTTAACCCTCTCTCTTTGGCTTTGGGCCTAAGTGCATGGAAGAAATCTCTCCTCAGTTTGGCCTGGGAGCTCAGGTTCTGGGGTTTCTTGACCCCTAAACTCTCCTTCCAGGGTCCCCAAAGGTGAAGCCTGGTGGTCAGGGACTGTCTAGAACCTGCCTCACGCTACAGCTGCCTCCCCAAGCCTCTCCTTCTCACTCCCGGATCCGCGCAGGCCCCCAAAGAGGGCTGCTGGCGGCATCCCCCAGGCCCCCAGACCCCTGCCCCAGGGAGTCCTCCCTCAAACTAGCTCGAGCCACGCCCTGTCCCCCGGCCTCAGCGGGCTGGGCTGGGCCTCACCTAGAATCTGGGCAGCAGGGCTGGGAGCGAGGTCAGGCCGGCAGTGGCGAGTTGGGCTGGTGGGCCCAGGGGGAGGTGTATAAATGGCCTCCCCCAGGCTGGGCCCCTGCTCAGAAAGGGCATAGAGTCCTCCTCAGACCAATGGGGGCGCGGAGAGGCACAGAGACCTCCCCACCTGTCCGGCCTCCTGGCCTGGCCGCGTGCTGCCGCCCAGTACAAGAAGTCTTGGTGGGGGGTGCCGTGGCTGGGCTGCTCTATTTAGGGCTCGGTGACGCACTGGAGATGCCTCCGTTGTTCTTGTAAGGAGCCTGAGGACAGTGTGCCTGGCTTTGCCTGTGGCCTCGGCCGGGCACACGGCTCAGGTCAGCTGAGGAGTCACTGCGAGGATCCACACCTCGCCTTAGCCCATCTTGCCCGAGGTCAGCGTCCAGCCCACCAACCTGGCTGCTTGCTGGCGACAGCCACAGCCTCTCCCTGCGGGGCCAGATCCCCGGCTCAGCCCCTGCAATGGGTTTCCCACTTCAGCCCAGGCCTGACCCCCTTCTACAAGCCTGGCTCCTGGGGTGAGGTCTGGACCTCCAGATGTGGCCTTCTGGGCCCTGCCACAGAGGCCGAGGGCTGGGGGCTGCCCTCTCCCTGCTTGATGCTATCTTCCTGCCTGGGGAGCAGGACCAGGAGTGAGGGGCACGCCGCACGTGCCTCTGGGCCCCTCCCAGCCTGCCCAGAACACCCTGCTGCAGTCCCCTCGCCGGGCGACTTGGAACCCATCCTTCAACCTAAGGAGAATGGCGCCACCTGCGTTGGGAGCCTCTCTGATCCGTGGGGGCTTGGGGCCCGCCTGGCTGCCCGGGCAGGCCTGGAATTGCCCTTTTCACCCAGGCCCAAGGCCATCGCCCCCCCAGCCCCCAGGCCCCCACCCTGCAGAGGCCCCCTGGACCGTGACTTGGCACCCTCTCAGAGTGGGGGCTCTTGGCCCCAGCCCTGCCGGCTTCGCAGCCCCGTGGGGAGGATCAGAGGAGACAGCAGCGTGGAGGCTCCAGCCGCTAAGGCAGCCCAGATGTGTGGGGACGGGGAGGGGCATCCAGCCAGGACTGAGCCCCTGAAGGCCCCAGCGGCTTCCGAAGGCATCTGCTGCCCCCTGCTGCTTGTGTGGGGAAGGCCCTGCAGCACAGGTCTCTGAGGTGTTGGGGGTCCTCCCTCCACGCTCACCAGCCCCCAAACACCATTGCCCACTGTGTCCCTACAGGGCTGGCTCTAGCCCGCCCCATCCCATGTGGTCCCGACTCTCTGGCCCCCACCTCCCCGGTCTTCCCAGGCGGCCCGGAGAGAGGAGATCTCTGCTCCTGGGGAGGTTCCCCACCCCCACCCCAGGGTCAAGCAGGGACCGGTCAGAGGCCTCAGGGCCTGGCTGAGTCTGGAGAGGAGCCCCTCCCCCGTCCTTGTCAGGGGGCCCTGGTGAGTAGACCCGGGGCCTATTTCTGCATCCCCTCCAGGCTCCAGCCGGACACAGTGGCAGGAGAAGGCGTTTATTGCAGTGGTCCTGCAGGGCGGCCTGAGCAAGTGCCTGGGCCCAGCGGGGAGACAGAGGCACGTGGTGCATTCAGGAGTGGGGCAAGGGCAGGCGCAGGCGCAGGCGGGGCTGCAGGGCCAGCACGCGGTCCACCTCCCTGGCTGGCCGCAGGGGGTGCCACTGGGCGACGGGCCGCCGGGCGTGGGCCAGCATGTCTGCCCAGTGCTGCAGGGGCTGCCCCGAGGCCCGGGCACCCAGGTGCACCTTGCCCACGGGCTCAGCCCGGAGCGGAAGGCCGTGGTCCCAGACAGCCAGCACCAGGTCCACATTCTGTGCAGAGACAGACCAGAGGTTGGAGTTGGGGGAGAAAGACCACAATCATCATGGTCCGGCACTGGGTCCCGCTCTGCCCCTGCCTCCCGGTGGCCCACCTGGACCTGGCTGAAGGGCACCAGGAAGGTGAAGGCCTCATTGAAGTAGGGGGCCGCCGTGCCCTTTTTGGTGGCTGTCTTTCTCTTCTTCCACTTCCTCTGGTTCAGCATGAGCTGGACCTTCACGTACGGCTCTGGGAGGGCAAGGGGGTCAAAGGGGCATCCCAGGGCTCGGGGCTGAGCACAGGCCCCCCCTCTGTACACCAGCGTGGGCAGGTGTGACCCTCACCTGCCAGTCCTGGACGCAGGCCTCGAGCCTCCAGCACCACCACGGTCAGCCGGCCTGAGCTGGGCACGTACCGGAGAGAGAAGCACAGCTCCCCGACCTGCTCGGGCTGTGGGCAGCAAGAGGGGCTTCAGCCCGGGAGGGTGATTCTGGCCAAGCTGGGGTTCAGGCCCCCGCAGCTGCTGCCCATCAGGCCTCAGTCTTTCCAATGGCCCATAGGGCAGAGCCCCTGCCAGCTGTGCCTTGGGCTGTGGCCTGGTGACCAGCGCCTCACCTCGGTGGCAGCCGGCGGGCCCAGCGGGTACCAGTGCTCCAGAACATGCTGCAGATCCACGGTGCCCAGTGGCAGGCGGAGCTCACCCAGGGGCTCATGCCCCGAGAAGCGCTTGAAGTTGAAAAGCTGCACCTGCAGGGTGGCCCCTGGCAGCTCTGCCTGCGGGATCTGAGGCAGCTGTGTGAGCCAGGCCCTGTTGCCCTAGCTCAGGCCCACCCAGCTGCCCAGGCCCACCCAGCCCAGGCCCAACCAGCCGTCCAGGCCCACCCAGCCGACCATCCCTGACTCACGTGGAAGCAGCAGGTCTCGTCAAACACGGGGCAGAGCGTGCCTCGGTGCACTTTTGTCTCATGTCTGTGTCCGGCCTGGGTGGAGATGCTGACCCGGGCATAGGGGTCCACGGTGCCCCCAGGCCCCAGGTCGGCTGCCTGCCTCAGGCCCACCCTGATCTGGGAGCCAGGGGGGTGGGCTCAGCCAGGGGGGTGGGCTCAGCCAAGGGCCCCTGCCCTGTCAGCTCCCCACTACCCAGGGCACAGGGTCTGCCCTTCCCCCATCACCCTTTCTGGAAACTCGCAGAATCGCTGGTCCTGCGCAGTGGGGCCCTTTACCTCCTGGCTTCCAAAGTCGTACTCCAGGGAGAGCTGCAGGCGCCCCCATTGCTGAGCACCCCCCGGGCTGGACTCCAGGCTATCCACATCAGGTTGCACCTGGAGTGAGTTGGGACAAGGGGCAGGTGGTGCTGACATCATGCCCCATCAGAGCCCTGGGCTCCCGGGCAGCACTTGCATGACACGGGTCAAGACCCCCTGCCTCCAGGCCAGGCCACCCGACAGGCACAAATCGTCGGCTTCACTCTGTGAGGCCAGCCAAACCCACCCCAAACGTGGCATCTAGGGTACCCCCTGCCTTCCTCAAGAACCCGCTGTGGCTCCCTCGGGCCCATGGAGCAGCCCCTGTTGCATGGCCTCCTTCTCACCTCTGTTCACCCACTTTCCCTGCCAGGAAGGTCCTCACCGCCCCTGCCTCTGTGGGGATTAAACCATCCCTGGGGCTGAACTCGCCTCGCTGCCCTGGGCTCTGGAGACTGGATTTCGAGCCCTCTCTGGACTGAGTGAGCAAGGAGCCGCTCCTCACCAGGTGGGTGGTGGTGGTGCCTCGGGCACTGCCCAGGCCCACGGCCTCCTTGTCCCTGCGCTTCTTCCTGTGGCGGCGGCAGCAGCAGCAGGCAGCACAGAGGAGGCAGGAGACGAGGAGGACGCCCGCGGCAAGGGTGCCAGCAATGAGAGCCCAGCGGGGCCCTGGGGTAGAGGCCAGGCTGAGTGCATCTGTGGACAGCTGCGGCCCCCACTTGGCTGGATTATCCCCACACCCCTCTTGGGAATCCCACAACTCACAGGGGGTCCCGGCGACAAGGTCTGGAATAAGCCCAGGTATAGCTGTGGTGCCAGCTGGGGCCGGGGCACTGGGAGAGTCTGGTGGATGCCCCATCTTTTCTATCCCACTGGTTTGGAGGAAGCGGCCCAGGAGGCTGGGTCAGCTGGGAGGGTGGCCCCTCCAGCCCCTGCCCGCTACCCCATCTGCCTGGCAGCAGCCAGCGCTGGGTCTGCCTGGGCAAGGATAGCACGGGGTGGCCAGGGGCGAGGGTTCTGTGCAGCAGGAAGCTGAAGGGAGGGAGGCTCTGGACCCAGGCCAAAGCTCCAGCTTAGCTGCCCAGGCCCAGCCTCCTGGCCACCTCCCAGCAGCCCCCAGCCCCAGCCAAGCAGGCAGGGCCTGGGCAGCCTAGTCCCTGCCTTCAACGGACCTCAGAGCACCCTTGCCCCCACTGTAGGATGCCTCCTCCACCAGGAAGCCCTCTCCCTCCCTGCTTCTCTCTCCTGGGCCCTGGACCCTGGGCCCTGCCTGGGGGTCCCATCTCATCCCTGGGGGTCTCATCTCTGCAGTCCCATCACTTCCTTGCCTCTACCCCAGGACCCACTACAGCTGGGGCCCACCATGGTTTGCCAGCCATGCGGGTGGAGCATGTTCACTGCAGCCCCCAGGAACTTGGAAGCCCAGAGGGGTCTGCAGGGTCGTGGAGGGAGGAGCAGGGCTGGCTGTCGGCGGAGCTCACTGAGCAGGCCTGGGCTAAAGGTGCATTCCTGGCAGGGGCTCAGGGCCGCAGCGCCTGGGGACGAAGGTGAGGTGGTGGCAGGTAGGGGCAGGGTGCAGCTGGGAGCGGCCAGAACATTCCTCACACACTGACTCAGCCGCTGCCTGGGCTCGTCCACCTGCCTGCCTGGCCACCCTTCGGCATGCGGGTGGGAAGGAGGGTGGGGCGGGTGCAGCTGCTGGCCCCTGTACCCGCCTGCCTGGGGCTTGGAGAGGGAGCACACCTGGCTGGGCTGGCTCCTCTCACCTACAGGCAGGGGAACCAGGGTGCTACATGGGGTCTACGGTGACCCCAGGCCCAGCGTGTCTCCCCAGCTCAGCTCTTCCCTGACTCCACCCGCCCCAGAGAGCAGCAGCCGGCCAGGAGACTCTGTTCCTCCACATTGGCACCTCCCCTGCTTTGCCCACAAGAGCCTGGGACCCCTCTTGCCATGTCCAAGTCAGCCTGACCTTAGGGGCCCAGCCCAGGCCATCCCTTCGGGAATAAGCAGCTGTTCAGGTCAGATACCCTCACCTCTGCAGCCCCCCAGTCTGGGGCAGAGCAAGGAGACAGAAAGGGACCCTGCCATGACTCCAGACACACACATACACACACACACACACACACGTGTGCACACGTGCATACAGCATAAATGCCCCACTCCCTGGCAGGCTGGGAGAGGCAGTTGCACTCCCAGAACGGACCCAAACCCCCACCCAGTGTTCACAGGAGGGGGCCGCAGCTCAAGGAGGGGAGGGAGGGTCCAGGTTCCAGCCCCATATGCATGTTGTCCCTGTGAGGTCAGCAGGCCAGGTGTTTTACAGACGAGTGGACCGAGGCTGGGAGCTCTAGTTTTGTGGCTCTGGAGGCCGGCATGGCCCAGGAAGCCCAGCCTGTCCCCACAGCAGAGGGGCCAGCACGGTGGAGGGATTATAGGTACAAAAAGGAGACGCGGAGGTGAGGGCCAGCTTTCCAGGCCGCATCCTGTGCACAGGGCCCCATGCTCAGAGGGGTCCCTGCTTGGTTTAATGCGTGCTGGGGCCATCTTGAAATTCTTAATTTTGTAACAAGATGCTGCACATTTTCATTCTGCACTGGGCCTCACAAATTATGGAGCTTGTCCTGTTTGGGGGACCCCTTGGGTGAGTCCCCTGCAGATAGAGTGTGGGTGTGCAGCGAAGCTCACGGGCCTCGGCAGCCCCTTGGCCCCTGGGGGACACTCCCAGGTGGGTCGGGCGTCCCACACGTGGGTGGCGGACCGCCCCTAGTGGTGGCTGATGGAATGGGCTGGGTCCGCAGGGTCTCTGAAGCAGGACTGTGCAGGCCAGATTCAAACAGGCCACTGCCTCCTCCCCACGTGGAGTTTAAAGGCAACTTCTCCTTTTGAAATGTCACAGCCTGTATACATGCTTAGATTAAAGTAGCTTCACTCGAGATTTTTATGGTTGAGATTCCGGATAAGTTGCCAATACAGAATCTCCATCTGTGAGTGCAGGCATGTGTGCGTGTGCTTGCGCCCCTCCCCTGTGCCCCCGCTTTGCTGGCATCCCCCTTCCTTTAGTCTAAGAACAGTCAGGGCCGGGCGGGGAGAGCAGCCCTGCAGGGATTTGTCGCTGCCGACCAGCGGTACTCCTGGGCCAGCCTGGTGACCTTGTCCCCAGAGGAGCACAGGGGCCACCCAGAAGCTGCTGCGAAGAACCCCAGGACCCTGGGGGCGCTGGCTGCCAACTCTGGGGGTCCCAAGGCCTAGGGAGGTGCGGGGTCCCTCTGGACCGCCGGGACCCCAGGGAGGTGCAGGTGCAGCGGGCGCATGGCCACCAGGTGGCGCCGTCCGCCCCTCGGGACCGGGCCTCCCTCGTGGCTCCTGGGGACAGTGCCCTGCAGACCCTTGGGTGCTGGGGGCTCTCGGGCCTCCCCTCCCCGATCTGGGAATCCCCCGCCCTCCCTGCCTGAGCCTCCCGGGGCTGCTCTCCCCGTTGTCTAGCTTTGGCTGTCTGTCTCCTGCGGCCCTGCTGGGAAGACCTTCTCTAGGAGTTCACGCCATGTTTTCCCAGGAAAGGGAGACGGGCCCTTCCTCCCTGGCTCCCCCCGGCCACCGCTCCAGGAGGCTCCTTAAGGCTCTGGAAGCCGGCTCCGCTCTCGCCACGAAGGCGGCTGCTCTGCTCCTGCAGCTGCCAAGCTGCTTAGAAGGCCCCTCCGCATCCCCATCCGGCTCACCCTCCAAGGCCAGTGTGAGCCCACCTCTTCCAGGGAGCCCTCCCTGGTCACCCCAGGACCCCCAGACCTGCCATGACGTTTTGTGCTGAATTCCACCCCGTTGGGGCCCCCAGTCCCCACCAGGCAGAACGGGGGTGAGCCCCTCCTTTAGACTTCTTGTTAGCCCAAGGCGGGCTCCGTTTCAGGCTTGCTAATGCTTCCCTCCATGGTGAGTCTACACGGAATGGTTTCTGCTTCCGTGGGAACACCTTTCCGTGGGCCCTTCCTCTGGAAAAGCAACGTTTCCCCGAGTGCTGGGGCTGGCAGCCCCACAGGTGTAAACGCTCTCACCTGAGGCCCACCGCTTCCTGTGGCCGGCCAGCCACCAGGCCTTCGTCTCCAACAACCAGAGGCTGGTCCAGCTCTCGGACAGCACTGCCTCTGGTGACGGGGAACTCTCTCCTGGGGGAGGAGGGGATGCGGGGGGCAGGGCTGCAGGAGCCCCACCTTGTGGCCGGAACTGCTGGCCCGTGAGAGCTGGGCAACTCCCTTCGGGAGGAAGGTCACCCCGAGACGCAGAGGCTGAGCATCTGGGCTCCAGCCTATTTCCGAGGGTCCCTTAGGGCTGGGGGCACCCTGAGCCCTACCCAGCTTTGCAGGAGCGGGTGATGGGCCCGTCAGGCTGGCCTTGGTGAGGGGCAGCAGGAGGTGGCCTGGCTGAACCTGGTTTGAGCAGGTTCTTCACAGCGGGGAGGGGTCCTGAGGTGCAGGGCCGCCTGACTTGGAAGAGGGCATCCTCAGGTGCTGTGGGCAGGGTAGAACCAAGTGTGAGGAGGGTAGGGGCCGGGCGGGGGCTGCCCTGGGCAGTGTGGGGCAGGGGGCTCGCAGAGAGCCAGGTAGGCCTGCTTGGCTCCGCCGCTGCCTCTGATTCCAGCCCCAGGCACCCTCAGGCCATTCCCCTCTGTGCCTTTGTCTCCTGCTGGGCTGACCCAATCCCTTGAGCTCTTGGTTTCCTAATGAGTGATCCCCTTATCAGCTGGCCCCTGGGTGAGTGGCTGGAAGTCCTCACTCTGGTCTAACCTCAGTGCCTCTTGCTTCAGTTGGACCCCCGAGCAGAGCCTATAGCCTAAGCTCCCCTCCCTCTGCTCTGGCCAGTTAGTCTGGTCTGGTCACTCTAGTCAAATCCATGACTTAGGCCTACCGTGGAGCAGCCATTCCAGGTCAGGGCGTTCCCTCAGAGCCCTTATCTGCTGGTGGTTAATGCTTAACGGGAAAACCTGTCCCAGTGGGGCCGGCCCCGCAGGGCTGGTCAGGCAGCAAGTATGGAGGACATAGCCCAGGCTCCAAGGATGCTTTCGGGCCACAGCAGGAGGACGTGTGGGCATGCATGTGCACGTCTGGGCCCATCCGGTCATACGCGGCCCTGGGCGTGTGGGGACGTGTACGTCCTTCTGGTGTTTGCACAGGGCATGGGTCTGTCTCCTAGTCTGACCCAGTCTGGGATGAGAAGGGCCAGAGGCTGCCCTAGTGGGGCTTTTAGGCAAGCAAGGGGACACATGCAGGGGGTGGCTCAACGCTGGACCCAGGGTACAGCTGAGCTACGTGCCCCGCGCGCGGTTCTCTGCAGCCAGCTGTGTAGGGGCTTTGTACCTTCCCCAGTGTATGGGCGCCTTCACGGCCAGACGGGCGTCTGAGGTTCCAGGGCAGGAAGGAGAAAACCAAACAGAGCTGGAGCCCGAGGCCAGCCCCGAGGCCCCGAGACGGTGGCTTGGCAGCCAGCAGCCTCATGGAGACCCTGGTGGGGCTCCTGGATGGGGACGCTTCCTCTGAGGTCGCCTGGGGAATGCTTGAGGTTGGACTGCAAGGCGAGCGCTGGCTCTGGGGAGCCAGGAGTCACTGGCACACAAAGAGAAGTGTGCTGGGTGAGCGCGTGTTTGCCCCACCCACTCTGACCCCAGCTGCTGAGCCCCGCAGGGCTGGGGCCCGGGATGGCCGGAGATAGGGGAGCTCAGCTTGCCACAGTTCTCTGTGGTTTGGGATGCCTTGTGCCCATTCTCTGTGTCTTAGCTTGTGTGTGCCACATTCACCTTTCATGCATACTATCTGTGCCTCTTCATCCCGGGAGGCTGTACCCCATCAACCAGGCATCTGGGGAGGCTGCACCCCATGACCTGAGCCTCCGGAGAGGCTGCACCCCATCATCGAGCCTCCGGGGAGGCTGCACCCCATCATCGAGCCTCCGGGGAGGCTGCACCCCATCATCGAGCCTCCGGGGAGGCTGCACCCCATCATCGAGCCTCCGGGGAGGCTGCACCCCATCATCGAGCCTCCGGGGAGGCTGCACCCCATCACCGAGCCTCTGGGAGGAGGCCGCACCCCATGACCTGAGCCTCCAGGGAGGCTGCACCCCATCACCGAGCCTCTGGGATGCTGCACCCCATGACCTGAGCCTCCGGGGAGGCTGCACCCCATCATCGAGCCTCTGGGAGGCTCTGCTCCGTCTTGGGCATGGGGGTCTGCACCCTCTGAACATGGCTGGTGCTGATTCCATGGGCTCAGTTCCTATCCTCTGAGAATCTGCATCTGGATTTTGGTGATGAAAACCCCACGTCTTGAAGTGTCTGGGTGGCCACCCCCGTCACCTGGAAGTCTGGGGGCATGTCA
Source organism: Pongo abelii (assembly GCF_028885655.2). NCBI lineage: Eukaryota > Metazoa > Chordata > Mammalia > Primates > Hominidae > Pongo > Pongo abelii. Next base: position 1,820,749 of record NC_071994.2, on the reverse strand, counting down.
CCCACTCCTCAAATGGCTGGTACTGCAGCCGCCGTGTCAGAGGACGGGGGTTCTCTGTGTCCTCCCCGCATTGACCTCATTTCCCAAGGGCCTTGGGGACCTCATGGCTAGGGCCTGATGCCCCACAACTTTTGTGTGGACCCCATTTACCTTGTCTAGGGGGGTCTGTGTTCATGGGGAACCCTGGCGTCAGCATCTCTACACCCCATGCCTGAGAGTGCCTGGGGGACACAGCTTAGGGGCCTGAGTGCCTGTGCAGCCCCCTCCCTCATGCCCAGGGCCAGGTGACCTGCCCCTCCTTGGTCTCCTGTTGTCACCAGGGTGCCAGGACAGCGTGCCCCCCACCTGTTGAACCCTCTGAATCCCCCATGACACATGGTACTTAAGCCTGGGTGCCAGCCCAGGGCCAGGAGTCTGTGCCTCATTCCTGTGGTTTTGGATGTCCTGTGCTCCAGGCATCTCACTGCTGGGTGCACCTCCTCTGCCCTCGTGTCTGCCCTGTCTGAGAGCTGCTCATTCCCATGGCTCTGTAATGTGCCTCTGAGGAGCTGAGCCTCCACCTCAATCATCTGACATCTAGACACGTGTACCCCATTATTCTAAATACCTAGAGCCCTGTACTCCATTGGTGTCAGTGTGTGGGTTCCTGTCCCCATCAGCCTGAGCGTCTGGGTCTCTGGACCCCATTACTGTCAGTGTGTGGGTTCCTGCACTCATCAGCCTGAGCATCTGGGTCTCTGGACCCCATTGCTTGGAGGCTTGGGCAAGTTTCTGTCCATCCGCCCTCTTGACAGTTCTGGAGCCGGAACGCTAATCACTGGAATACCTGGATGACGGAGAAATGGGCCTTGATACCCCACTTGTCTGAGTATCTGGGCAGCGTGGACCCCAGGACTCTGAATGTCGTGGTGCCCTATATGTCAGAAATGAGGTTATCTTTGAATGTCGTGGTGCCCTATATGTCAGAAATGAGGTTATCTTACCCTGCGAGCTCCGGCTGTCTCTTTCCATCCGAGGGGCTGGTAGCCCATTCTGCAGCTCTCTCAGGGCAGGTGCAGCGGGTGCTCCTCGCCTGCATTTCTGAGTAGTGTGTGTCTGGAATCCTCTGAGAGTGTGGGTGATATTGCACACGTCTGCAAAGGTGCCCCCAGTCCCCTGAGGACAGAAAGCACAGCCCTTATTCACCCACGTGTCTGGACACACACCCTCCCTCCTGGTCCCACTGCAGAGGGCCCTCTTATTGTGAAGGTCCAGGTCCTGCAGACCCGGTCGCTCAGTTTGGCTCCAGTACCTCCTTATCTGAGTGTCCGGCAGCTGACTGGGTGTCCTACCCCCTCCTCCGACCATCTGAGTAGTGAAGACTTCAACCCTCACTCTGACGGGCACTCTGCCCTGGGTTTTCGGGTCTCTGGATGCTCCACCCCAACCCTCTGTGCGATGGCTTAGCTCGCCCCCTGCAGCACTGGGAGCTGTGCACCCACACTCTGAGCCCTCGAGCCCCCCTCTTCTCTAGCTGCCTGAGGGCTTTGATGCCTTGTACCCTGTCCGTCAGGGTCTTCGGCAGCCTAGCCCCCACTGCCTGCCTCGAACGCAGACGCACATCCCAGGTCGAGGGCCCCGGTGCCAGTTCCAAGTTCCCCTGTGTCTTTGGACGCCTGCTGCCCTTTCATCAGCGGCTGTTTCGGCCGTGGGAGCTACATTCATCCCTGTCCAGACACCCCTGTGCCCTATTCACGAATTCTCAGCTTCATCACCTAAGCCTCCAGGGGTTTGTGCCCCTTCCTCAGAGGCCTGAAGCCCTCACAATCCCAGAAGCATCTGAGAGACATGAACCCCACTGACCCTAAAATTGGGGTGCCTTGTCCCCCCACAACCCTGCACAACCGGCGACATGCCCTTTGCCTGTGACTGTAGATGCCCATCTGGAATCAGGGTGCCGTCGCTCATACACCCCACCTGAGCACCTGGACCACGTGTCCCTGTGAGTCTGAGTATTGGGGTGCTCTGCTCCCCATTCATCAGGGGTTCTTAGCCGTGTGTGCCATCAGCCACCTGTGCCCCGCACCTCACACAGGCTGAGGTTGAGGGCCCCCAGTGCCAGTTCCAGGTCCTGCTGCATCTTTGGACACCATTCACCGGTGTCTCGGCCTGTGTGAGCCCATTCACCCTTGTCTCAGGGCCTGGGTTCACGCGCAGCTCCAGGCAGTCTGCATCCCATCCGCCCACGTCTCAGAGACAGTCTGTGCATTGTTGCCCGGTTCCAAGAACAGCTGCCGTGCAGCCAGCAGGCACATTCCAGGGTTTGGCCAAAAGCCAACGCAAACCCTCATACTGCTGGCACTAGCAGCACCGAGTGGGGGCAGACGCAGGGACTGACCGAGGTGGGGCACGAGGGGAGAATGGGGACCCACAGTTTGGAGCTGTGTGCTGAAAGCCTTCCCTGTACACACAGGGGCCTGGAGAGCAGGGGGTGTCGGGGTGTGGGAGCCCAGTCTCCGACGGAGGCATGTCCTGGACCAGCTGCCAGAGGGACCAGCGAGTGCGCAGGCTGGAGGAATGTTCCAGGGCCCTCCACCGCGTTGCCATTTCCTGCCCAGGCTGCCTTGGCCACCCACCCACTGGCTGCCCGGGCTAGGACACATGACGGCCTGGCTGTCAGATGTGTCAGCATTGCCTTGGGACAGGGTCCCAGGCCAGAGGAGTGGGGGACAGAGGCAGGCGGTAGGGGTGTGACACCTCTGGGGGCTGCAGACCCCTGCCCCCTGCTCCAAACCTGGCTGGGATGCTGGGTGCTGTGAGGCTGTGGCCCAGGGACAGAGCCCATTGGAGCCCACGCCCCCACCCACTCTGGCTCCCTTGCGGGAAGGCCCTTCGCTCAGCCTCCCAAGTTTCCTGGCTGTGTGCTCCCTGGAGGTCAGAGAATGACGCGGTGTACATGCCATGTCTCCTGTCCTGGGGATTCCTGGGGTCACCCTGGAGCTGCCCCAGCTTTCCAAGCCCTGTGTGAGTGAGAGCTGGGTCCTACCCACCAGGGCCCCCATGGGAGAGACGAGCGGGCAGGCTCTGGGATATGCAGGGGCCGGCCGGGCTCTCTGGGAGGTGGATGGGGGGCCGTTCAGGTTTTCTGAGGAAGAAGAGGAGGCCCGATTCAGGCTCGGTCGTGGGCAGGCTGGTTTGTGTCCCTGGATAGAAGAAGGGCACTGGGTCCCACCCTGTGGGGTCCCCACACTTAGGACCCGGAAGTTGCAGTTGACCCCCAGGTTGGAGAGCCCCGGGACCCCCACCTGTCCTGGTGCTGCGTCCCCCCTGCCCTGCCCCCTGCCACTTGCTTGGGATTCCAGCCTCGTTCTCACAGCTGCTGGCTCCACACTCTCCAGGCACCCCCAGCTCAGGGGCAGACCAGTGGTTTGGCTTTCGGAGCCCCCCGGGGTTCCTGGTAGGATGAGCCAGGAGCTCCCTTCAAGCAGGTGGGGGACTTGCAGGTGCGACGGGGGCTTTCCCACACCTTGACCGGGCTGAACCAAAGCCCTGTGGCACTGCCTCCACCATGCACGGACCTGCTGTGAGCAAACACCCTGCGTGCAGGCCCCACTGCGTGCAGACGTCACCGCGTGCAGGCGTCACTGCGTGCAGGCCCAACTGTGTGCAGGCCCCACTGCGTGCAGGCACCACTATGTGCAGGCCCCAGTGCGTGCAGACCTGGGGCAAGGGTTGTGTGACACAGCAGTCCAAGTAAGTGGCTGCTGGGCTCAGAGAATAAGAAAGGAGCCAGGGTCACCCACGGCCCCCAGCCCCACCTGGCTACAGAGTCCTCTCTGCAGTTCCAGAGGGCCCCTCCAGCCAGAGGGTTTTGGGCCTGGAGCACCTGGCATCTGAGGGCCGCACTTCTCCCGCTGCCCTCGAGCAGGCTTGGTGCATCTGTGATGCGGGTCGGGGCTCCTCGTTGCCCAAGCCCTGACTGGGGTCCCCCATCTGGCTGGCCGGTGGGCTAGGAGTTGAGTCCCAGCTCCCCTGAGTTGGGTCCAGGGTGGCTCAGGATCCAACCCAAGATGCCCTCAGGGCCTTTCTCAGCTTCCCTCATGGGCATCCCCAAGGGCAGCTGCTGGCCGGGGAGGACTGACTGGCCCCACAGGGCACCTCTGCCGGGGGTGGGGGGGGTCCCAGCAGGAAAGCCTGGGCTGCATGGGGCAGAGCTTGCTGGCAGAGCCGGATCATTTGGGCTCCAAGCTCCCCCTGCTGTCTGCTGGCCGCTCCTGGAGGTGGCCTGACCTCCGGCTCCCGCCCGACCCCTGCTCCCTCCCTGCCCTACGGGCCAGACTCCGCCTGCTGCCTCCCAGCCCAGCCTGCTGGCCTGGCAGGCGTTCGGGCGCCCCCTTCCGTACACAGGCCTCTCGCAGGCCTCTCCAGTGCAGGCCTGGACCCTCCTCCTCCCAGGGGGGCCGTCCTGGGACCCCTGACTGTTCAGAGCCTTCCTCCTGGGGTCCCTCCCCACAGGGGTCCTTTTTCTAGATAAAAGTGTCTGTCCTGGGAGCCTGGTCTGCACAGAAGCCTCTGAACTGGGGTCTCTTCTGAACAGCTCTCTGCCCTGGGGCCCTCCTTTGTCCCCAAAAGAGCTCAGAGCAGGGCAGTTTGTGACCCCAGGAGATCCAGATCATCCTGGAAGGGGCTTTAGCTTCCTGATCTCAGATGTTGCCCTCGCCCCCAACCCAGAGGGTCACCTTAAGTCCTTGACATTGAGGCATCAGAAGCCACCACTGAAGTCATCTGAGTGGCTGGGAGAGAAGGAGAAAAAGACCCAGCGAAGCACAAAGGCCACCCAGCATGTCGGGGTCTGTGGAAGCTGGCAACCCAGCAGGACTCCTCTTCCCTGGGGTGACATGAGAACACCAGGCCTAGGCCCACACTTCGGGGAACACGGGTGCACAGACTGCCCATGTCGGGGTCCAGAGGGGCCTGCCTAGCACTAGGCATCAGCTTGCAGGCAGAAGAGGACAGGAGACCCTTTCTGGCAGTGTCAGCCCCAGCCCTCACCTGTGAGTGTGGGCGCTTGACCCACACAGCCTCACACACACGCACACGCCAGGCACGGGCACACTGCTAAGCATCTGTGCACACAATGCACGTGCACACTCACCCACGCACACACATACTCGCTCCCTGCGCACACGATGCACGTGCACACTCACCCATGCGCACGCGTACTTGCTCTCTCCACGTCAGCCCCCCAGGTGACTCTGGGATCTCCACTGTCGCCCTGATTCTTGCAGCTGCCTTCTTGGTGGAAACATTCTGCAGCTTGTCTAGACTCGGCACAAACCTGCTTTGGAAGGGCCGGGTCTTAGTTCCCCAGAGGCCACTGGCTCCCTGCACCCTGCACTGCCGTCCTGGCCAAGGTGTACACAGAGAGACGTCAGGTGCCACCCAGCTCTGTGAGCACATGCTGGCAGGTGAGGGCATGGGCGGGTGCCAGGGCTGCCCAGCGCCTGCAGGTCTCACCGCCTCCACCTCTGCTCCTCACCACTGGCCACTTCCTTTGGCTCCCAGTGGGGCACACAAGGTCCACCAGTGGCCAGCACAGTGGCCAGCCAACCAAATCTGGCCTCATCCAGCAGGATGGAGAGGAGGCTGGGCCCACCCTCCACTGGGCACCCTCCACCCAGCCCCAGCCAGCAGGCACGGCTGTCCTGCCTTTCCCGCCTCTGACAGCCACAGCATGTTCCAGCCACGTTGGATCGCGGGGGCTTCCTGTTCACCTCCATTAAGTCTGGGGTGGCGCTCAGCCTCCAGCCTCTGCCACCATTTTAGGGCCAGATTCTGAACAGAGGTGAAGACATGCAAGAGCCTGGTGCTGGGTGGGGGAATGTGGGGGCCTCCAGAGGCCTGTAGCCCACCTGCCCCCTGGGTATGCTGCCCCTCACTCCAGCCTGCCCTCCCAGGCCTGGCCACCAGCAGCCCCTTGGGCCTCCCTGTCCACGCTCACCCTCTCCAGAACTGGACGTGGTCAGGGGCTGGTAGGTAAGGGACTCTGACCTTCGGGAAAGGTCCTCCCAGGGTCAGAGCAGACCCACCCACAGGGTGGCTCCTCTTCCCAGGGATGGTAGAGGAACACCAGGCCTAGGCCCACGCTTCGGGGAACAGGGGTGCACAGACTGCCCATGTGGGGGTCCAGAGGGGCCTGCCCAGCACTAGGCAAGAGCCTAGGCCCACAGTGTTTCCCAGGGGAAAACAGCCTAGCGGGCCTTCAGTGACCTGGGGGTTGTCCTAGGACTGGAGATCGGAGGGCCAGTGTTCTAGGCAGAAGCAATGCAGGCACACAGCAGGGGCGCAGGACCAGCTCGCCAGAATCCAGCCGGGCTATGTTGGCCTAGAAGCTGCCCTGCGGTGACCCGGGGACCTGGAACTTCCCAAGCTCCTCTCCCTCCTTGCCTGGAGACCCTGACTGGCTCCCAGCTGCACTTCCAGCCCACTTGGCTGCTTGTTTTCCCAGTGCCCACAGGGCAGGGTTGGGGGATTAGCTCAAAGTAGGCCAGCAAAGGGCTGGTTCCTGCTGAGGCTGTCAGCCGGAAAGGCAGCGTCTCCAAATATAGAGAACTCTGGAGGGCTCAGGGCAGGCCCTAGGGTAGAGAGGAGGGTTGGCCTAGGGGAGGTGGCAGTGGAACCTCTCTACTGCTGGCCTCGATGGCTTCTTCAGACCCTAGAGTCACCTCATGGTGACAGCTGCTGCTGGCTGGGTTGGCTGATTGTTGGTGGTCCAAAGCCAGCCCTCCCCTCGTTACTCTCAGCCATCCCTCCCTGACCTAATTGTGGGCAGATCTGGATGGCATGAGGTGTGGGGTGTGGGGTGTGGGGCTGAGGAAAGTTCCTTTAACCCATCCAGTCACTGCCCAGGCAGGCATCCAGGTAAAAGAGCCATCTGGGTTTGTGTGTCTGCCTGTGTGTGTTCCCCTCTGTGGTTCCAAGAATCTTCCTTGGCTCTTGAGTTTCTGTGGCCCCTAGTGTACTTCTGGTACTTGTGGGTGTGTCTGAACTTCTGGGTCATCCACGGGCCCCAACTTCTTTCCTCTCTGTGGGCCCATCTGCTCTCCAGGGGCCTGGGTAACCCTGCATTTCTGTGGGTCCTAGCATGGCACCCAGAGACGCTTGGTGTGGGTCCCTCTGCCTACTAGCTGCAGGACGCTGAGCAAGAAGGAGGGCCCTCCTACACCTCACATGCCGCCTCTGCAGTACACACGTCCAAGGGCTGCCATAACTTACCATGTAGGAAGTGCAGAGAGCTGTAAGGTGCCTGGGATGTCAGAGGCTATTCCTGCTAGTGTGTGTTCATCTGCCTGTCCATGGGGCTCTGTGTTTGCGGGTATGCTCATATCTGTCATTTCCTTCATCCTCTGTGTGCCCCTATCTATCCTCTCTCTGCATCTATCTATCTAGCTACATGGATAGCCAGGTGGATAGGTAGATAGAGCTAGCCACTCACTCATTTACCTGCTAATCCACCCACCTATCTACACAACCATCTATCCATTCACACAACCATTCATCCATCCATCCATTCATCCATCTATCCACTCAACCATCCATCCATTCATCTATCCACCCATCCACCCACTCATCCATCCACATCTATCCACCCAACCATCCATCCATCCATCTATGCATCCATCCATCCATCCATCCAATCATCAGTCCATCCATCCATCCATCCATCCATCCCTCCATCCATCCATCCATCCAACCACTTATCCATCCACTCATCTACCCACTCATTCATCCATCCATCCACCCATCCATTCATCTACCCACTCATCCACCCATCCATTTATCCACTCAACCATCCTTCCGTCTACCTATCTATCCATACATCTATCCATCCATCCATCCATCCATCCATCCACCTACTCATCTGTCCACTCATCCACCCACTCATTTATCCACCCAAACATCCATTTATCCATCCATCCATCCATCCATCCATCCATCCATACATACGTACATACATTCATCTACTCTTTCATCTACCCACTCACTCACTCACTCATCCATTAACCATCCATCCGCCCAACCATTCATCAACCCAAACATCCATCCATCCATCCATCCATCCAGGCATCCATCCATCCATCCATCCATCCATCCATCCACCTACTCCATTTTGCCTTCTCTCCCTCCTTCTTCTCCCTCCCTCCCATGTATGATTTTATGCAGTCATGGAGGTGATGCTGGACACGCAAGCCCCAAGATTCTCATGGTAATGGTCAGTGGCTGTCATCTTGGCTTGCTGGGTCTGGCGCTGTTCGTAAGCTGCCCCATTGTAGGTGTGGCCCCGTTGTTCTCAAGCTCCTATGTGCCGAATGTCTGTTGCAGCTTGTAGCTGTGCTGAGTGAGTCGGATGGTGCAGGAGCAAAGTTTTAAGACCCACTGGGCAGTCGCTGGGTGAGTTTAGGCTGCTCAGGAATTAGATGTTCAGCTGCCAAGGCCAAGGTGGAGGGAAGCTGGGCTGTCCCTTGGGAACTTGAACAGTGGCCCCCAGGGCCGCATGGAGGGAAGGAGTCCTAAAAGCTGCTGCTGGCCACACTCTGGCACACAGCAGCCCTGACTCACAAATGCCCAGGGGCAATTTCTCCGTAACGAGTCACAACCCATGTTTACCTGGAGTGCTTGGTGGAGAGAAAGCCAGGTACCCACAGCTCTGAGGGGCTCCCCTGGCCCCTGGGCCTTTCCATTTGAAGCTTGCCTTGTAGTCTGAAGGCAGATTATTCCCAAACCCTCTATTGGGAGAATTTTACACACACACAGCAACATTCCAAGGCTTCCTTAGATTCCATGAGCACCGCCAAACAGCCAGCCAGTGCCTCCCACCCTGAGACTCCCTCTCTAGATTCCTCTTATTATAGCAAGTCCCAGTGGGCCTCTGTCTCTCTTGTCATGTTCCCAAAAGATAAGAACGCTTTTTCAAAAATCCATTTTCACAGCTAAACAAATACCAGTAATTCTTTAATATGATCAAACCTGGACAGGTCTCAAATTTCCCCCATTGTCTCATAAATGGATCTTATGGATGGTGTCTTCAAGTCACCCCACATGGAACTCATGTGCCACCTTGCTCCTGTGCCTCTGGAGCCCCCTTTGATCAATTGGTGCCTCTGTCTTTTCATTCTTGCCACTTATTTGTTGAAGAAGCAAGGGCGCTCATCCTAAGGAGTTCCCAACATTCTGGGTTTCACAAGTCGCAACACAGCGTTTCAGGTGTCTTTCCTTACTCTGTAGTGCTGAGGCCTGATCAGTGTGAGGTCAAGCCTTTTGGTGAAGCTGCTTCATGGAGGGAGATGGCACTTCCTCTGTGCATGGCGAGAGGCACTGGATGTCCTGGAACTTCCTCCTGGGATATGGGGCTGATCAGTGAGTAGGTTTGGTTGTAGCCAACTACAGTCATAAGCCACCAAGTGCCCAGTGGCTTTTCTTTTCATGGTTTTAGCAGCTGCTGGTGACATTTCCTAGACCAGGGGTCAGCAAACTACAGTCACCCCTGGCCAAATCTTATTCCCCATCTGTTTTCATAAATAAAGTTAAATAAAGTTTTATTGGAACATAGCCCCCACTCATTCACTTATGTACCATCCGTGACTGCTTTCATGGTACCATGGCTGTGGTGATTCCAAGAAGGTCCCCCCAGACTTTGTGCCGTGATTCCCAGAATTGTGAATAATTCTCACCCTTGTGACTGTATTATGTTGCCTGGCAAAAGGCATTTTGTGGGTAAAGTTTAGGCTGCTAATGGATTGACTTTAAAACAGAGAGAGGATCAACGTGGGCCTGGTTGAATCCCATGAGCCCTGTAAAAGCAGAGTTTGGGTTGTTTTTTTTACCCCCCAGCTGGTGGCAGGAGAGAAATTGAGAGGGATTCACAGTGAGAGGGGATTCTCTTCGAGGAAGGCTGTCCATGAACCAGGGGAAAGGACTGAGCACAACCTCCTGCAGAGAGTCACCCTGCCTACAGCCAGCAGGAAGATGGGGACCTACAAACACAAGAACTGAATTGTGTCCACACCGTGAATGCCCCGAGAGTGGAGTCTTCCTCAGCACCTCCAGAGAGGAGCCCAGCCTGGCTGGCATCTGCTCTCAGCCAGTGAGGCCCTAAGGAAAAAGCTCCACAGGAATGCCCAGAGCTCTGTTCCACAGAACTGTGAGCCAACCATGCACAGGATTTGTTTCACAGCTGGGTTTGTGGTGATTTATTACACAGTGATAAAAAACAGACACAATGACAGACAGCAAATGGCCTGCAAAGACAGACGTGTTTGCAATTCAGCCCTTGCAGAAAACAACCACAACAACAAGCCCTAAGTTAAGTTTCTCCGTCTTGGCATTGTGGGCATTTGGGGCCAGGCTGTTAGTTTTCTATGGTGTGGAACAAATTACCACAAACTTAGTGGCTTAGAACAACACATGTTTCTTATCTCACAGTTTTTGTGGGTAGAAGCCTGGGGCACAACTTAGCTGGGTTCTCTACCTCAGGATCCCATGGTGTCAGCTGGGGCTGCATTCTCATCTGAAGGTCCAACTGGGACAGGGCCTGCTTTGCATTCACTTAGCTTGTTGGTAGAATTCAGTTCCTTGTGGTTGTAGCACTGAGGTCCTCACTTCCTGCAGGCCACCCATAGTTCCCAGTCTTGTGGGCCCCTCAAAGGCAGTTCACACATGGCTCTTGCTTCTTCAAGGCCAGCAGGAGACAGAGAGAATGACTCCAGAATATTATCTACTATAATGTAATCCCAGGTGTGACATCTACCACCTTTGCCATATTCTGTTGGTTAACACTTTCAAGGAGAGGGGACAACACAGAAGCACAGCCAACAGGAAGCAGAAGTCACTGTGGTTCATCTTAGGGTCTTTCCAACCCAGCCAGATAATGTTTGCTGTGGGGCTGTCCTGTGCACTTTAGGATATTTGTCAGCATCCCTGATCCCTACAGCAACGCTCAGTTACAACAATCAAAAATACCTGTAGATATTGCCAGAGGGGCAAAATTGCCCCCAGTTGAGGACCACTGCCCTGATCCATCATTTCATTAGGGGTTGCAAAATTGCAATTTTCTAAACCTGGTATTTCTTCAGCATTTATTTGCAAGAGTTCTTCTAAAGATACACTTTCCCACATCAAATATTTGGTACAGGGAAGGCAGAGAAAAATATTGATTATTTTAAATATATATTATTGTGAAATCATAAATTGAAGTATATTACTTAAATGTACTGTATTGAATGTGTGCAGTAATTCTCAATGGCTATGGAACAAATTGCCACAAACACAAAGCTTTAAACAACTCCCATTTAGTATATGCACTTCTGTATGCCAGATGTCCTGGTATAGCTTAGCCAGATTCCTCACTCAGGGTCTCACTAGCTTGAGATCAAGCTGTCAGCCAGGCTGTGTTCTCATCTGGAGACCCAACTGGGGAAGCAGCAGCTTCCAAGCTCATTTAGGTTTTGCTTCCAAGCTCATTTCCATGAAGTTGAAGAATTCATGGCAGCTTCCTCCTTCAAAGCCAGAAACAGAGAGAGAGGATCTCTGCCCCTTTGAGTCTCTAACTTCAGAGAAGCCCTAGACTCTCTTACAAAGGGCTTGCCTGTTAAGTCAGGACTACTGAGAAAAATCTTCTTTTGATTAACTCAAAGTCAACTGGTTAGGGACTTAATTATATCTGCAAAGTCTCTTCACTTTTGCTTTAATCTGTCAGTCAAAGAAAAATCACAAGTTCTGCCCTGCCTCAGGGCAGGGGATTAAATAAGGCCATTACTCACTGGAGGCCACATTAGGGTGTGCCTGACACAATGCCCTTCCATTCATTGAACTTATTGTCTTTACTGGTGACCATGTTGTCCCACATTTGGTCAATGGGTATACTTTTAAGTTGACTGGTATGTCATTTTGAAATGACCCCGGTAGTGTTTGATCGTTTCTTAGCTTTCTGATGTGATGAGAAGTTCTAGGTTTGTCTTGCCTATGTCACGGCTCAGCCCGGAACCAATTATTTCTCCAAGGGTTCACAGTTCTTTTCAAAGGGACTTTGGTGGGTATTTAGAGGTCCCACTTTGGGTGCCAGGGTGCTCATTGCTACTAGTTTATTTTTATTGTTTCTAAGCTTTTACTGTGGACAGAGTTAGGCAAAAGCTATTTTTCCAGTTTTTGTATCGTGGTAAAATATGTGTAACAAAATTTACCATCTTTTAAGTGCACAGTTCAGTGGCATTCAGTACATTCGCGCTGCTGTCATCCCACCACCCAGCTCCAGAATGCCTTTTGTCTCAAAAAGCAGAAGCTCTGCTCTCATCAAATCCAACTCCCCCTCCGCCTCCCCCAGCCCCTGGTACTCGCCATCCTACTTTCTGTCCCTATAAATTTGACTACTCTAGGGACCTCATACAAGTAGAATCACACAGTATTTGTCTTTTCTTTTTTCTTTTTTTGACTGGCTTAGGAAATAACTTTTTTTTGTTTTTGTTTGTTTGTTTGTTTGTTTGTTTTAGATAAAGTCTTCCTCTGTTGCCCAGGCTGGAGTGAAGTGGCGTGATCCCGGCTCACTGCAACCTCCACCTCCTGGGTTCAAGCAATTCTCCTGCCTCAGCCTCCCGAGTAGCTGGGATTACAGGCGTGCACCACCGTGCCCAGCTAATGTTTGTATTTTTAGTAGAGACAGAGTTTCACCACGTTGGCCAGGCTAGTCTTGAACCCTGACCTAAAGTGATCCGCCTGCCTAGGCATCTCAAAGTGCTGGGATTACAGGAGTGAGCCACTGTGGCCCAGCTGGAAATATATATTTTTAAAGGTAAATATATCATGGACTCATACTGATATTTCTAATTTACATACAGGATTTTAAGTTTCTTTCTTGACTTCTTGGAGTGCACAAGTTTATCTGCCTTAAGTTGAGAATGCTACCCTGATAGCATTTAACACATTTATGCACAGACACACATCCATGTGCAAACACACACAACACATATCAACACAGCCCCATAATCCACCACATTTGGCAGAAGTTCTCATATTACTGTGTTTTAAAGTTTCCTGAAATAAATTCTCTCTGGGTGGTTAAGCTGCCAGCTCTATACGAAATGAGCTGCACTGATTTCATTTCTCTCTCACGTGCTAGCTTTCTGGCTTCATTTTCATTTCACTGTGTTCCACACCTTATGTGAACCGTTTTATGACGGAAAAAACTACAGGGCACAGGCAGGTTGCTCAGCATCCTGGTTGCTGTCTCTTTCAGGTGGCCCTTGCCCCTTTTTGCAAGCTTTATTTTTATTTTTTTGGGACAGAGTCTCGCTGTATTGCCCAGGCTGGAGTGCAGTGGTGCGATCTCGGCTCACTGTAACCTCCACCTCCTGAGTTCAAGTTGTTCTCCTGCCTCAGCCTCCTGAGTAGGTGGGACTGCAGGTGCCCACCGCCTCACCTGGCTAATTTTTGTATTTTTGGTAGAGACGGGGTTTCGCCATGTTGCCCAGGCTGGTCTCAAACTCCTAGCCTCATGTGATCTGCCCGCCTCATCCTTCCGAAGTGCTGGGATTACAGGCATGAGCCATGGCGCCTGGTCTCTTTTTGCAAGCTTTGATTGACAGTCCCATTTTTTAAAAGATATTTATTCACACCCCAAAACCTTTCTTAGTAAACGACAGTGTGTTAATCCCCATCTGGTCTGCCCCATGTTGAGTGCCCCAGACACGGGTCTGGGAGACCAGCCACAGCTTCGCCCAGAGCCTCTCATCCACTGTCAGCCACAAAGGCTCCCCAGCGTGGACTTGGTTTGTCCAACCAGACCCACTCCAACAGGTGGGTCACCTGCGCCATTTGCTCTTACATGGGGTGCCCCATGCACGGCCAACGCAGCCGCCGTTTGTAGGTTTTGAGGCAGTTTGGGTGGCCCCAGCTGCCATCAAGTGGTCCTGGAAGACACTTGTGTCCTCAGCCAGCCCAGAGCTCCTGCCTCAGCTGCCTTCATCAGGGAAATGCGTGGCAAGGCGGCTCTGTGGGCTGCTGTCTTCTGGTGCATTCTCCCTGAGTTTATCCAGAAGTTAGTCCCATTCCTGGGCCCACTACAATGGGGGTTAAGCCCTCGTGACTCTGAGGTCGCCTCATTCCCGAGCAACGTGCTAGCACTTCTGGCAGCCCCACATCTCCCCACCTTGTCATCCCGGAGTATTCTCGGAAAGGCCAGAAGTTGTCACCCCTTCTAGGGGACTCACACGTGAGCCCAGCCCCTGTCCCTTTATGGAAGGAGACACCCCTGCTCCCATGGGGCCCTTCTCCTGGGGAAGGGAGGGAAAGAGCTTGGTGTTTGGGCCTGTATTTGGCCTTTCTCCCGGGAAGGCCCTGGACATGATGCCCAGAGCGCCCGGCCACCCAGCGGACTCCTGGTCGCCCATGCCTCAGGCCCAGCCTCCCAGGGCCGTAGCCTCCCCAGGGCCTCAGTGCCCCACCACCATCGGGAAATTCCGGTGTAATCATCACAGAGCCCTGGGGACAGTTAAGGCTCTCTGGTTGCAATAACACAAACTGAAGCCAACTTAAGCCAGGAAGAAAAGACAGCATTTATTGGAAGGAGGGGCGGCAGTCAGAACAGAAGAAAGAACCAAAGAGCCCATTCAGGCTTCCTGGTCCGGGAGCCCACGAGCAGTCCCTGGAAAGACACGGTCTTCCTTCTCGGGGAGCATGGCCACGGCCACTGATTGATGGACAGGCCCACCAAGCTGGCCCTCCATGGAGGAGGGGGCGGTTCCTTGCAGGGGAGGGGACACAGGCCAGGCCCAGGCCCAGAGCCTTCCACAAGGGGAGGATTGCTTGTTTGTCCTAACACAGTGCCACTCAGGCTTGCCGTGCACCATGGCCTGGCCCCATTCAACATCAGCGTCTCTTTCCTGCAGGTTCCTCTTTGGGACACACCGGCGCTGCCGTCGGGGGTCGGGTGTTGCCCGAGGGCCTGAGTTCCTATTCCATTCCTGACTCCCCTGGAGCTTGCAGCCTCCAGGAGACGGGTCTGATCTCCCTTTCAAATCAAAGTCTTTCTGCATGAGGTCTGGTCATAGAGGAGGCGGCCCCTGTGGGCCCCTGGTTTGGGGACACAGAAATCCTTTCACTTCTGCAACCTCCCAAATGTGCTTTGAGCAGTTGTGTTATGGGCTAAATTGTGTTCTCTCAAAATTCACATGTTGCGGTCCTAGCTCTCGGTGCCTAACAATGTGATTGTAGCTCGAGATGGGATCTTCTTTTTGTTTTTGTTTTTGGGACAGAGTCTCGCTCCGTCACCCAGGCTGGAGTGCAGTGGCACAATCTCGGCTTACTGCAACCTTCGCCTTCCAGTTGGGTTCAAGTGATTATCCTGCCTCAGCCTCCCAAAGTAGCTGAGATTACAGGTGTGCGCCACCACGCCTGGCTAAATTTTTTATATTTTTAATAGAGATGGGGTTTCACCACGTTAGTCAGGCTGTTCAAGATGGAATCTTTAAAGCGGCAATTAAGTTAAAATGAGGTCTCCAGGGAGAGCCCTAATTCAGTGTGGCTGTGTCCCTACAAGAAGGAGAGGTAAGGACAAACACACACCCAGGGACAGCTCTGAGGGCACACAGGGAGAAGGCAGCGTCTGCAAGCCATGGAGAGCAGCCTGGGAAGAAACAACTCTGCCACAGGTTGATCTCAGACTCCAGCCTCCAGGACTGAGAGACAACAGATTCCTGCTGTTCAAGCTGTGCCACTTGTGGCGCACTAGTCACCCCTCATCGTGGGTTCAGTTACCAATGGCCAAGTATGGTCTGAAAACATTAAACGGAAAATTCCAGAAAGATGCAATTCATAAGTTTTTGTTTTTTGTTTTTTGTTTTTTGTTTTGTTTTTTTGACAAGGTCTTGCTCTGTGGCCTGGGCTGGAGTGCAGTGGTGTGGTCTTGGCTCACTGCAACCTCTGCCTCCTGGGTTCAAGCAATTCTCCTGCCTCAGCCTCCTCTGAGTAGCTAGGATTACAGGCACCCGCCACCACGCCTGGCTGATTTTTGTATTTTTAGTAGAGGTAGTGTTGCATCATGTTGCCCAGGCTGGTCTCGAACTCCTGACCTCAGGTGATCCACCTGCCTTGGCCTCCCAAAGTGCTGGGGTTACAGGCATGAGCCACCAGGCCCGGCCTTGTAAGTTCCAAATTGTGCAGTGTTCTGAGTAGCATGAGGAGCTCTCTTGCCCTGTGGGCTCCATCCCTTTTGCCTCACAGGAAGAAGGATGAGCCTAACGTAGGCCACATCTCGTAACTTTGTTGCAGTATACTGTTACAATTGTTCTCTTTTACTGTCGGTTATTGTGAATCTCTTACTGTGCCTAATTTACAAATTAAATTTTAACACAAGTGTGTATATAGAGGGTTCAGGGCTGTCTGCTGTTCCCAGTTTCCAGCGTCCACTGGGGGTCCTGGAACGTGTCCCCCGGGGAAACGGACCCCTTGCTTTGTTATGGCTGGCAGGCTGCCTCACGTGAGCCATTGCACCGGGAATATTGTCATGCGTCTCTTTAATGTAACTCTGAGTTTTATCTTCAAGAAATTAGATAAACCAAATCTGGCATAAAACTTGAAATTATGAAAAAGAATCAAATGGAAATTCAAGAATTAAAAAATAGAAAAACCTCAGTGGCGGCTGAAACGGACCTGCTAGCAAGTGAGTGCCCCTTGAAAGAGAATTCGTGAACTGGAAGGAAGACAAAAGCTGGCGGGAGGCAGAACTGGCAGACGCGATGCGTGAAGTGGGATACACGAGAGCGTCGAACAGGTCGTGGAGCCTTAGAGAGAATGGAACGGAGATGAGACGCGGAAGTGATCACTGCCGAAAGGAGCCCCAGCCACTGACTAAAGAAGCATGAGAAACTCCAAACAGAACACAACTGGAAAACGGATAGCTAGACAGTCATAGCCATCAATGGCAATGAGAAAATCTTTCAAGGAGCCAAGAAAAAAGACAAATGCCCCAAAGGGAAGCAACAGCTAAGCTGTCCGGCAACTTCTTAGCAGAAGCAACGCACTCCAGAAGAAATTGGAATGATGGCCAGGTGTGGTGGCTCACGCCTGTAATCCCAGCACTTTGGGAGGCTGAGGCGGGCGGATCACGAGGTCAGGAGATCGAGACCATCCTGGCTAACATGGTGAAACCACGTCTCTACTGAAAATACAAAAATTAGCCGGGCATGGTGGCGGGTGCCTGTGGTCCCAGCTACTCGGGAGGCTGAGGCAGGAGAATGGCGTGAACCCGGGAGGCGGAGCTTGCAGTAAGCCGAGATGGTGGTGCCACTGCACTCCAGCCTGGGTGACAGAGTGAG
Organism: Pongo abelii; assembly: GCF_028885655.2. NCBI lineage: Eukaryota > Metazoa > Chordata > Mammalia > Primates > Hominidae > Pongo > Pongo abelii. The sequence continues at coordinate 1,803,404 of NC_071994.2, read as the reverse complement.
ACTCCATCTCAAAAAAAAAAAGAAATTGGAATGATGCCACCAGAGAGTGAAACACAATCTTCTGACCTAGAATTCAATGTTCACTGAAAATATTCTTCAAAATTAAAAGTAAAAATATCGACATTTTTGGCCAGGCACGGTGGCTCATGCCTGTAATCTCAGCATTTTGGGAGGCCAAAGCAGGTGGATGACTTGGGGTCAAGAGCTTGAGACCAGCCTGGCGAACATGGTGAAACTCCGTCTCTACTAAAAATACAAAAGTTAGCCAAGTGTGGTGGTGTGCACCTGTGGTGCCAGCTACTTGGGAGGCTGAGGTGGGAGGATCACTTGAACCCGGGAGGCAAAGTTTACAGTGAGCCGAGATCACACCACTGCACTCCAACCTGAGCAATAGACAATTTTGAAAAACACTGGACAGAATTTGTCAAGAGAAGATGACTGTTTCCAGGCACTGGACAGCAGCAGACAATGCAAAACTGCAGTTCCTAAGAGAAGCTCATGAGGCAAACTCGACATTCACCCTGGGGCCAATTTCCCAACCTTGGTGCCAAGGCCACCACGCAGGGGAAAGGGATCCTGCTGGGCTGAACTTCAAAGCAGAGGTAACAGTCCAAGGCTACTGAAGGGACTGGAATCTGCAGGGTACCTCAGAGGAAGATCTGTGCAGAGGGACCTCTGGAGTCAGTGTGGGGGCTCCTTAAAGGTCCTTGGCTGGGGACTGGGCTGTGCATATGGAGGGCTTGCCAGATAGCTGCTGCCAAGGAGTCAAGAGGAAAATGGGGGTGCCGGAAGCTAAGAAGTGCTAAGCTATCTTGGAATTCCAGTCCAGTCAGAGCCTGTGGGCCAGACACCTGTTTTTTTGTTGTTGTTTTTGTTTGTTTGTTTTCATTTTTGTTTTTGTTTTTGAGATGGAGTCTTGCTCTGTTGCCCAGGCTGTAATGCAGTGGCGTGATCTCAGCGCACTGTACAGACACCTGTTTTTGTAATAAAGTTTTGTTGGAATTTGGCCACACTTGCTTGTTTATGTATTATCCATGGCGGCTTTTGTGTGACAATGGCAGAGTTGAATGACTAGCTGCAGCAGAGACTGTGTGGCCAGCAAAGCCAAAACAACTCACTCTCTGCTATTTTATAGATGAAGTTTGCTGGCCTCTTTTCCCCAGAGTAAGGGCTTCTCCAGATATGTCCTAACAAAACCTAAAAGCAAACCCTGTCAAGGGCCACAGAGAAGCCAGAGTGTGGAGATCGAATCCTCTAAGATAGAGAAGCTTGATAAAACCTGGATCTGTCCTAACAGGGCATAAAACCAAGCCTACATAAATGTGAAGTAAGCAGCCAGCATTTAAGCTTGCTACTAGAACAGAAATCAACACTCTTCAGGGAAAGATAACAGAATCTAGCCTCTGACAATGCATCCTCCACTAGTCCAGTATACAATAAAAATTATTAGGCATGCAAAGAAATTTTAAGGAAATCTATAGTCAATAAAATTAGCAGTTAATTGAAATAGGCTCCCAAATGATCCAGATGTTACATTCAGGATACTTTAAGCAACTATTACAATTACGTCCAAAGTCTTAAAATAAAGTCTTAATGAGTGAACATAAAGGAAAACTCAGAAGAGAAATAAAAACTATAAAGAACCAAAAGGAAATTCTAGAACTGAAAAGTACATAACCTGAAATAGAAAATTTACTGAGTACCATAAGAGCAGTTAGGAGACCACAGAAGGTGAGATCAGTAAATTTAAAGACAGACCAAAAACATAATCCAATCTGAAGAAGAGAAAGAAACAAGATTAAAAAGAAGAAGAGACTCAATGGCCTATGGGAACATATCCAATCTTCTAAAATAAATATAACTTAAATATCCAAGAGCAAATAGGATGAGGATGTCACAGAAAAAAAAATTTAAAGAAAAATGGATGAAAGATTTCTAAATTTGGTTAAAAACATTGACTTAGAGTTCTGAGAAGGTCAGTGAATGCCAGTCAGGATAAATACAAAGAAAGCCACATTTATGCACTAAAGATAAATAGAAAATAGCCAGATAAAAAAGACACATGACATACAGCAGACCAAATATAAACCATGGCTGACTACTCATCTGAAGCAATGGAGGCCAGAAGACAATGGAATTATGTCTTTAAAGCTCATTGAAACACACACACACACACACACACACACACACACACACACAGCTGTCAGCCAGAGTCTGCACCTGGAAAAGTAGTCTTCAAAAATACAAGTGATCCTGCTGGAAGCACCATTACAGTTTCTAAATGGTAATTACATTGGCGAGTTCTGCAGTAAGATTCTATTAATGACTCTCTCTTTTCTTTAAGCTTGTGGTCGAAGGTTAACTTTCTTTATGCTGATTACCAAATTACTAGATAAATGCCGATGTTGTGTGATAAAGTCAGCTTCATGGATACAGACACACCTAGGGCAGCTGCCAATCAGGAATGCCCATTGCTAAATTCCAAACAGAACAGTGACTTTGCTGCTACTTATTTACTAAGTTGACCACTTTGATTCTTGCTCATTTGTCTCAATCACAGGGAGTTTTGTACAAGGTTCCTCTTGTTTTCCATCTCCCTGGCCTTTTCTGTTGAGAGATATCTAACATGTATTCACAGTGCATGATTCCACTTTGTAAAGGCACTGCCAACTCCCTGTGTGCATTGTTTTACTGTAGCAATGTTAACTGTAGTATTCCTTAGTTAGTATGTTCTTTTGCTGAAACTTTTGCACTTTGGGACTTTTTTCCATTTTGTCATATGTACAGATTTTAATCTGCTATAATTGGCAACTATATTAAAATGGTGAGTAAACAGTACAAGTTTGAAAAAAAAAAGTGAAATAAGAACTCCTCAATAAGAGGTAAAAGAATGTATTGCCATCAGACCTGCATTATGAGAAATATGAAATAATGTTCTTCAGGCTAAAGGGAAATTATACCAGATGTAATCTCAGATTTACAGGAAGAAATGAACAACTGTGAGCGTTCAGGTCTCCTTTCATCCACAGTAAACACAAGTGGAGCAGGTGTCTCTAGGGGATCACTGGGGAGGAGAACACGGGTCACAGAGAGTTGGGGAGAATTTGGGGAGGGATTGACGGGTATATTCACTATTTTAACTGTGTATACGTGGGTGTCAAACACCATCTAACCGTATACTTTAAATTTTTTTGGCTTATATCAATTATACTTTAAAAACTCCAATTTAAAAAGAACTCTGCAAATTTTATAATGGGGAGTTCAGGAAGTTTTGTAAAAGTACTTTCCAGCTCCAAAATTAGAGTGTAGGACTTGACTGGTGTAAATAAATGGTAGAATCAGATTGGAAAGTGGTTTTGCAGTTTCTTATCAAGTTAAACATCCATCTATTATATGACCCATCTATTCTAGGAATTTGCCCAAAAGATATTTAAACATATGTCTTCCAGGAGACTTCTACACAAATATCCATAGAAGCATTTTTCACGATAGCTGAAAGTTGGAAACAACTCAAGGGTCCATCAACTGTCGACTGAATGGACAAATTGTGCCATATCCATACTTTAGCAATCAAAATGAAGAAACTGCTGAAACATGCAATAACACAGATGAATCTTCTAGACTGGGGTCCCCAAACCTCACCACGCAGTGGGAGATGAGCAGTGGGCAAGCAAGTGAAGCTGCATGTGTATTTACAGCTGCTCCCCGTCACTCACATGACTGCCTGAGCTCTGCCTCCTGTCAGATCAGCAGCAGCATTAGATTCTCATATGAGCACAAACCCTGCAGTGAACTGCACATAAAAGGGATCTAGGTTGCCTGATCCTTATGAGAATCTAATGCCTGATGATCTGTCACTGTCTCCCGTCACCCCCAGCTGTCTAGTTGCAGGGAAATGAGCTCAGGGCCTGTTTTCTACATTACAGTGAGTTGTGTAATTATTTCATTATACATTACAATGTAATAATAATATAAACAAAGTGCACAACAATTGTGATGCACTTGAATCATCCCCAAACCATCCCCTCCTCCCCCATCTGTGGAAAAATTGTCTTCCAGGAAACTGGTCTCCTGTGCCAAAAAGGTTCGGGGCTGCTGTTACACACATTATTTTGAGTGAAGGAAGCCAGATGAAAATTAATACCCATGACACTCTAGAGCAAACAAAACTCATTGATAATGGATCAGAATCAAATTAGCAGGTGCTTGGAGCAGATAATGGGAGTGTGGGGGCAGGCAGCAGAGTGTAGATTAACAGCAAAGAGAATGGAGAATGAAAACATATATGAAGGATGTAAAATGTACCTTTATTCAATCATTCATTTATTAATTATGAAATGCACCAAAGAATGCAAATAACATATAAGCATTAATTATCATAAAGCAAACATCCATGCAATTCCCACCTGATGTAGTCACAATTAAATGAGCATCAAGGCTATATCTTGATGTAGTCATGGTTAAATGAGCATATACATTTTTAAAAGTAACTGTACTATACACTTAAAATGTGTGCATTTTCAGTAAAACCCCATCTCTACTAAAAATACAAAAAATCCGCTGGGTGTGGTGGCACGCGCCTGTCATCCCAGCTACACAGAAGGCTGAGGCAGGAGAATGGCGTGAACCTGGGAGGCAGAGCTTGCAGTGAGCCAAGATCGGGCCACTGCACTCCAGCCTGGGCAACAGAGTGAGACTCCATCTCAAAAAAAAAAAAAAAAAAAAAAACTGTGCATTTTGTTGTATTTAATCATATCTTAATGAAGTTGATAAAACAAATCTCCATAAGCAGTGGGAAGATAATCTATGGAGCTGGAGAATATATCTGCCACACTTATCACTGAAAAGGACAGGTATCTGGAATAAAAAGGGCTCCTGGAAATCAGTGAGGATATGGGGATCATTTGATCAAAAATGGGCAAATGACCTGAACAGGCACTTCACCTGACAGGATGTCCTGTATACAAACTGGAAAAGTCAGGGAAACTGACGGAGATGAGCTGGGGAGGCGTTCATAAACAGTAGCCAGAAGAAAAGGCAAGAGAACAATGTTCACACAATTTAGGATCGTGCCAGATCACCCAACAAAAGATGGCTAATACACTAAAAGCAGGTCTCTTGGCAAAAACAGGAGTATGAAGAATGTGGAAGTACATTTCCAATTGCTTGTGGGAGGCTGGGTGCGGTGGCTCACGCCTGTCATCCCAGCACTTTGAGAGGCCGAGGCAGGTGGATTACTTGAGGTCAGGAGTTCGAGACCAGCCTGGCCCACACAGTGAAACCTGTCTCTACTAAAAATATAAAAAGTAGCTGGACGTGGTGACACCTGCCTATAGTCCCAGCTACTCAGGAGGCTGAGGCAGGAGAATGGCTTGAGCCCGGGAGGTGGAGGTTGCAGTGAGCGAAGATTGAGCCACTGCACTCCAGCCTGGATGACGGAGTAAAACTCTGTCACACACACACAAAAAAAAAAAAAAAAAAAAAGAAAACACACAAAAAACCCAAATTGCTTTGTAAGAGACCCCTGCCAGCATAGAAACACTTACCCATCTAATGATTATTCAAGACCTGGGAGGAAATGAAGGTGTTTTATTTGCACACCAAATTCAATTAACTAAATTGAATTGAGTCAAACGAAAGAAACTATTAATGAGTCGATTTCAGGAAGAAATTCTAGCCAGGAAGACTGATCAAGCACAAGAAGAAGGCCGGGCATCGTAGCTCACGCCTCTAATCCCAGCACTTTGGGAGGCTGAGGTAGGAGGATTACTTGAGCCCAGGAGGTCGAGACCAGCCTAGGCAACATGCCAAAACCGTGTCTCTACCAAAAAAAAAAAAAAAAAAAATTAGCTGGGACATGGTGGCACGCATTTGTAGTCCCAGCTACTTGGGGGGCTGAGGTGGGAGGATCACTTGAGCCCTGGAGTTCACGGCTGCAGTGAGCCAAGATTACACCAGTGGGCGACTGGTGTAAGAATGAGACCCCACCTCAAAAAAAAAAAAAAAAAAAAAAAAAAAGGCACAAGAAGAAATGGTGAGTTAATTAACTGGTTAACATTTATGTACAACTAAAAAAATTTAACTTAGAAATAATAAAACAAGCCATAGGGGTTTAAAAAAAGTAGAAATAAAATACTTGCCAATAATACCTAAGAAAAGGAGAGAGAGATTAGAGTTTGAGGTTATAAGGACCTCACATTCCCAGAGAGGAGGAGGAGGAGATTGACTGATTGACAGTAAACTTTTGAAAGAATGCATATTGTGTCTTTAAATGTAGTTTTTATTTTACAGACAGTGAACTTCACTCGTTTGTGCGTGTACAGGTCTGTGAGTTTTAAAGAATACATAAAGTTACATAACTTCCACTAAAACCAGGATCTAGAGCAATCCTGTCACCACAAAATTGTCCCTGAAGCTTCCTTTTTGTGGTCAACCCTCCCACCCTTCACCCCTGGCAGTCACTGACCCATTTTTGGTCCCTATAGTTTCTGTCAGTTAAAGAATGTCACACAATTGGAATTGTGCAGCCTGCAGGTCTGGCCTCTCTCACTCAGCATGACGCATTTGAGAGCCATCCGCGTTGCCGCCCGGTCGGGCAATTGGTTCCTTTTTTTGCTTAGGAATATTCCATGCACGGGTCCATCTCAGTACGTTTATCTGTTCGTGCATTGAAGGGCTTTGGGGTTGTTTGCAACATCTCATGCTAATGAATAATGCTGTTTTAAACATGTATGTACAGGTGCTTGTGTGAACACGAGCTTTAATTTCACTCCAAATACCTTGGAGTGCGATAGCAGGTCACATCTGAGCACACCTTAGACTCTACAAGAAGCTGCCTGGCCGCTTTCCAGCATGGCTGCCCCGTCTCACCTTTCCAGCAGCGATGGGCAAGATTCCGGCCACTCCACATCCTCCTGGCATGCAGTGCTGTTCATTTTTAATTATTTATTTATTTATTTATTTTGAGACAGGGTCTGGCTCTGTCACCCAGGCTGGTGTGCAGTGGCACGATCTCGCTCACTGCAGCCTCCACCTCCCAGGCTCAAACTGTCTTCCCACCTCAGCCTCCCGAGTAGCTGGGACTACAGGCGTGTGCCACCACACCCAGCTAATTTCTGTATTTTTGACAGAAACGGGGTTTACCATGTTGGCCAGGCTGGCCTCAAACTCCTGGCCTCAAGTGATCCTCCTGCCTCAGGCTCCCAAAGTGCTGGGATTACAAGCATGAGCCATCGCACCTGGCCTGTTATTTTCTTTTAACTTACTATTCTAATAAATATGTAGTGGTAACTCATTGTGGATTTATTTTGAATTTTCTTAATACTGAAACCAACCCAACTGTCCCATAGAGCTGATGTCAATGGTTTCTTTTGAATAAACATAGAAATTGATCCTCCCAGTCTTAAAACTTGAGAGAGTTACATTTGTCTTATCTCTGAGTTCCCTTCTCCGGAAACCAGCCATCATGTCTCCCAGATAGTGTCAAGGAGGTGAAACTCACCAGATCTCTGCATTTGGAAAATGAGATGCTGGACCCCTCACCCGTTATTACTGCCTAACCCACCACCTGCTTACTGCTGACCAACTCTTTCTTAGGCCTCTCTAATTCCTGTTTCCCCACAAGTGGTTACATTTCTCCTCTGCCATATAAACCCCTGATTTTAGCTGGTTGGGGAGATGGATTTGACACTGATTTCCCATCACCTCAGCTGCAGCACCCGATTAAAGCCTTCTTCCCTGGCAGTACTTGTTGTCTCAGCGATTGGCTTTCTGTGCAATGCATGGCAGGACCTGGACTGAACCCCTGGATTTTCAGTAACATACTCGTGGTGCTGAGCATCTTTTCATGTGCTCCGTTGACAGCCCTGTGTCTCTGGTAAAGCTTAAATTTTTTACCCTTTGCTTTATTAGGTTTTGGGGGTTTTTTATTGTTATGTTTTGAGAATTCTTTATTTTTTTTTATTATTTTTTTTTTTTGAGATGGAGTCTCACTCTGTCACCCAGGCTGGAGTGGCACAATCTCAGCTCACTGTAACCTCCACCTCCGGGGTTCAAGTGATTCTCCTGCCTCAGCCTCCTGCGTAGCTGGTATTACAGGCACGTGCCACCAGGCCTGGCTAATTTTTGCATTTTTAGTAGAGACAGGGTCTCACCATGTTGGCCAGTCTGGTCTCAAACTCCTAGCCTCAGATGATCTGCCCACCTCAGCCTTCCAAAGTGCTGTGATTACAGGCGTGAGGAACTGCACCTGGCCTCTTTATGTATTTTTGATACAAATCCATTGTTGGACATCAGATTTGCACATATTTTCTCCAAGCTCATAACTTATCTTTTCCTTTTCTTAACAGTGCCAATTGAAGACTGAAAGTTTTGTTTTGATGAAGTCAAACTCATCAATCCTTTCATTGACAAATCCTGTCTAAGAACTCTGCCTGACTCAGGTTCATGCAGATTTTTCTCCTATGCTTCTTCTTTTTAAGTTTTTTGGTGCTACATTTTACAATTAGATCTATGATATACTTTGAAGTCATTTTTGTGTAAGTGTGAGGTATAGCTCAAAGTTTTTCATTTGCTTTGTTTGCAGTTAATGTCTAATTTTTCCAGCATCATTTAGTGAAAAGACAATCCTCTCTCAATTGATTTACTTTGTATCTTTGTCAAAAATTAAGCTACTGTGTTTGTGTGGGTGTCTCTCTGGACTTTCTATTCTGTCCCATTTACCTCTGAGTCTATTCTTCCTCCAACTGCACATGGTCTTGGTTACTGGAGCTTTACGGTAAATAATTTTTTTTTTTTTTTTTTTTTTTGAGACATGGTCTCTCTCTGTCGCCCAGGGTGGAGTGCAGTGGCGCGATCTCGGCTGACTGCAAGCTCCACCTCCTGGTTTCACGTCATTCTCCTGCCTCAGCCTCCCGAGTAGCTGGGACTACGGGTGCCTGCCACCATGCCGGGCTAATTTTTTGTATTTTTAGTAGAGACGGGGTTTCACCATGTTAGCCAGGATGGTCTCCATCTCCTGACCTCGTGATGCTCCCGCCTTGGCCTCCCAAAGTGCTGGGATTACAGTCGTGAGCCACCGCGCCTGGCCAATAAATTTTATCTGGAAATGGAGTAGTATGACTCTCCCAACTTTGTAAACATTAATTTGGCTCTTCTAGTTCCTTTGCCTTTCCACATATGTTTTGGAATCCCGATGGTATTTGATTTGGATTGTGTAAAATCTGTAGAGAAATCTGAAGATAGCTGCCACCTTAACACCCTCAAGTCTTCCGATTACTGGACGTGATGGTCTGTCTCTCCATTTGTGCAGGTTTCCCATTTCCTCCTTCCATGTGCCCTCCCAGCCAGCTAACATTATATCTTGCTCAGTTGCCCAGGTGTAGGCAGAGACTCCCGGAGAGCAAGCACTCGATTCCTCAAGCTCATCAGGCAGCAGGAGCTTTGTGCTTGTCCCCAAGTCCCATGGGGGATGAGGAACAGCTCAGACAGGTGCTTTGGATGTGGTAGTTTTGAGTCCCAGACAAGGAACCCAAGTTTAGGAAGCCCCAATATTTCATAAGGACCTGCTATCAAACCTGCCCAGAGGGAGACATTATCTTTATTTGGCCCATAGGGGGACCCCATCTTTATTATCCGGGACAATCTGCCCTCCGCCCCGCAGGGAGACACTGCCTCTTCTAAGGTTCGGCAAACATCCCTGGAAAGATAGTGGAAGGTGGCAGAACTCTACTTCCATCCTCTTGGGATCCTGGCACGACCCAAGAATTAAATTGACATGAAACAGATCGACAGGAGAAAGGCACATACATTTATTCAAAAGAAGTTCTACGTGGCTGAGGAGACTTCCTAAGGAAACAAAGAAACAGAAACTGAAGAAGCAAGTGAGTTAGGCGGGGAGGCTTAAGAGATAAGAGCTAGTCTAACAAGGCCTGTACAGAATTATCTTAGATTTCTTGTTCTTGAAGATAAGGGTGTTGCAGCTTTCACGTGGGAATTTCAGCTCCTGCTTTTAAGAAATGGCACAAAGGTCAGAGTGATCTTTCTCTACCTGCTGTTTTCCAAGTGCTTTTAACTCATAGTTAATATGCCAGCCAGTGCAGCCTTTTTTTTTTTTTGAGTCAGAGTCTCACTGTGTCACCAGGCTGGAGTGCAGTGGTACGATCTCCACTCCCTGGGTTCAAGTGATTCCCCTGCCTCAGCCTCCTGAGTAGCTGGGACTACAGGCAGGCACCACCACACCAGGCTAATTTTTTGTATTTAGAAGAGACAGGGTTTCACCATGTTGGCCAGGATGGTCTCGATCTCCTGACCTCGTGATCCGCCCACCTCGGCCTCCCAAAGTGCTGGGATTACAGACGTGAGCCACCACACCCGGCCCCAGTGAAGCATATTTTAAACTCCTTCCATAGTCCAGGACAGAAGTGTGAGAGCTCCATGCAGAGAGATCTCCCAACATCCTCTCATTCCTGCTGTTGGTAAATTGTTTTTTCTGTCTTTTTAAACATTAGTTTTGCTAGGGTTTTTAATCAATTTGTTAATTATCCTCTATTATTTTTATTTTTATTTCTGCACTGTTATTTCCTTTCTTCCACTAAAGTTAGTTTAATTTGCTCTTCTTTTTTGTTTTTAGTTGGAAGTTTAGATAAGTGATTTTAAATCTTTTTTTTACTAGTAAAATCATTTAAAGCTACCTATGTCCTTGTAAGCACAGCGTAAACTGCACCTCACAAATTTTGATGCATTGTATTTTCATTTTTATTTGGATCAGATGTTTTCTAATTTCCTATGTGATTTTTTTTGTCAAATATTTGGGAACTTTTCTAGGTCTTTTTAAAATTGATTAATTTGATTTCTAATTTCCATTGGGTTAAGACATGACAGCCTATACGACTTCTTTAAACTTTTGAACATTTTGACATCACGCTAATGCTGGTTTCATAAATGAGCTAGGAAATGTCTCCTCCTCTTCTGTTTCCTTGAAGAGATTGCATAGAATTTATCCTCATTCTTTTTATTTTTATTTATTTATTTATTATTTTGAGACAGAGTTTCACTCTTGTCACCCAGGCTAGAGTGCAGTGGTGTGATCTCTGCTCACTGCAACCTCCGCCTCCTGGGTTCAAGTGATTCCCCTGCCTCAGCCTCCCAAGTAGCTGGGATTACAGGCGTGTGCCACCAGGCCCGGCTGATTTTTTGTATTTTTTAATAGAGACGGGGTTTTACCATGTTGGCCAGGCTGGTCTTGAACTCCTGACCTCAGGTGATCCGCCCACCTTGGCCTCCCAAAATGCCGGGATTACAGGCGTGAGCCACCGCGCCCGGCCTCATTCTTTTTCTTTTTCTTTCTTTTTTTTTTTTTTTTTGAGACGGAGACAGAGTCTCACTCTGTCACCCAGGCTGGAGTGCAGTGGCACAATCTCAGCTCACTGCAAGCTCCTTCGGGGTTCACGCCATTCTCCTGCCTCAGCCTCCCAAGTAGCTGGGACTACAGGCTCCCGCCACCATGCCCAGCTAATTTTTTTGTTTCTTTAGTAGAGACGGGGTTTCACCATGTTAGCCAGGATGGTCTCGATCTCCTGACCTCGTGATCCGCCTGCCTCGGCCTCCCAAAGTGTTGAGATTACAGGTGTGAGCCACTACAGCCGGCTCATTCTTTTTCAATGTTGGATGGAAATCTCCAGGGAGACCAGCTGGGCCTGGAGATTTCTTATTTGGGAGCTTTTCAATGATAAATTCTAGTTCTTTAAGAGTTATCAGGATATCTAGATGTGTCTCGGGGGAACATCCTATCTTGGAGCTTACTCTGTGCCCCTAAGGAATGACCCTTGGGGTCTTCACAGATGTCCAAGGCAGTTTTCACACTTCCCTAAGCTGGTGTGACTCAGACCCTGAGTTCTGTGTGTCCTCGATGAAGGTGGTTATCACACTTCCCTACACTGGTGTGACTCTGACGCTGAGCTCTGCGTGTCCTTGAAGGTGGTTATCACACTTCCCTACACTGGTGTGACTCTGACGCTGAGCTCCACGTGTCCTTGATGAAGGTGGTTATCACACTTCCCTACGCTGGTGTGACTCCGAGGTTGAACTCCGCATGTCCTCAATGAAGGTGGTTATCACACTTCCCTATACTGATGTGACTCAGATGCTGAGCTCCATGTGTCCTCGATGAAGTGGTTATCACATTTCCCTACACTGATGTGACTCAGACTCTGAGCTCTGTGTGTCCTTGGTGAAGGTGGTTATCACACTTCCCTACACTGGTGTGACTCAGATGCTGAGCTCCATGTGTCCTCGATGAAGGTGGTTATCACACTTCCCTACGCTGGTGTGACTCTGACTCTCAGCTCTGTGTGTCCTTGATGAAGGTGGTTATCACACTTCCCTACACTGGTGTGACTTGGAGGCTGAGCTCCGTGTGTCCTTGATGAAGGTGGTTATCTTTTCAGCTGCCGCTTTTACCAGGCTCCTTGAGTTCTGTCCATGCAGATTTGGTTTTTGGGGTCAGAGGTCTAGGATTTGGAATGAGTTAGATGAAGATTTGGGTGTCCCCTCCCTGTAGCTCCCTCCTAGTTGAGATTTCCTTTCTCACCCCAACCCCCTCATCCTCTGACCCCCAACTCCAGTGAAATTCGCCCTGTCTGCCTGGAGCCCCGCTGCCTGGCTCAGGGGGCTGGAGTGTGCCCTTGGGACAGAAACTCCAAAAATGTCACCTTGGCCCAGCCTTTTCCCTCACATTGAATCCCATCAATTTCTGCCTGGTTTCAATGGCTCACCAGTTCCTTTAAATAGTTTTTAAAAACACGTTGTCTAGAATTTATCATTGTTTTCTCCAGAGAGTTAGTCTGAAATCAGCCACTTGCAATTTCTGAAGCCCAGACTGATATGGATGATTTAACCCCACCATTTACCAGCCTGATCTAACAGACCGTTGGAGCTGCCGGGATCCAACCGTTAGAGAGTTCGAGTTCTGCCCAGGCTCATCTTTGTAACAATTGACTACCTATCAGCCCATAAAGTAAGTCTCATAAATGTCAATCAATTTGTATCATATTGACCCCTGTCTCTGATCAGATTGCAAATAAATTAGAAAACCAAAACAACAACAAGATGACCTAACATGCATTTTTAAACATGAAAAAGGGCATTCTAAAATAGCTGGAGGTCAAAGGATAAATCATCTTGGAAATTACATAAAATTCAGAACTAATGCATATTGAAAGCAGAAAATACTAACTATCAGAGCTTGAGGATGCTGCTCAAACAGCACATTCGTCCCTCAGGATCAGTGGGGACAGGTTCTGGGACCTCCCACACATATCCCAATCCACAGGCGCTCAAGTTCCTGATGCGAAATGCTATTGTATTTGGATATAATCTACACACATCCTTCTGTCTCCTTCAAATCATCTCTAGGTTACTTACCACACCTAATGTGTCGTAAATGCCACATAATTATTGCTATACTGTATTGTTTAGGGAACCATAACAAGGAAAGAACATGGACATGTTCAGTACGAGCAGAGCCTTTGTCAAACTACGTTTTCCACCCGGAGTTAGTAGAATCTGCAAGCGTGGAACAGGCACATATGGAGGGCTGACTGTGCTTCCAGGAAAACCAATAGCATTAAACTGGAAAGGAGGAGAGGTGGGAATTAATGAGCTAATCATCTCACTTATGAAGTTAGAAAAAGGACGAAAGGCCCAGACCAAGTCCACCCTGCGAGCACAGAGCCTTGCCCTGGCCCACTCCGCCACCGTCCACACCTGCTGCCCATCCACACCCGCCCCCCTCCACATCTGCCACTCGTCCACACCCGCCGCCCTCCACACCCGCCACCCTCCACACCCGCCTCCCTCCACACCCGCCACTCGTCCACGCCCGCCTCCCTCCACACCCGCCTCCCTCCACACCCGCCGCCCGTCCACACCCGCCGCCCGTCCACACCCGCCTCCCTCCACACCCGCCGCCCTCCACACCCGCCGCCCTCCACACCCGCCACTCGTCCACACCCGCCGCCCTCCACACCCGCCGCCCTCCCCACCCGCCACTCGTCCACACCCGCCGCCCGTCCACACCCGCCGCCCGTCCACACCCGCCGCCCTCCACACCCGCCACTCGTCCACACCCGCCACTCGTCCACACCCACCGCCCTCCACACCCGCCGCCCTCCGCACCTGCCACTTGTCCACACCCGCCGCCCTCCACACCCGCCGCCCTCCACACCTGCCACTTGTCCACACCCGCCGCCCTCCATACCTGCCGCCCGTCCACACCTGCCGCCCTCCACACCTGCCGCCCTCCACACCTGCCGCCCTCCACACCTGCCTCTCTCCACACCTGCCGCCCTCCACACCTGCCGCCCTCCACACTTGCCGCCCTCCACACCTGCCTCCCTCCACAGCTGCCACCCGTCCACACCTGCCGCCCTCCACACCTGCCGCCCTCCACACCTGCCTCTCTCCACACCTGCCGCCCTCCACACCTGCCGCCCTCCACACTTGCCGCCCTCCACACCTGCCTCCCTCCACAGCTGCCACCCGTCCACACCTGCCGCCCTCCACACCTGCCGCCCTCCACACCTGCCTCTCTCCACACCTGCCGCCCTCCACACCTGCCGCCCGTCCACACCTGCCGCCCTCCACACCTGCCGCCCTCCACACCTGCCTCTCTCCACACCAGCCGCCCGTCCACACCTGCCGCCCTCCACACCTGCCGCCTTCCACACCTGCCGTCCGTCCCACACCCACCCAGCTCACCACAGATGATAATATCGCCTTGCTTGTCATAGACAACACCTCTGGCATGTGCAAAGTCAGCTTGGCTGGCGACGATGCCCCCCGGGCCGTCTTCCCCTCCATCGTGGGGTGCCCCAGACACCAGGGCGTGACGGTGGGCATGAGTCAGAAGGACTCCTATGTGGTGGACGAGGCTCAGAGCAAGAGAGGCATCCTGACCCTGAAGTACCCCATCGAGCATGGCATCATCACCACCTTGGATGACATGGAGAAGATCTGGCACCACATCTTCTACAATGAGCTGCGGGAGCACCCGGTGCTGCTGACCGAGGCCTCCCGAGTCCCAAAGCCAACAGAAAGAAGATGACCCAGATCATGTTTGAGACCTTCAACACCTCGGCCATGTACGTGGCCATCCAGGCCGTGCTGTCCATGTACACTCCTGGCCATACCACTGGCATCATGACGAACTCCAGCAATGGGGTCACCCGCACAGTGTCCATCTATGAGGGCTACACCCTCCCCCATGCCATCCTGTGTCTGGACCCGGCTGGCCGGGACCAGACTGACTACCTCACGAAGATCTCACCGAGCGTGGCTACAGCTTCACCACCACGGCCGAGCGGGTGATCATGTGTGACATTAAGGAGAAGCTGTGCTATGTCGCCCTGGACTTCAAGCGGTAGGTGGCCACGGCGACCACCTGGAGAAGAGCTACGAGCTGCCTGACAGCCAGGTCATCCCCATTGGCAACGAGCAGTTCCACTGCGCCGAGGTGCCCTTCCAGCCTTCCTTCCGGGGTGAGTGGAGATCGCCTCCTGGCCCTGCCTACGTGAGGGTCACCCTCGGGGCCGTGCTGTGGAAGCTGAGGCTGGCCCTCATTTCCCCCTTAGGCATGAAATCCTGTGGCATCCATGAAACTACCATCAACTCCATCATGAAGTGTGATGGGACATCCGCAAAGACCAGTATGCCAACACAGTGCTGTCTGGAGGCACCAGCATGCTCCTGGCGTCGCCAACAGGGTGCAGAAAGAGATTACCGCCCTGGCGCCCAGCACGATGAAGATCAACATCATTGCTCCTCCTGAGCGCAAATACTCTGCGTGGATCAGCGGCTCCATCCTGGCCTCGCCGTCCACCTTCCAGCAGATGTGGATCAGCAAGCAGGCGTATGACGAGCCCGGCCGCTCCATCGTCCGCCGCAAATGCTTCTAGGTGGACTGGACTTAGCTGCGTTACACTCTTTCTTGACAAAACCTTGTGCAGAAGGCAAAATAAGATGGGCATGGCTTTTTTCGTTTTTTGTTTGTTTGTTTTTTGATTTTTTTTTTTTTTTGGCTTGACTCAGGAATTAAAAACTGGAACGGTGAAGGTGACAGCAGTCGGTTGCAGCGAGCATCCCCCAAAGTTCACAGTGTGGCCGAGGACTTTGATTATACATTGATCTTTTTTTAAATAGTCATTCCAAATGTCGTGAGATGCAATGTTACAGGAAGTCCCTTGCCCTCCTAAAAGCCACCCCACTTCTCTCTAAGGAGAAAGGTCCAGTCTTCTCCTGAGCCCATTGTCTAATTTTGGTACTGAAGTTATGCTAGCCTCCTAAAATGAGTGGGGAAAAAAAACCAGCCTATTTTTATATTCACTCCAAGAGCTTGGCTGGAAAACGTCCGTATATTTACATTAGGGGAGGTGATAGTATTGCTTTTGTGTAAATTATGTATTGCAATTTTTTTTATTTTTATTTATTTATTTTGAGACGGAGTCTCGTTCTGTCGCCCAGGCTGAAGTGCAGTGGCGCAATCTCGGCTCACTGCAGGCTCTGCCTCCCGGGTTCATTCCATTCTCCTGCCTCAGCCTCCCGAGTAGCTGGGACTACAGGGGCCCGCCACCAAGCCCGGCTAATTTTTTGTATTTTTAGTAGAGATGGGCTTTCACCATGTTAGCCAGGATGGTCTCGATCTCCTGACCTCGTGATCCAACCATCTCGGCCTCCCAAACTGCTGGGATTACAGGTGTGAGCCACTGTGCCTGGCCTGCAAAATTTTTTAAATCTTCACCTTAATACTTTTTTATTTTATTTTGAATGATCAGCCTTTGTGACCCCCCTTTTTCGTTCCCCAACTTGAGATGTATGAAGGCTTTTGGTCTCCCTGGGAGTGGGTGGAGGCAGCCAGGGCTTACCTGTACACTGACTTAGACCAGTTGAATAAAAGTGCATACCTTAAAAAAAAAAAAAAAAAGAAAAGAAAAAGAAAAAAGAGAATAACCCATGGACCCCCGTGGAATTAAAGGATACCATTTTTTAAAAATACAATAAAAATTAATAGAATTCAAAACAAAGATGTATTAGAAGGGTTTCCAAGATTCACAAGTTAGTTCTGTGAAAAGATTAATAAAGACAAACTGTTAAGACAAATCAAGACTGATTAAGGAGGGAGGGAGGGGAGAGAGAGGGAGAGACAGAGAGAGAGAAGAGAACAAATACAGCACTAGCAGTGTAAAGGAGCTGCAAGTACAAAGGCCACCAAAGTTTTAAAAAGTCCTAAGAGAAGGCCATGAGCAACTATACACCAAACAATTTGAAATTGTAGCTGAAATGAATAAATTCATAGAAAAACATAACACACAAACTAACCGAAGAGGACAAAGAAAATCTAAATATAACTACCACCTTGAATAAATGAAGCCAGAGTGTGACCATAAGGAGGAAAAAGTCAAAGAACAGAAGGTCCAACCTTATACAACTCTTCAAGTCAGCATAAAAATAGGCTGTTTTTTTTTTCCATTCATTTTAGGAGGCTAGCATAACTTCAGTACAGAAATTAGATAAGGACAGTGTAAGAAAGGGAGGTCACAGACCGGTCTTATTTTGAAGGCAGAAATCCTAAGTAAAATATTAGCTAATCACATCCTGAGACAGGCAACATGGCTTTCTGACCAACTTAGGTTGATATCAGGAGATATATCGATATCATAAGAATGACGTGACATTAGAAACTATGTTAAGGTAAGGCCACATCCTTGAGGAAATTTGGGGCGATGTCTTATTCAAGATGATGTTACCACGAACGTCTTCCAGCCAAGCTCTTGGAGACTCTGGGGATTCCATGAACATTCAGGAAGCTTCCATTCCAGTGTGGAAAATAATCAAAAGTGAACAAGTCGCATGTTCTCACTCATAGGTGGGAATTGAACAATGAGAACACATGGACACAGGAAGGGGAATATCACACACCGGGGCCTGTTGTGGGGTCGGGGGAAGGGGGAGGGAGAGCATTAGGAGATATACCTAATGTTAAATGATGAGTTAATGGGTGCAGCACACCAGCATGGCGCATGTATACATATGTAACAAACCTGCACGTTGTGCACATGTACCCTAAAACTTAGAGTATAATTTTAAAAAAAGTGAACAAGTAGGAATGAAGATAGCAGCTGGGGGTGGTATGTGCCTTGAACCGACACAAAAGGCAGCTGTTCTGTGACACAGTGTCTGCTTCTGACAGGGACACCGGCTCTTGTTTTTTGTTTTTTGTTTTGAGACAGAGTTTCACTCTTGTTGCCCAGGCTGGAGTGTGCAATGGTGCGATCTCGGCTCACCACGACCTCTGCCTCCCGGGTTCAAGCGATTCTCCTGCCTCAGCCTCCCGAGTAGCTGGGACTACAGGCATGTGCCACCACGCCTGGCTAAGTTCGTATTTTTAGTAGAGACAGAGTTTCTCCATGTTGGTCAGGCTGGTCTGGAACTCCCGACATCATGTGATCCACCCGTCTCGGCCTCCCAAAGTGCTGGGATTACAGACATGAGCCACCCTGTCCGGCTGGATACAGGTTCTTAATAACAATTGTTTCAGAGTAACACTTGCTTTCTTATAGCACAAAGCCCCTGGCCTGTTCTCTTTCTATCCCTCTCTCTTTCTCCCCCATCTCTATCTTTATCTCTATCTCCATTTGCATCAGGGAACACATAAAATATGTACTAATAAAATGTTGTATTTGACAATATTGCTCTTTGGCATAAACTTTAGAATCAGCTCATCTATTTTCATTAAAAACTCTGTCAAGCTACTGAATAAAATTAGACTGAAGTTATAGATCAATTTGGAGAGAATTAACTTCTTTTCAGTATTGAGCCTTCTTATTCATGAATATGCTATGTCTCCCCCTTTGTTTAGGTCTCCTTTAAATCCTTTCAGTACATTTTTAATCATTTTCTTCACAAATAAATAAATTTATTCCCATAAATCTTTCTTCACTACTATTGTAAATGATCTATATTTATAAAGAATATTTTCTGTTGTTCCTGATATGTAAGAATGCACTTCATCTTGTTTTTGTTGTTGAATAGCAACCTTTTATCTAGGAGCCTTGCTAAATTATCTTTTTTTTTCTGTAGATTCCTTTGGGTTTTCTAGGTGAATAGTCATAACTCTAAGGATGATAATAATTTTCTTCCTTTCTTTCACATTTTTATATGCTTTCTCCCTTGCCTTTTTTTAATTTATTTAGTCTCTGGAATTGCTAGGCTTTTTGCCAATATTGAAGGGGAAAAACGGTGTCACTTGGCATCCTTGTTATATATTATTTATTTATTTATTTATTTATTTATTTATTTATTGAGATGGAGTCTCACTTTGTTGGCCAGGCCAGAGTGCAGTTGCACAATCTTGGCTCACTGCTACCTCCGCCTCCTGGGTTCAAGCGATTCTCCTGCCTCAGCCTCCCGAGTAGCTGGAACTATAGGCGCGCGCCACCACGCCTGGCTAATGTTTGTATTTTTAGTAGAGACAGGGATTCACCATATTGGCCAGGCTGGTCTCGAACTCCTGACCTCATGATCTGCCCACGCTGGCCTCCCAAAGTGCTGAAATTATAGGCGTGAGCCACCGCACCTGGCTTCCTGTTATACTCTTGATTTGAAAGGATACTTTTAATATTTCACCATTAAGTGTAGTGTTTGCCATAGATTTTTGGTAGCTGTTACCAGGTTGGGGAAGTTCCCTGCAATGTCTAGTTGGCTGTTATATTCATTTTTAAAAATAATGAATAGATACTGAATTTATCAGGAGAATTTCTGCAGCCCATGAGATGATCATATGTTTTTTCTTCTTTGATCTATGAACGGATTTTCTTTAAACATGTTTAAAATTAAATGTATTGCTTTTGACAAGTAAGTTTGTTCACATGGCCCTAAACTGAAAAGGGTTGACAGTAGGAACTCCTTCACCGCCCCTGGAGAGGCCTGTGTCCCACGTTCATTTGTGTGCATCCTGAGATATCCTTTACATAAAAGAAAAATTAAAATATATTATTCAAATTCTTTTCTATGCATATTGTATCATAATACACAATTATTATTATTATTATTATTTTTTGAGCCAGAGTTTCTGTCCCCCAGGCTGGAGTGCAGTGGTGTGATCTCGGCTCACTGCAGCCTCCGCCTCCCAGGCTCAAGCAATTCTCCTGCCTCAGCTTCCCGAGTAGCTGGGATTACAGGCATTCACCACCATGCCTGGCTAATTTTTTGTGTTTTTAGTAGAGATGGGGTTTCACCTTGTTGTCCAGGCTGGTCTTGAACTCCTGACCTCAAGTGACCCTCCCACCTTGGCCTCCCAAAGTGTCGGCATTACAGGCATGAGCCACCGCACCCGGCCCATAATATAGAATTATTCTGTGCCACCCTTTTTGTTTTCCTTAACAATCTGTCTCGTTTGTTACAGAAGTGTTAACTCTTGTTACAGGAGTGAGGTGGCTCACTCCTGTAATCCCAGCACTTTGGGAGGCCGAGGCGGGCAGATCATGAGGTCAGGAGTTGGAGACCAGCCTTGCCAACATAGTGAAATCCCGTCTCTACTAAAAATACAAAAAAAAAAAAAAAAAATTAGCCAGGCGTGGTGGTGAGTGCCTGTAGTCCCAGCTACCTGGGAGGCTGAGGCAGGAGAACTGCTTGAACCCGGGAGGCGGAGGTTGCAGAGAGCTGAGATCATGCCACTTCACTCCAGCCTGGGTGACAGAGTGAGACTCCGTCTCAAAAAATAAAAATAAATTTAAAAAAAATCCGTTTCCAGAGATCATTGTCTGTGAATACACAAAGGCCTTTTAACCTTATGTTTATGATAGCGATATGGTACTCAACTGCACGGGTCACCCGAGTGTATTTAACTAGTGCTTTAGGGTGCATGGTTAGGCCTTACCAACCTCTTGCCATCCTATGCAGTGCTTCAATGAATAACACTTTACACACATCATTTTTCACATGTACAAGTACGTCTGTGCCCCAAAATCCTAGAGGTGCTGTGTCAAAAGTTATGTGTACCTGAGATTCAGTAAATTTCATCAAATTCTATCCATAGAGGTTGTTTCCTGGTATAATCTTCCAGCAATGCACCCATGATTTCTCCCCAGACTTTCACTCAACAAATGGATGTGTGTTAGCAGCTTTGCTGCTTTGTTTGGAGTTTTGTTTGTTTGCTTCTCTGGCAGGTGGCAAATGCCCTCTCAGTGATCCCTCGTCTTTCCTTTCATTCCCATCGAGTCTGAACGTCTCTTCATATGTTTCAGGCCAGTTGTATTTCCTTTCTTCTGAATTTTGGCTGGTCTCTGTTGCCAATATTTCCTTTGGGTTTTTAGAGCTTTTAAAAATTATTCACAGGAGCTCCTCATATATTAGGGAAATTAATTCCTTTTCTACGATTGTTGTATATTGTGTTTTTCAGCAGTCTTTTGGCTTTGCCTGTTGTGGGTTTTTTTACGCAGAATTTTTTTTTTGAATTGTATGTAACCAAATTCATCAACTTTCCCAAGTTTTGGCTTTTGGGTTTGAGTGTCGTACGTAGGTTTTCCCCACCCTGAGATGCCGAAACAACAATAACTACAAAGCAAACTCACATCTAGTGAGCCACACGCACCAGGCCATTTGAAGAGCGTAATATATAGCCGGGTGCCGTGGCACACACCTGTAATCCCAGCACTTTGGGAGGCCGAGGCAGGCAGATCACTTGAGTTCAGGAGTTTGAAAGCAGCCTGACCAACATGGTGAAACCCTGTCTCTATTAAAAATACAAAAATTAGCTGTGCGTAGTGGCAGGTGGGCACCTGTAATCTCAGCTACTCGGGAGGCTGAGGCAGGAGAATCACTTGAACCCAGGAGGTGGAGGTTGCAGTGAGCCAAGATCACACCATTGCACTCTAGCTTGGGCAACAGAGTAAGACTCTGTCTCAAAAAAGAAAAATATTTGCTTAACACACACGCATTATTCCCCCAACAGAGGAGGCCGACAAGGGGCTTGCACAAGGCACAGAGCTAGTGCATGCAGAGCCAAGAGTTGAGCCCAGACTCTGGCTCCAGAGCCCCACTCTCAGCCACTTGGTTCTACTGCCACCACTATTGGCTGTATTCTTTTTATAGCTCTACTTGTTATTGTTAAACGTTTGATCTTTTGGGAATTTATTTTGGTGTGAGTTGCAAGATACAAACTCTTTTTCCCCCAGCTCTTAAAGAGTTGCCCCATTGCCATTTTGTGAACCCCCATCTTCTTCCAGTTGGTGATGCCACCTTAACTGGGTCTTCTTTTAGCCTGTTCGCTAGTCCTGCTCTGTCCCTAGGGAACTGATTTATTTCCGGGACTTTAAATTCCATGTGTACGCTGACTCCCAAATGTCTAATCCAGCCTGGACCTCTTTCCTGAACGAAACTTGGGAATCTAATTCTCTATTTGACATTGCCACTTGGACAACTCCAGCAAAAACCCAACATGAGTGGGCGCGGCGGCTCGCACCTGTAATCCCAGCACTTTTGAGG
The DNA here is from genome assembly GCF_028885655.2 of Pongo abelii. Taxonomy (NCBI): domain Eukaryota; kingdom Metazoa; phylum Chordata; class Mammalia; order Primates; family Hominidae; genus Pongo; species Pongo abelii. The sequence goes on along the minus strand of NC_071994.2, from coordinate 1,780,865 downwards.
CCAAGGCGGGCAAGATCACCTGAGGTCAGGAGTTCAAGACCAGCCTGGCCAACATGGTGAAACCTGTCTCTACTAAAAATATAAAAAATTAGCCGGGCGTGGTGGCGGGCGCTTGTAATCTCAGCTACCCAGGTGGCGGAAGCAGGAGAATCCCTTGAACCCGTGAGGCAGAGGTTGCAGTGAGTCAAGATCGTGCCACTACACACCAGCCTAGGCAACAGAGTGAGACACCATCTCAAAAAGAAAAAACAAAGAAAAACGAAACAAAAAATCCAACATGCTCTCCACCACCCGACCTGCCTGTTTCTCAGGATTTCCCCCGGCTTAGCAAATGGAAGCTCCATTCTTCAGACACTCCGGTCATAGGCTCTGACTCTGTTCCTTCCCACACAGCCCAGGCCTCATCACCAACAAACCCAGTGAGCTCTCGTCTGAAAACAGATCTAGAGCACGGCCACTCCTCCTACTGGCAGCAATTGCTTCCGCAGTTCCCTTCCCTGCCTCCATGAAACCTGGTGGACATTCTCATCGCCAGCAAGTTGCAGGACAGGTTGAGCTTGAGGCCCTTCCTCTGTGTGTTCAAGCAGGCCCAGTGTCCCACCTGAGTGGCGCTGATGGCTGATAGGATCTGGGTGACAGTGTCCCTCCTGAGTGACACTGAAAGCTGATAGGATCTGGGTGACAGTGTCCCTCCTGAGTGACACTGAAAGCTGATAGGATCTGGGTGACAGTGTCCCTCCTGAGTGACACTGAAAGCTGATAGGATCTGGGTGACAGTGTCCCTCCTGAGTGACACTGAAAGCTGATAGGATCTGGGTGACAGTGTCCCTCCTGAGTGGCACTGAAGGCTGATAGGATCTGGATGACAGTGTCCCTCCTGAGTGACACTGAAAGCTGACAGGATCTGGGTGACAGTGTCCCTCCTGAGTGATGCTGAAGGCTGATAGGATCTGGGTGACATGTGTTAGGTTTGCTTACATCTTCCAGTGTGGCTAAGTTGGACTCAGATTCTCAAGCCCAGTCAAGTCACTGGCAGGAACAGAGCCCTTGAACTCTTGCTCTGGTTCTAAGGATTTCAAATTGATTCATATCTACCGCCCAAGGGCAGGGATGTAACTTCCTTGTGCTCAAACTCATCTTTTGTTAAGCTCGATGGTGTCCTAGATTGTATGTTGGAGGATGATCTATGCAGGATATGTCAGGAGGTGAACTTAGGGCCTGAGCAGGCAACACGTTAGCCTGGAGCCGGTCGCTGGCAGATTAAAATCCTCCCTGAACACCAAGGGAAGGGACAGATTAATCTCTCTCCCGCTTCTCAGAAACACGTCAGCCAGGTGCAGTGGCTCACGCCTATAATCCCAGCACTTTGGAAGGCTGAGGCAGGTGAATTGCCTGAGGTGACCAACCTGCCCAACATGGAGAAACCCCATCTCTACTAAAAATACAAAATTAGCTGGGCATGGTGGTGCGCGCCTGTAATCCCAGCTACTTGGGAGGCTGAGACAGGAGAATCGCTTGAACCCAGGAGGCGGAGGTTGCAGTGAACCGAGATCGCACTACTGCACTCCAGCCTGGTGACAGAGTGAGATTCTGTCAAAAAAAAAAAAGGAACATGTTGTCTACCTGCTGGAAGCATTTTCCTTTGTACCTAATCTATGAAAACTCATCTCTCTGAGTTCTTTCACTGTAAATCTCAGTTAGATTCAGATTCAACCAAGCAAAGTCTGGCTTTCCCTGTTCCTGAGAGAGTTACAACCTAAACTTGAAAACCTTCTAAGGAAACAAAAAATTGGGAAGAGAAACAAAACCATCTCATTTTCAAATTATAACTATCTAGAAAATGACTGGTTCCTGCCAAGATGAAGTAGAAGGGGCCGTATTTCGGATCATGAGGTCAGGCGATCGAGACCATCCTGACTAACACGGTGAAACCCCGTCTCTACTAAAAATACAAAAAAATTAGCCAGGCGTGGTGGCGGCCGCCTGTAATCCCAGCTACTGGGGAGGCTGAGGCAGGAGAATGGCATGAACCCGGGAAGCGGAGTTTGCAGTGAGCTGAGATCGCGCCACTGCACTCCAGCTTGGGTGACAGAGCGAGACTCCATCTCAAAAATAAATAAATAAATAAATAAAAATAAAAATAAAGAAGGGGCCATATTTATCTCCCACCCTAAAGCGAGCAAACAAAGAAACAGAAGTTTAAAAAAATACATGGGAAAAAAAAGTGTTTTCCAGACATGGGACATCCAATGGTGCAGGGTAGTGAGAGAGGGGAGTGTGTAGGGTAGTGGTTCTCAAGAGAGGGGAGCGAGTCAAGTGACGATTACAGTTGGAGAGAGTTTCCAGGCCACCGAGGTGGCGCAAGACCCAGGTGGAACCTGGCAGCCTCACTGAGTTGAGGAGCTGGATGTGGGAGTTGAGAGAGATCGAGACAGTCAGCCAGGCGCGGTGACTCACGCCTGTAATCCCAGCACTTTGGGAGGCCGAGGCAGGTGGATCACTTGATCTCAGGAGTTAGAGACCAGCCTGGCCAACATAGAGAAACCCTGTCTCTACTAAAAATACAAAAATTAGCCGGGCGTGGTGGCACGCACCTATAATCCCAGCTACTCTGGAGCCTAAGGCAGGAGAATCGCTTGAACTTGGCGGCGGCAGAGGTTGCAGTGAACCAAGATCACACCACTGCACTCCAGCCTGGACCTGAGACTCTGTCTCAAAAAAAAAAAAAAAAAAAAAAAAAAAAGATACCTGGCAGGGCAAGGTACCAAGGAGGAGAGCACAGGGATTGAGAATCCCGGAGACCTGGAGAAGTTCCCTTCAAACTTCCAGGTGTGATCAGTGCAGGCCCTGGAGGAAACCACCCCAAACTGGGAAGGAACCTCCCAAAGGAGATACGGGAACAATCTTCAGAGCTCACTCACCACCAGAGGGGAAACACTGCACAGTTCATAAGGTATTGAGCAGACTACGCAGAAAGGTTTTGCCTTAATAGAAGAAAGATTAGCTCTAGACTAGATGCTACTTTTATTCTGCATGGCAAGGCTTAAAAGTAAGACCCATACCATCGCAAAGAAGATGAGGGAAAAAAGAAAATAAAAATAGAAAAAAAGAAAAAAAAAGTAATACCTGGAAGGGCCAAACATAACTGCATCCCAGAACAAACGTTAAGAATAGTTAAATGAATACAACAGTATCCAGCACCCAGCAAGGTAAAAGTTACAATGCTTGGCATCCAATCAGAAATAAACAGGAATTCGAAGAAGCACAAAAATATGATCCATCGTGAGGAGAAAAATCAATCTATAGAAGCAGACTCACAAATGATAAAATGGAAGAATTTGTAGATAGGATATTAAAACAGTTATTATAATTGTATTTTATATGTCCAAGAAGTTAAAAGAAAGGATACTTACGTTAAAAAGAGACAAGGAAAATATTCTTAAAACACCCAAGGACTTCTAGAAATAAGAACTACAATGTCTGAGACAAAAATCACACTAGGTGAATTTGATGGAAGATTGGAGAACTAACTATCCAAATGAAACACAGATAGAAAGGCCGGGTGCAGTGGCTCATGCCTGTAATCCCAGCACTTTGGGAGGCTGAGGTGGGTGGATCACAAGGTCAGGAGTTCGAGACCAGTCTGGCCAATATGGTGAAACCCCATCTCTACCAAAAAAATACAAAAAAGAAAATTAGCCAGGTGTAGTGGTACATGCCTGTAATCCCAGCTACTTGGGAGGCTGAGGCAGGAGAATCACTTGAACCCAGGAGGCGGAGGTTGCAGTGAGCTGAGATTGTACCATTGTACTCCAACCTGGGTGAGAGAGCAAGACTCTGTCTCAAAAAAAAAAAAAAAAAAAAAGCTGGGCATGGTGGCTCACACCTGTAATCCCAGCACTTTGGGAGGCCAAGGTGGGCGGATCATGAGGTCAAGAGATCGAAACCATCCTGGCTAATATGGTGAAATCCCATCTCTACTAAAAATACAATAAATTAGCTGGGCATGGTGGCGGGTGCCTGTAGTCCCAGCTACTCGGGAGGCTGAGGCAGGAAAATGGCTTGAACCCAGGAGGCAAAGCTTGCAATGAGCCAAGATCACGCCACTGCACTCCAGCCTGGGGGACAGAGCGAGACTCCATCTCAAAAAAAAAAAAAGAAAAAAGAAACACAGAGAGAAAAAAAACTAAAAGAAAAACCCCATCAAATGCAAATGAACAAGGCATCAGTGAGCCGTGGGACCTCTCCAAGCAGGCTAACATGCATGTAATGGAAAGTCCCCAGAGGAGGGGTGCAGAAATTATTTGAAGAAATGCTAGCTGAAACATTTTCATACTTCATAAAATTTATAAACTTACAGATTCAAAAATTCCAATGAACCCCAAGCACAATAAACATGAATAAACGACAGGCGGGCACATCATGATTAAATTGCTTCAACCCAGCCATCAGTGCCAAAGGAAATATTTTGAAAGAAGCATCCGTAGAAAAAGGATACATCACATACAGAGAAACCAAATGAGAATGACAGCAGGCATCTCACCAGAAACAACACAATTTAGAATACAGTAAAGCAACAGCTTTAAAGTTCTGGAAGAAAATTTTAAACTGTCAACTTGAATTTTTATATCCAGAAAAAATTTCTTCAAAAATGAAGGTAAAATAAACGTCCTTTTTTTTTTTCAGCTAAAAGATTTCATAACCAGCAGACACACACAAAAAAATTCATAAAGGACATCCTTCAAGCAGAAGGAAAATTATACTAGATGGAAGTTGATCTATACAAAGCAAAGACAAATACCAGAAATGGTAGATTTTTCTTTTTTTTTTTTTTGAAGTGAACATAAACTCAAGATTTTATTGTCTTCATAATAAAAGATGCCACTTAGAACTGGATCACTTGGCCCTTTCTCTTCCTATCTCCTCCCAGTTCAAAATGCTTGCATCTTTTTTAACAGCCAGCATTCTCTTAGATCTTCAGTTGGGCTCAACGCACTCAAGCCCTAGCACAATCTTCTTTGTAGTTTTAGCCTTTTTCTGGAAAATCGGCTTAGTCTGCCCACCATAGCCACTCTGCTTCCTGTCATAATGCCACTTTCCCTGGGCGTACAGAGAATCCTTGCCCTTCTTGTACTGTGTCACTTTGTGAGGCTGGTGCTTGTCACACTCCTTACAGAACGTCCGGCGGGTTTTAGGGACTTTCACCATGTTTGCGTGAGCGCTATCAGCACGGAAAAGAGATTTTTCAAATCTTTTTCAAAGATAACTGACTGTTAAAAACAAAGTAATAAGAATGTAATTTGAAGCTTTTTTTTTTTTTTTTTCTTTTTTTGAGTCAGAGTCTCACTCTGTTGCCCAGGCTGGAGTGCAGTGGCACGATCTCCTCTCACTGCAACCTCCACCTCCCAGGTTCAGGTGGTTCTCCTCCCTCAGCCTCCCGAGAAGCTGGGATTACAGGCAGGCGCCCCCATGGCCAGCTAATTTTTGTATTTTTAGTAGAGACGGGGTTTCACCATGTTGGTCAGGCTGGTCTTGAACTCCTGGCCTCAAGTAATCCACCCACCTCGGCCTCCCAAAGTGCTGGGATTACAGATGTGAGCCACTGCGCCCAGTCATAATTTGAAGCTTATAATATGAAGTAAGAAAAATGTATGGCAACAAGAACACATAGTCTGGGGAGGGGCAGGTAGAAGTACACGGTTGTAATGGTCTTATGCAATACATAAAGTAGAATACTATTACTTGAAAGTAGAGAGTGATAAGGTAAATACACATATATACTATAAGCCCTGAATCAACTAGTAAAATAACAAAACACAAAGGTGTAGCTAAGAAACCTTCAAAGAAAATAAAATGGAATCATAAAATATACTGAATATTTTTAAAAGGCAGAAGAGAACAAAGAACAGATGGGGCAAATGGAAAACAAAAACAAGGTGGTATATTTCAATTCAAGCATATCAGTAATGGTTTCATGGTCTAAAAACCCTGATTAAAAGAAAGAAATAGTCAAATTAGATTTTAAATAAGAAAAGTATGACCTAACTATATGCTGCTTATAGGAAACTTGCTTAAAACATAAAGACACAAATAGATTAAAAGTAAATGAAACAGACTGGGCACGGTGGCTCACGCCTATAATCCCAGCAATTTGGGAGACTGAGGCAGGTGGATCACCTGAGGTCAGGAGTTTGAGACCAGCCTGACCAACATGGTGAAACCTCATCTCCACTAAAAATACAAAAATTAGCCAGGCATGGTGGCACACACCTGCAATTCCAGCTACTTGGGAGGCTGAGACAGGAGAATCGCTTGAACCTGGGAGGCAGAGGTTGCAGTGAGCCAAGATCACACCACTGCACTCCAGCTTGGGCGACAGAGCGAGACTCCACCTCCAAAAAAAAAAAAAGTAAATTAAACAGCAATAAACAATGGAATTTAAAATTAAAAACACATTACCACCTTCAGTAGCACCTCAAGATGAAATACTTGGGTATACATCTAACAAAAAATGTACAAGGTCTATATGAGAAAAACTGCAAAACTCTGAGGAAAGAAATCAAAGGAGATCTAAATAAATACAGAGATAGTTCATGTTCATGAATAGGAAGCCTAATATCATCAATACATCAGTTCTTCCCAACTTCACCTGTAGATTCGATGCAATCCCAATAAAAATCCCAGCAAGTTATTTTGTGATTAAAAAACAGATTTTTTTCTTTTCCTTTTTTTAAATTTAATTTTTGTAGAGATAGGGTCTTACTATGTTGCTCAGCTGGTCTCAAACTCCTGGCCTCGAGCAATTCTCCCACCACAGCCTCCGAAAGTGCTGAGGTTACAGGAATGAGCTACCGTGCCCAGCCAGATCCTAAAGTTTATATAAAAAGGCAAAAGATCCAGAATATCCAACACAATATTGAAGAAGAAGAACAAAGTTGGAGGACTGAGCCTACACCTCAAGATGTACTATAAAGCTATAGTAACGAAGACAGTGTGTTATTGGCAAAAGAATAGACAGATAGACCAATGGGCAGAATAGAAAGCACAGAGATAATAGGCTCACAGAAATAGGATAATCAACTGATCTTTGACACAGAAGCAAAGGCAATTCGATGGAGAAAAGGAAGTCATTTCAACAAATGGTGCTGGAACACCAGGACACATGGGGTGAAAAAAAGAATCTAAGTATAGACCTTCTTCCCTTCACAAAAATTAACTCAAAATGGATCATGGACCTAAAAGCAAAGCGAAACTATAAAGCTCCTAGAAGATAACATAGGATAAAGTTTGGTTGACTCTGGGTTTGGTGATGACTTTTTTGTTTCGTTTCATTTTAAGATCCAGTCTCGCCCTGTTGCCCAGGCAGGAATGCAGTGGTGTGGTGGTAGCTCACTGTAGCCTCAACCTCCTGAGCTTAAGTGATCCTCCCACCTCAGTCTCCTGAGCAGCTAGGACCACAGGCATGCACCACCATGCCCAGCTGATGAGGAACTTTTTAGATACAGCACCAAAAATATGGCCCACGAAAAAAAAATGTGATAAGTTAGACTTATTAAAAGTATAAACTTCTGCGGTGTAAAAGACACTGCTAAGAGAATAGAGTCACAAGGCACAGACTGGGAGAACAATTTGGTCAAACACACGTCTGATAATGACCTTGAATCCAAAATACAGGAAGAACCCTTAAAATTCAGTAACTTAAAAAAATCCATTTAAGACGGTGCAAAAGGTATGAGCAGATGTCCTCCACCCCCAGAGAGGATCGACAGATGGGAAATAGGCATATGCTTAGCAAATCAAACCCCAAAATCTATAAAAAGGATAATACTCATGACCAAGTGAGATTTATCCTGGGACTGTCAGGTTATTTTATGATGTTTTAAACCTCAATGAGGGCCGGGCGCGGTGGCTCATGCCTGTAATCCCAGCACTTTGGGAGGCCGAGGCGGGCAGAGCACGAGGTCAGGAGATCGAGACCATCCTGGCTAACATGGTGAAACCCCATCTCTACTAAAAGAAAAAAAAATACAAAAAATTAGCCTGGCGTGGTGGCGGGCACCTGTAGTCCCAGCTACTCGGGAGGCTGAGGCAGGAGAATGGCATGAACCCGGGAGGTGGAGCTTGCAGTGAGCCAAGATCACGCCACTGCACTCCAGCCTGGGCAGCAGAGTGAGACTCCGCCTCAAAAAATATATAAATAAATAAAAATAAAAGAAATAAAAAAACTCAATGAATTTAATTCACCATATTAATAGACTGAAAAAGAAAATGCCTGTGAACATCTCCACAGGTTCAGAAAAAGCTTTTCACAAAATCCAGTATCCATTCCTGATCAAAACTCCCAGCAAACAGAGAAGAAAAGGAAATTTCCTCAACCTGATTTTAAAAAATAAAACTGTAGAAAAACCTACAGCCAGCATCATCCTGAATGGTGAAAATGGAATGTTCTTCTCCTATGATCAGGAACAAGACAAGAATGTCTGCTCTCACGACTTCCATTCAACATTCACTGGGGTTTAGCCAGTGCAAAGAAAAAAAAAATTATCCAGATTGAAAAGGAAACACAAACGTCTTTATTTTCCAAAGACATGATCATTGTTGAAGAAAAATCTATGAGAAAGTTACTAAAACTGATAAATTAGTTTAGCAGGGTTGTAGGATAGGTCAATGGACAAATACCAATTGTATTTCTATATAACAGCAACGAACATTCGAAGTTGATTTTTTATTTTTTTATTTTTTTTAGAAGGAGTCTTGCCATGTCACCCAGCCTGTAGTGCAGTGGTACAATCTCGACTCACTGCAACCTCCACCACCTGGGCTCCAGCAATTCTCCTGCCTCAGCCTCCTTAGTAGCTGGGATTATGGGTGTGCACTACCACACCCAGCTAATTTTTGTATTTTTAGTAGGGAGGGGTTTCACCATATTGGCCAGGCTGGTCTTGAACCCTTGACCTCAGGTGCTCTGCCTGCCTTGGCCTCCCAAAGTGCTGGGATTACAGGCGTGAGCCACTGTGCCTAGCCCGAAATTGATATTTAAAATGGCCATTTAGAAGAAAATTGAAAATAGATATTTCAGGATAAATTTGACAAACATGTCCAAGACTAGTACTCTGACACTCTAAATACACTAAGCAAAAGTAAAATACTGAGCAAATGGAGAGAGATATACAGTGTTCATGGATAGAATCAATATTGTCAACATGTCAGTTGTTCCCAAATTGATCTATAGAATCAACCCAATCCAAACCAATATCTTAAGATAATTTTTTTTTTTTTTTAGAAATGGACAAGCTGATTTTTTTTTTTTCTTTTCTTTTTGAGACGGAGTCTTGCTCTGTCGTCCAGGCTGGAGTGCGGTGGTGCGATCTCAGCTCACTGCAAGCTCCGCTTCCCAGGTTCATGCCATTCTCCTGCCTCAGCCTCCCAAGTAGCTGGGACTACAGGCGCCTGCCACCACACCTGGCTAATTTTTTGTGTTTTTAGTAGAGACGGGGTTTCACCCTGTTAGCCAGGATGGTCTCAATCTCCTGACCTCGTGATCTGCCCACCTCAGTCTCCCAAATTACAGGCATGAGCCACCATGCCCCCATGGACAAGCTGATTTTAAAATGTGTATCAAAATACAAAGGATCTAAAATAACTAAAATCAGGTCAGGCATGGTGGCTCACGCCTGTAATCCCAGCACTTTGGGAGGCCGAGGCGGGTGGATCACCTGAGGTCAGGAGCTCAAGACAAGCCTGGTCAACATAGCGGAGCCCTGTCTCTACTAAAAATACAAAAATTAGCCGGGTGTGGTGGCATGCACCTGTAATCCCAGCTACTCAGGAGGCTGAGGCAGGAGAATCACTTGAAACTGGGAGGCGGAGGTTGCAGTGAGCCGAGATGGGGCCACTGCACTCCAACCTGGGTGACAGAGCGAGACTTTGTCTCAAAAAAATAATAATAATAATAATAGTTAAGGCTGTACAGTGCTGGTATAAAGACACACAAATAGATAAATGGGTCAGAATAGAGTGCCCAGAAATAGATCCCCATGCGTATGGACAACTGAATTCAACCAAATTGCCAAGGCAATTAAATGAAGAAAAGGCTTTTCAACAAATGATGTTGGAACAGCTGGATAGCCGTAACAATGAACTCCAACCCTTACCTCACATGATGCAGAAAAACTAACTCAAAATGGATGATGGGCCTTATTGGAAGAGATAAAGCTATAACACTTCTAACAGAAAACATAGGTGAAAATCTTACTGATCTTGAGTGTAGCAAAGATTTATTAAACACAACAAACACTATTAAAGGAAAAAAAGAAAAGGAAAGGCTGAGTGCGGTTGCTCATGCCTGTAATCCCAGCACTTTGGGAGGCCAAGGCGGGCAGATCACCTGAGGTCAGGAGTTCGAGACCAGCCTGGCCAACATGGTGAAACCCCATCTCTACTAAAAATACAAAATTAGTGCTGGGCGCAGTGGCTCGCACCTGTAATCTCAGCACTTTGGGAGGCCAGAGCAGGCAGATCATGTGAAGTCAGGAGTTCAAGACCAGCCTGGCCAACATGGAGAAACCCCATCTCTACTAAAATACAAAAATTAGCCGGGCATGGTGGTGGGCGCCTGTAGTCCCAGCTACTTGGGAGGCTGAGGCAGGAGAATAGCTTGAACCCAGGAGGCGTAGGTTGCAGTGAGCCGAGACCATGCCATTGCACTCTAGCCTGGGTGACAGAATGAGACTCCATCTTAAAAAAAAAAAAAATTGCCCACATATCTTCCATGCAACCCAGCAAACCCACTCCTAGATATTTACACAAGAGAAGCAAAAGCAGGTGTCAACACAGACTTGTATGTGAATGTTCCTAGCAGCTTCACTTGTAATCGCCAAAAACTGGAATCCTCCCAAAATGCCATGAACAGTTAGATGGAGAAACAGATTGTGCCTGTGATGGAAAACTATTCTGCAATAATAATGAAGGAGGGATTGATTGCAATAGGCAGAACAATGGTCCCCCAAAACATGCTCATGCCCTAATCCCTGGAAACTGGGAATATATTGGGTTTATGCTGAAGGGGAATTAAGGTTGCAGATGGAATTAAGATTGCTAAGCAGCTGACCTTAAATAGGGAGATTATCCTGGATGATCTGAATAAACAATGTGATCACAAGGTGCCTAACAATGGAAGAAGGAGGCAGAAGAGGAGGTCAGAGTGCCGGGATGTGGGAAGGACCAGCCCGGCCAATGCTGGCTTTGAAGATGGAGGTGGGCCACCAGCCAAAGAATGCAGGCAGCCTTGGGAGCTGGAGGGGAAGGGACATGGATTTTCCATTTGAGCCTCCAGAGAAAGCACAGTCATTCCTGTTGACACCTTGATTTTGGCCTAGGGAGACCCATTTCAGAATTCCGGCCTCCAGAATTGTAAGGTTAATAGATTTGTGTTGTTTTAAGCCACTCAGTGTGTGGCAATTTGTGACAGCAGCCGAGAGAAAGTGAACACATGGACACATGCATGACACAAATACATCTCAAAATAATTATGCTGAACACATTGATATATGCACTGACACGATTACATCTCAAAATAATTACGCCGAGTGAAACAAACCAGGAAAAAAATAAGCACGTGCCGTCTGACTTCATCTATATAACGTTCTAGAAATGGAAACTCATCTACAAAAAGCAGAACAGTAGTTGTCTGGGAACCGGCAGGGTTGGGGGTGGGGAAGAGGGGGGAACAGGGAGGGATGGTCAACGTGTCACAGCGGAGGCTGTGGAGGGAAGCTCGTGATCTCGACCACGGAGATGCGTGCGTTCGTCAGTGCGCACAGGTCTCAAAACCGGCCAAGTCGCACGCTTTAGGCACATGCGGTTGATTGCCTATCTGTTATCCAGTCATTCGCCGGGTAACCACGGGGAAACGTGTCCTAAGGCAATTTTATGGTTGTGTGAACATTGCAGAGTGCACTTACACAAACCCAGATGGTGTGGCCTGCCACACACCCAGGCTGCACGGTAGAGCCTACTGCTCCTAGGCGGCAGGCCTGCAGGGTGGGCGCTGTGCTGAATACTGCAGACAACACAATGGTAAGCATTTGCGTATCTAAACACAGAGAAGGCAGCTCATTGTGCTACGGCCTTAGGAGGCCTATGAGGACACTAGGCGATAGAAACTTTTCAACCCCGTTATGGTCAGACAGAACCACCAGGGTCTAAGTGGTCCAATATACTTCAAATAAAATGAGAAAAAGGCTGAGTGCTGTGGCTTACACCTATAATCTTAGCACTCTGGGAGGCCGAGGATGGAGGCTTGCTTGAGACCAGGAGTTTGAGACCAACATGGACAACATAGTGAGACCCCATCTGTTCAAAAAATTATATTAAAAAATTAGCCGAGCATGGTGGTGCATGTCTGTGATCCCTGCTACTCAGGAGGCTGAGATGGGAGGATCACTTGAGCCCAGGAGGTTAAAGCTGCAGTGAACTATGATCACTCCACTACACTCCACTCTGGGTGATAGAGGGAGACCCTGTCTCCAAAAAAAAAAAAAAGGTAAAAAACAGTTTTAACCACTTGAATGTTCAGAAGCTAGCAACAGTAAAAATGGGGTCAGGTGGTTCAAAAGAAGTGTGCCAGATGTTGACTTGGGCTACGGGGAGACCCAGCCTCACTGAGGAGCTGGGGAGGCTCCTCTGGGAGCAGCATCTGGGGCCGGATCTGTGGGACAGTAGCAGTCAGTGCACTGGGAGGAGGCGTCCGCAGACAGCAAGCTGGGCAGAGGGTCAGCGCTCCCTGGGCAGAGGCCACGTGGGGAAGAGTTCCTGGGGTGAGCGGGGGCCACCAAGGTCAGCAGGGGACCAAGACCACAACGGACGTTGGGCCCCAGAACTCTGTTCCTGTAGCCAAGTGCGCTGGAAATCACAGAGTCCTGGGGTAGAGGAATGGGATCAGACAAGCCTTTAAACAAGTACCTCCGCCGACTGCACCATGGTGAGCAAACTGTAAGGGCCCCAGCCCTGCAGAGGAGACAGGACGGGTGGGCACCTGCCAGAAGGGGGCTGGAAGAAGAGGGGTTGGGAAGGTGCGGTGTTTGGGGTGAGAAGGGAGTTGAATCACTGTCTGAGATGGAAACAACACAGAGGGGGTGCCAGTCCGCCTGCCAGGGTGCCGGTGAGTGCAGGGAGAATCTGCTGCAAGGCCTGGGCACCTCGGGATGTGGGCATGAAAGCTGGGCAGAGGGTACTGGGGCCCTGTTAGGTGTTCAGTCATGTCCCCCAAAATTCATGTGTTGAAGCCCTGATCCCCAGGACCTCAGAATGCGGCTGTATTTGGAGATGGGTCTTTACAGAGATGAAAAAGTTAAAATGAGGTCTTCAGGGTGGGCCCTAATCCCATAGGCCTGGTATCCTTGTAAAAAGTGGAAATTAGGACACAGACACACACAGAGGGGTGGCCCTGTGGGGATACAGGGAGAAGGAGACCCCAGGAGGAGCCAGCCCTGCCCACACCTTGATCTCAGACTCCAGCCTCCAGAATGTGAAAAAATCTCTGTCTGTTGTTTAACCTGTGCAGTCTGTGGTCTCTGTTCGGGCAGCTCTAAGCAAATTCACCCGCTGCTTTTCCGAACGAACCTCCAAGAGCTAGCTGAGTCCATCACTGAGTCCATCACTAAGTCCATGTATAACTCTGCGTTGGGCCGATCGGAGCTGGGGACCAGGAGGACCCTGCTGATCCTGGGCGGCCGACGGTGATGCGGCGAAGGTGGCAGGAATGGATGTGGGTGGGGAGGAGGGACAGCGTCCTGAGCAGGGCAGACAGCCAGGGCCAGCTGGGAGAACTGGGGTTCATTTGGGGTGGAGCGTGGTTGGGGCCAGCAAGAGCCTGCAGCACAGGACGCAGGGCCACCCTCAGGCCCTTGTGGATGCTGCTTGTGTCTCTGGGCCCAGGGACGAGGCCGCTGAGGCTGCCTCTGGCTGTGCTGCCCACCTCAGACCGGGATGTGCCAGGCAGCCTGAGTGTGGGGTGCTGTGGGGGAGCGACCAGAGACACCAGCCCCAGCTCTGCTCTCACCAGCGGCTGGGAAGGGGGAGACAGCCACTCTCATCTCCTCCCCCAGCGGGGGAGGTGGTGGAACCTCTGTGGAGATGCCTGCTGGGCATTTTGGTTCCCTCCTCCGCCATGGAGGGCAGGTGCAGCTGGGCCCTGGGCCAAGGACTCCTGAGTCTCGACCTGGGGGCTCTGCTTAGTGACCAAGCTAAGGAGGATAAAAACAGGAGCCGGAGGGGCCTGGGAGAGCTGAGGAAGAGCAACCACCAGGGCCCAGCCAGGGATGTAAGCTGTGGGGGCCGAGGGCCAGAGCAGGCTGGGGGCCCTGGGCTGGGAGGGGAGACGCCTGCCCACCACGTCACTTGGGTGCCAGGCTCCAGGGTGAAAATCCTGACTCCGTAACTTCATGGCTGCTGGACCTGCCCTGCCTCCATCTTCTTGCTGTGAAATGGGATCAAGTTTCTGTCTCTGTCAAAGGTGGAGCAGATGCCCCATCCTCAGTACTCTCCACGCAACATTCTGCCAGGCGATGGGTTGGATACTCAGGGAGGTCCGTGAGTCGGGGCTTAAGGCAGGAGAGGAACAAAGAGTGGAATACGTGGAGTGACTGCAGTCCCTGGGGTTGAGAGGTGCCCAGACGGCAGGACTTTCTGTTTTACAAAGGTCGGCTGGTCACCCGGCACAAGGTCTGTATTAGTCTCTGACTAATTAACTGCTGTGGCAGATTACACAAACACAGTGGCTTAAAGCAACACAAATCTATCATCTTGCAGTTTGGGAGGTCACAAGTCCCACGTGGTTTTCACGAAGCTAATATCAAGATGCCTGCAGGGCGGTTCCCTTCTGGAGCCCCTAAGAGCAAATCCATCTCTCCCTGTGTCTCATATTCCCCAGAGGCTGCCAGCATTCCCTGGTCCCCTCCTCCAACTTCAAGTCCAGCAGTGGCATCTTCTGGTCTCCTGTGGCTCTGACCCTCCCCAGCTCCTATCCTGATGCTTGTGATTGCCCTGAGCCTGTCCAGATATTCCAGAACAATCTCCCATCCCATGTGCCTCGACTTAACCACATCTGGAGGCCCCTTTGTCATGTAGGTCCCGGTGATAGAATGTAGACATCTTCGGGGACCCTTTTCAGCCCAGCAAAAGAACAAAGGATTGGGTAGCAGGAAGGGGCAGGGAAAGACGTGGAGGGGCCGTGGGCAGAGGCTGGGTTCTATTGAGGGGTCCAGAGACAGGAGGATGGGGTGAAGGGGGACTCCTGCCATGCTCCCTGGGGAGGTGAGGGGCCTGGCTCCACTCGCCGCAGGCCGGACCCACAGAGGTCGGGAGATAATCCTGCTTTGCTGGGCATTGCGGCAAGCACCTTCTCTTTCAGGGCAGGCAGTGGTGTGTGGCTGGCACCTCTGGGGCACTGGGATTTCCCCAGATGAGGATACAGAGGAGGGGCATCCCTGGCCCAAGTATGAGCCGCTGTGGGAAGGGGGCTGCTAGCTAGAAGGGCATCCTGCCCATGGGGGAGTGTGGAGTGGGGACCAGAGCCCTCTGTCCGCGGCACAGGGGAGGAGGACCCACAATGATTGTGGGGGGACAGCAGGGACACTGCCTGTCACCCCAACAAGGATGTGACTTTTGCAAAACTGCACAGGCAGCAAAAAAGCAAGATCGGGAGGTGTTGCACTGTCATTTTGCAACTTCCTCTGTGAGCATCAGGATTTTCTCATGTGGGGCAAGGGATCAAGGCCCTGCCTGCTCCCTGGAGCCTGGGGGGATGAGACGAGGCAGCGAGTAAGAAAGGACTTCGGGGCATGAAGCCGACTGCACCGGTGAGGGGCTGGTGGCCACCATCTGCAGGTGACCCTTAGGGGCCACCGCCTTCCCAGCATCTCTCTCCTTGCTGCTGGGACCGCACTGGAACCTCGCCTTGGTCTCCACATGGACCCTCTGGGCTCTGTAATGTCACCATCGCGGCTCCTATGCCCCGGCCTCCTGAGTCCCCAGCCACAGTCTCACACCCTCGGGACCTGGGTAGCTGACAGCCCCCTGGGAGGTAACAGCTCCCAGCGGTGAAACAGCTGTGACGTGGCTCCCATATGTTGTCTGCACCCTGGGATGGGAGGTCCGTCCTGGCTGAGGGTGGACGCCCCTTGTCATGGTCTCAGCAGTGGAAGGACGGGCTCAGCCAGGCCCAAGAGGCAGGAGGGCACTGCCTGTGTGGGCAGAACCTGCAACAGAGGCCAGGCAGTTGCACAGATGGGGGGAGCCTCTGCCAAAGGGCATGGAAGAGGCGCCGTCCAGCTGAGAGGCACAGGCGGTGTGTGCAGGCTGCATAACTGAGGCTGACAAGAGGGGCTGCCTGGACCAGGGTGAGAGGCCGCAGAGCTGGGGACGTGGCATGGTGCTGTGGCCTCAGGGCCTGGACGCCAAGGCCAGCCTCACATGACAACCCTAGCACATGGCCGCGGGAACCACCTCCAGAAGGGGAAGGAAGTCACTGGCTGGCCTGCAGACCACAGGAAGGGCCCCTCACATCATATGCTCAGAGATCACCTGGACTTGGGCTTCAGCGGTCGCTGGTGCACAACACTTGAGGAGGGAGTGAACTTTCCACTGCCCAGGGGTTTCTCTTGCAGGCCCTGCAAGACCTGAGGTCAGGGCCCAGGGATGCTGCAGACACCCTCAGTGGTCTCCACGGCCTCGCCTCTGCCTCCCGGTGCTGACTCTGCCACACCCCTCTGGATTAGGGAACATCTTTCCCAGCATCACAGCTGCCACTCTCACACCTGCAGGGATTACTCCTCCCGCTGCCAGATCCTTCCAGCAGCTTTAAGAGCATCCTAGCACATCCTGGCCACCACATCGCTCCCCTGCTCCTTCCCAGCCACACTCTCTGAAAGAGTCAGCCTCAGACACCAGCTCCCGGCACCTCCTCTCCACCTCCTTCAAAGCTGAGCCACTCAGAGCTGCCCCAGCAAGGTCCTGAGGGCTGCATGTGGCCGTGTCTGGGGCATCAGAGTGTGGACGAGTCCGCCAGTCGCTTCTGGGAGCCCTTCCCGTGCTTGGCCCCAGGATTCCACACACATCCTCCTTTCCCTGCTGGCTGCTCTGTCTCCAGCTTTGTCCCCTCCCCAGCTTTTCCTTGCCACCTCTGTGTCCACCCTGACCCCTTGTGATTTCCTGCTGACCCTGGAAATCTTCCAGGCTGGAAATCCTCTTGGGCTAAGGGGTTCCACGCGCATCCCGGCCAGGGCTCTCCTTCCATCCTCAGACCTGCATCCAGCTGCCCGTCGGCTATGTGCTGGGGTCCTAGCAGCAAGTCACCCCCGGCAGTTCTGACCACCCCCTTCAGACAGGCTCTTCCTCAGCCTCCCCTTCTGGGAGGCCTCCCCCGATCACCACCACCTCCACCCATCCAGCCCACCAGAAAAATCTGCCACCTCACCCTGCCTTGTCAGCCACCACACCCCACCCAGCCACCCCATATTCCTCCTCTGCGTCTCCCGTGACCCATCACACCTCTCTCTCAACGAATGCCAGTGGCCCCGAGAGCCTGCTGAAGTGCTCCTCACCCTCCTGTTCTCAGCCCTGCAGACTCCCCATGGGACACTCAAGGCGCAGCCTGCAGGATCCAGCTCCCTCCTCTGTGCGCTCCGGCACCTGCCCGCCTGCACCCCTGGCCTGGGGCATTTGTGCCTGCCGGGCAGGAGGCTGGCTTCCTCCCTGCCTCCGCATCCTTACCCGGACCCCAGGCATCCCCAGAAGTGGTCCCGCCCTTCCCCTTTACTGCTCTTCCAGTCACCACCCCTGTGTTTGTTACTATGTCCCCCATGTCTCCCATCCCCTACTATTCGCTCCTGGAGGGCAGGGATTTCTGTCTGTTCTGTTCATCACAGCATCCACATCACATCCGGCCACAGAACGTGCAGCACAAACCCTTGGCAAACAGAGCAGCGAATGGACCAAGGAAGGGGGGACCTCATCTCCCTGCTGTGGCAGCTCCGTCCCCCGGGCAGGAGAGGGCCTGCACTCTGCAGACAGGACTCTGCTGGGTGCTCTCCGTGGAGAGTTTGGGAGCACGGCGCAGAGCCACAAGCAGGGCTGCCTCCTGCCTGGCACTGGTCCTCCCAAGAGGACCCAGCCTACGCACACAAGGAGTGGGGGGAGCCACAGACCCCAAGAACCCCCTTTCCCTCTGCCCAGCTTGCACTCTCCTGTGTTAGGTGTTGCCCAGAGAGGGGCGCAGTCCCTGCAAACTCAGTGGGGTGGGCGGGTGAGAGGCTATAGCATGTCCCACGTGGGACCCAGAGAGAGCCTGCTTGCCAACACTCCCAGCAGCACCCACCTGATGGCTTGTGAATAGACTCAGATGCCCTCACCGTGGCATTCAAGGCTCTTGCAGTCTCTCTCGACCTTCCTGTCCAGCCTCCAGGGTTGCAGCTCACCTCCACCTGTGCACCCTCGGTCTGGCCAAGCCAGCAGGATGGTGCGCTGGCCTCCCTGCCCCTGCTTGTGTTGGGGGCCCCTGCCCAGGCACCCTTCCCCTGGGGCCCTGCCTCCCCCAGCAGGCTCCCCACCCTCTGGCTGGCCTCCTCTTGGAATTCATCTTCCCTGCCTTGCATGAGCTCCCTAGCCTGGTTTCCAGGCTTCTCCCATGACCTGTGTGTCCTCCACGGCCCAAGGGGCAAAGAGTCCTGGGCTTCCTTGTGTGGCTGCCAAGCGGTCCAGAGCCAACAGAGAGGGGCAGGTTACACCGGGAACACCTGCCACCGTGCTCCCACCCTGCCTATGAGGATGCCCGGGCATAGGTGAGGATGGACGTCACCATCCCATTTTACAGATTGGAGACTAAGGCTCAGACAGGTGAGTAACCCATGTGAAGCCACACAGCTGGGGTCCTCTGTGTGTCACAGAGCTGTGCTTCCTGCTAGCATGATGCAGGGAGGTGTGTGGTATAATGCCGGGTAACTCGAGGGACGAGGGCTTTGCATCCACAGCACCCACTGGGAGGCTTGGGGTCCCTCCAGGACTGGAAGCGGAGGCCTCAGCATCTGCCTCTGGGCAGGACCCTGCCCCCAGCTCAGCACCCCCATGCAGGCTGGAAGAATCAGGGCATTGTTCACAGGACAGAGGGGCCACCTGTCCCCACCCACCACTTCCTGCCCTTATGAATCACTGCTCCAAAGAGAGGGGGTGTCACAGCCCCAGACCCGTTTGTCCAGCTGCCTGGGAGGGGCAGGGTACCACAGAGGAGCTGGCATCCTGAGAAAGGGCGAGTGTTGACCGCCACCGCCGTCCCACCCTAGGGAACAGGCCTTTTGGCTGTGGGTGGGAGGTAGGTGAGGGCTGCAGGAGAGTGATTAGGCCTTTTCCTCGAGTGGGACCAGATCAGCCCACAGCAGAACAGGTTCTCCCAGGAGAGAAGGGAGAGCACATGCCCAGGCTCCGTGGAGTTCCGGCTCTCCCCTCCCTTCACACCCCCACAATGAGGTCACGACGGGGTCAGTGTGGCCTCACCCTGGTGGCTGCACCAAGATGTGGGGCAGGGATGTGGTGGCCCTTGCTGCTCCCTGTAGCTCTGCTGCAAGGACTTCTCGGGGGGGATTGAGGAGGCTTGGAGGCCAGATGGCCTGGACCCCTTCTGGGTGGGGAAGTCAGGGCCCCTTTAGAACGGCTGGCCCAGTGTGAGGCTAGAGGGTGGTCACTGGCCACGTCTGGGGGTGGAGGTGAGTGCAGATGTTTGGACAGTGCCCAAGGCCCCTGGGGCCAGGGGAGGGCCCCTTGCTCCAACACCCTCCAGCTACTGAGGCACAAGTCATGCCTCTGTTCTGTGGGACATTCAGATGTCCCAAGAGCCCCTAGAGGAAAGCCACAGGCATTGCCCAACTCTTCCTGACACTCACAAGCCCAATACCAGAAACAAGCATCTCAGGCCAACCCAGCCTGTCTGAACTGGGGCAGAACCATCAACCACCAGGACTGCCCTAGCTAAACCAAGCAGCCCAGCCCACCCAACCCAACACCAGAGGCCGCATCCCCTCCACATCACCCTGATGGTTCCATCCCACCAACTCAGCCCCCATGATCCAATCCCACCCAGCTCAGTCCCTGATGGCCCCATCTCATCCGACTCAGCCCCAATGGCCCCATCCCACCAGCTCAGATCCCGTGATCCAATGCCACTCAGCTCAGCCCTCAATGACCCCATCCCACCAGCTCAGCCCCTGATGGCCCCATCCCACCAGTTCAGCCCCCTGTGGTCCCATCCTACCTAACTCAGCCCCTGATGGTCCCATCCCACCAGCTCAGCCCCCAATGTCCCCATCCCACCAGCTCAGCCCCCTGTGGTCCCATCCTACCTAACTCAGTCCTGATGGTCCCATCCCACCAGCTCAGCCCCCAATGGCTCCATCCCACCAGCTCAGCCCCCTGTGGTCCCATCCTACCTAACTCAGCCCTGATGGTCCCATCCTACCAGCTCAGCCTTGATCACTCATCCCACCCAGCCCAGCCCCAGCTCCTCAACTCAGCCTTTCTCAGTGTATCCCTCTCCGCTGCAAGCTTCATCACCAGACACTCCAGTTCTGGAGTAGGGGGCTTCAGGATTCAGGCCCCTCCCCCTGCCCTTACTCCTCTGGCTTGCCCTTGTTTTCACACAGATGCCACCACCAGCTCGTCCCTTCCAGAGCTCTGTCTGAACTCCACCGGCCTTGCTTCTGGCCTCACCCTGCAGGTCCAGGGGACACCTCCACTTGTGAATTCAGTCCACGGGCACTGCACACTCTCTCGGCCCCAAACTGAACCCCTTTTCCTCACCCAACATTCTCCATTTCAACAAATGGCAGCATGGTGGGTAAAATAACACCTCCTCCAGAGACGTTAACATCCTTATCCCTGACATCGGTGAGATGTGGCCTTAGCAGGTCAAGGGGACTTTGAGGATGTGACTCAACAGATCTTGAGATGGGAGGTTATCCTAGATTATTGGGGTGGGCCTCAGGTCATCACAGGGGTCCTTAGGAGGGAAAGGCAGGGGAGGAGGCATAGAAGGCGATGAGAAGATGGAAGCAGGTTAGAGTGCTGGCTTTGAAGATGTGGGTAGGGCCCAGCCAAGGCCCAGCCAAGGCAGCCTCTAGAAACGGGCAAAGCCAAGGAACAGTCTTGCCCCTGGAGCCTCCAGAAGGAACCAGCCCTGCTGACACCTCGACTTCAGCCCAGTGACACTGAGTCTGGACTTCCAGCCTCCAGAATTGTGAGAGAATGACTATGTGTCGTTTTAGCCACCCAGTGAGCGGGCAGCTCTGCTCCTATGGGACTTGCGCTGGAACCTGGCTGCCATCCTTATTTCTAGGAGAACCAGAGGGGAAGAAGTAAATGCTGCCTTCCCCCTCTCCATCCCTTCTCCATCCCCTCTCCATTCCCTCTCCATCTACCTCTCCATCCACCTCTCCATCCCCTCTCCATTCCCCTCTCCATCCACCTCTCCATCCCCTCTCCATCCACCTCTCCATCCGCTCTCCATCCATCCACCTCTGCATCCCCCTCTCCATCCCCCTCTCCATCCCCCTCTCCATCCCCTCTCCATCCACCTCTCCATCCCCTCTCCATCCATCCACCTCTGCATCCCCCCTTTATCACCTCTCCATCCCCTCTCCATCCCCTCTCCATCCCCTCTCCATCCCCCTCTCCAACCCCTCTCCATCCACCTCTCCATCCCCCTCTCCTTAGTATCTATCGTCTGCCCTTTGTTCCATTCTTAATGCCGCTATCTTAGTTCACCCCCTCAAATCCAGAGGACCCCGGAGCCCCTGGCCACACTGCAGGTGAATGACCACCCTGCGCTCAGGCCAATCACTCCTCTGTCCTCTGTCCTTTCCTAGTTGACCATTGCTTGGGCTCAACCCACACCTGCCCTCCCTCCAAAGCCTTCAGACCAGATATTTCAGCTGCCTTCCTGCCAGAGGCCCTCCCCTTCACACACCTGGCTAGGCCAGCACCATGGGCCTGTCCGGCATGGCTGCCTGGCTTTCAAACCCCTGCAGGGCAGGACCCTCCCTTTGGCGATGCCTTCCCTGAGCCCATCTGTACTGGTCAGGGCCCTCCAAAGAGACAGAACCAATGGGGTGTGATAGGTATATATGTGGAGAGAGAGGGATTTATTGTTTAAAGTTGGCCTGTGTAATTATGGAGGCAGCAAGTCTAAAATCTCAGGGCAGGCTGGAGACCCAGGGAAGAGTTGATGCCGCAGTGTGAGTCCCGAGTCTGTCGCTGGCAGAATTCCTTCCTCCTCAGGGATCTCAGTCTTTTTTCTGTTAAGGCCTTCAGCTGATTGGCTGAGGCCCACCATACCCTGGCACATCATTGGCTCTACTCAAAGTCTACAGATTTAAATGAGAATGGGAATCATCTCTGAAAAACACCTTCACAGAAACACCTAGACTAGTGTTTGCAAGTATCTGGATACTGTGGCCTAGCCAAGTTGACGCAGAAAATTTCACCACAGGAATCTGCATGGGTAGTCCATGTACATTCACATCCCTTCCTGGGTGCCGGGCTTGTCTCCCCAGTAAGCCAGGGCAGGGAAGCTCCCTCCCTGGGCCTCCCTGCAGCCTGGCTGAGCGACACCTGCACCAGATGCATCCCCTGGCTGGTGGGCCCCCATCACCCCTTTGACTTCACCTCATCACGTCCTTTCCCACCTTCCTAGCCATAGGGGCCTCTCGGTCCCTCCAGCTCATTCCATTCTCAGGCTGGCTCCTGTCCATCATTGAGGAAGGCCTTCAGTCATTGCTGTAGACACCCCAACCTCCTCACTGTCTCTGAGGCAGCCCGGCCCCAGCTGTTCCCCTCAGCACACACCAGTCTGGAAATACGTCTCTTATTGGTTGAGCACTTGCTTTGGCTCCTATTTGCCCCATGAAGGCAGGTCTGTATCTGTCTTGTTTGTCCCCAGTGTGCAGCAGCCACCGGCATCCCAGAGGTGCAGTGGATTTTGTCAAAATACGAAGGAAGAGTCCCCAACCAAGCTTGGGGACAGTGAGCCACGTATTCAGTTATTCCACGTGCGGAGCCCAGTGGGCTCTGTGGCCACCTGCCACGGTGCACCCATACCTGTGGGCTCCTGGGGTCTCCCACCTGCCACAGTGCACCCATGCCTGTGGGCTCCTGGGGTCTCCCGAGGCCTCCGTGTGCACCCATGCCTGTGGGCTCCTGGGGTCTCCCGAGGCCTCCGTGTGCACCCATGCCTGTGGGCTCCTGGGGTCTCCCGAGGCCTCCGTGTGCACCCATACCTGTGGGCTCCTGGGGTCTCCCACCTGCCACGGTGCACCCATACCTGTGGGCTCCTGGGGTCTCCCACCTGCCACAGTGTACCCATACCTGTGGGCTCCTGGGGTCTCCCGAGGCCTCTGTGTGCACCCATACCTGTGGGCTCCTGGGGTCTCCCACCTGCCACGGTGCACCCATACCTGTGGGCTCCTGGGGTCTCCCACCTGCCACAGTGTACCCATACCTGTGGGCTCCTGGGGTCTCCCGAGGCCTCTGTGTGCACCCATACCTGTGGGCTCCTGGGGTCTCCCACCTGCCACGGTGCACCCATACCTGTGGGCTCCTGGGGTCTCCCACCTGCCACGGTGCACCCATACCTGTGGGCTCCTGGGGTCTCCCGAGGCCTCCGTGTGCACCCATGCCTGTGGGCTCCTGGGGTCTCCCGAGGCCTCCGTGTGCACCCATACCTGTGGGCTCCTGGGGTCTCCCACCTGCCACGGTGCACCCATACCTGTGGGCTCCTGGGGTCTCCCACCTGCCACGGTGCACCCATGCCTGTGGGCTCCTGGGGTCTCCCGAGGCCTCCGTGTGCACCCATGCCTGTGGGCTCCTGGGGTCTCCCGAGGCCTCCGTGTGCACCCATGCCTGTGGGCTCCTGGGGTCTCCCGAGGCCTCCGTGTGCACCCATGCCTGTGGGCTCCTGGGGTCTCCCACCTGCCACGGTGCACACATACCTGTGGGCTCCTGGGGTCTCCCACCTGCCATGGTGCACCCATGCCTGTGGGCTCCTGAGGTCTCCCGAGGCCTCCGTGTGCACCCATACCTGTGGGCTCCTGGGGTCTCCCACCTGCCACGGCGCACCCATACCTGTGGGCTCCTGGGGTCTCCCACCTGCCACGGTGCACCCATGCCTGTGGGCTCCTGGGGTCTCCCGAGGCCTCCGTGTGCACCCATGCCTGTGGGCTCCTGGGGTCTCCCGAGGCCTCCGTGTGCACCCATGCCTGTGGGCTCCTGGGGTCTCCCGAGGCCTCCGTGTGCACCCATGCCTGTGGGCTCCTGGGGTCTCCCACCTGCCACGGTGCACACATACCTGTGGGCTCCTGGGGTCTCCCACCTGCCATGGTGCACCCATGCCTGTGGGCTCCTGGGGTCTCCCGAGGCCTCCGTGTGCACCCATGCCTGTGGGCTCCTGGGGTCTCCCGAGGCCTCCGTGTGCCTGCCAAGCCCTCCCAGGGAAGCTATGACGGAGGAAGGCCATGGGTCAGGGCTCAGTCCTTGGAGCTGGAGCCCCTAATCCAGAGGGTTTGTGGGCCACTGGGACCCTGGTTTCCTTTTCATCAGTGCCCTGAGACTGCAGCCCTCAGAGACTGCTGAACCCTAAAGCTTTTGGGTTTTTTCCTGTTACACATTGGTGATCCTGGAAGGTCAGGTGCCCGAACAGTGTATATGCAGAGGGTGGGGAGCAGGAGTTTAGCTTAAAAGGTCATCTAGTTCACCCCCACTGATGACTGGCATCCGACTCTCCTCCACAGCACCCAGGCCTGTCCAGCTCCAGGGGATGCCCAGAAACGCACATCCTGGCAGCCAGTGCAGAACTGGGCCCCACAGTAAGCTCAGGACTTGGGGGTGCTCATTTCTGGAGCCAGGTAGAGGCTGAGGCTCCTGGAAGAGGACACAGCAGAGGCCTCCAGCGACTGGGAGCCCTGCATGCTCCTCCTCCTGCTTGCGCAGAGAGCCGGACTGAAAGTCGGGGGCGGCGGCCAGGGTGGCTGAGCTGGATAACCCCATCCTGCGGTCAGGGTGGAGGACTGGGGGGATGCTAAAGGCACAGTGCACCTTCAGCCAAGCTGGGTCCCTTCCCAGCAGGACACCCAGAGATGCCATGTCCTGGACCTGGAGGGAAGCCAGACAGCTGTGCCAGGGCATCCCCCCTCCCCCTCCCCCACCTGTGCCCAGCACCCCCTTCCTCTCCCTGACCTGTGCCTGGGCACCTCCTGCCCCTCCCCCACCTGTGCCCAGCACCCCCTCCCCCTCCCCCGCCTGTGCCCAGCACCCCCTTCCTCTCCCTGACCTGTGCCCAGCACCCCCTTCCTCTCCCTGACCTGTGCCTGGGCACCCCCTGCCCCTCCCCCACCTGTGCCCAGCACCCCCTCCCCCTCCCCCACCTGTGCCCAGCACCCCTTCCCCTCCCCCACCTGTGCCCAGCACCCCCTTCCTCTCCCCGACCTGTGCCCAGCACCCCTTCCCCTCCCCCACCTGTGCCCGGGCAGCCCCTCCCCCTGCCCTAACTGTGCCAGCCATTCACAGCCCCCACCTCTCCCCCCACCAGCCCCAGTCCTGTCCAAAGTCAGCTGACAAAAAGCTAATTCCCTCCCTGGCCTCCTCAGCTGCTCTTGCAGAACTAAAGCTGCCTGTGGCTGGAGCCCCAGGGTGCCGCAGCCCCCTTTCTCTTGAGGGTCATGGTGGCCCCAGCTCTGAGAGTGCGGTGACTCAGCCCTAAGAGGAGGGAGGGGCAGGACTGGAGCAGGGGTGACTCAGCATCTCAGCTGCTCCCCCTCCTACCTCCTGGGGTTGGCGGGGGACTTGGGGAAGAAACCACTTCCCTACTCCACACCCAGCGCCTGACCCCATCCAGGGAGTCTGACCTTCAGGCCGTCCCTTAAGCCGTAGGGCTGCAGAAGGACTCCTTGCCCCCTTCCTTCCCCCGCCGAGGAACAGAAGTTATACACATACACACGTGCACCCACACCCACACACACCCACACACACACACACACACACACTGCCACCGTGATCAACATCTTGCATTTGTGCAGCACATTTGTTATAAGTGATGATCACTGATGCAAGGATGCATTACTGTTAACTAACGTTCATAGTTTACAGCAGGGTTCGCTCTTTGAGTTGTACATCCTATGGGTTTTGACAAATGCATAATGTCCTGTTCTACCATTACAGTATCATACACGGCAGTCTTGCTGCCCTAAAAATGTTCTGTGCTTCACCTATTCGTCTGTCCTCCCCAAACCCTGGCAACCACTGATCTTTTCACTGTCTCCATAGTTTTTCCTTTTCTGGAATGTCATAGGGATGGAATCAGACAGTGTGTAGCCTTTACTGATTGGCTTCTTTCACTTAGGTTCCTCTATAGATTTTCATGGCTTGTAGCTTTTTTTTTTTTAACACTGGGTCTCTCTCTGTTGCCCAGGCTGCAGCGCAATGGTGCAATCTCAGCTCATTGCAACTTCCACCTCCCAGGATGAAGCAATCCTCCCACCTCAGCCTCTCCAGTAGCTGAGACTTCAAGCTCCCTCCACCAGCCGAGCTGATTTTTGTACTTTTTTATAGAGATGGGGTTTCACCATGTTTCCCAGGCTGCTGTCAAATCCCTGGGCTCAAGTGATCTGCCCACCTCGACCTCCCAAAGTGCTGGGATTGCCTGCGTGAGCCCCATCCTCGGCCTACTCATTTCCTTCTAGTGCTGAATAATATTCCGATGTCTGGATAGACCACAGTTTGTCTGTCCACTCACCTCTAGAAGGACATCTTGGTTGCTTCCAGTTTTTAGTGACGGTGAATAAAACTGCTGTAAACATTCATGTGCAGGTTTTGGTGTGAACATAAGTTTTCAACTCATTTAGGTAAATATCGAGGCAGACAGTTGCTGGATGGTATGGTGAAAGTACAGTAAGCTTTGTAACAAACTGCCAAACTGTCTCCCAAAGTGGCTGCACCATTTTGCAGTTCTGCCAGCAACGCATGAGACTTCCTGTTGCTGCACATCCACCCCAGCATTTGGCGTTGTCAGTGTTTTGGATTTTGGCCATTCTTATAGGTATGTGGCGGTGTCTCACTGTTGTTTTAACCTGCAATTCCGTAATGACATATGATGTTGAGCATCTTTTCTTGTGCTTATTTACCAGCTGCATTTTTTCTTTGGTGAGGCGTCTGAGCAGACGATTTGCTCACTTTTTAAATTGGGTTATTTTCTTTCGTTAAGTTTTGAGAATTCTTTGCCTGTTTTGGATACAAGTCTTTTATCAAATATGTGTTTTGCAAATCTTTTCTCCCAGCGTGTGGCTTTTCTTTCCATTCTCTTTGGCAAGATCATGAAGATGGCCCTCTTTGCCTTTTTCCTCCCTAAAGGATTTACCATTTACATCACATCCCTAATTGATCTAAAATTGAATGTTGTGTATGGTATGAGGGAGGGATTGAGACCCTTCCATTCCATTGCCTGAAAAGATCAGCCTTTCCTCCACTGCATTTCCGTGTCACCTTAACACTGACTCTTTCTTCCTGTTCACCCATCTATCTTTGTGTCAATACCACACTGTCTTGATGATTGAATATGATAGTCATTCTTTCTTAAACTTCACCGCCACCACATCACTAAAACAGGTCTTGTCAAGGTCAAATTGTGAAATGTTGTGGTGAATGCTCATCTTCCACAGGCCCATCAGCAGAGCCACTTAACACAGCAGCCACTCCCTCCTTGAACCACTTTCTTCAGCTGGCTCTACGGGCCCCACCTTCTTGGCCTCTCCTGTCTCCAGTTGGTTCCTCATCTCCTTTGCTGGTGCCTGCTCTATCCTCTAACCTCTTCATCTTCTTCCTTTTTTTTTTTTTTTTTTTTTGAGACGGAGTCTTGCTCTGTTGCCCAGTGTGCAGTGGCACGATCTCAACTCACTGCAACCTCCGTCTCCCAGGCTCAAGCGATTCTCCTGCCTCAGCATCCCGAGCAGGTAGGATTACAGGCACCTGCCACCACACCCAGCCAATTTTTGTATTTTTAGTAAAGACAGGGTTTCACCATGTTGGCCAGGCTGGGCACGAACTCCTGACCTCAAGTGATCTGCCCACCTTGGTCTCCAAAAGTGCTGGGATTACAGGCATGAGCCACCGCACCCAGCCTTAATCCTCTAACCTCTTAAAGTTGGGAGGTCCCTGGCCTCAGTCCCTAGACCTCTTCTATTCTCTAGCTACACTCAGCCTGGTGCCATCCAATCTTATCATCACAACACATGGCGCTGATGACTATCTCATGTCCATCTCAGCCCGGACCTCTCCCCGGACTCACAACTCAAACCACTGCTGCCACGCAGCAGAATCACCTGGTTGCCCCACATGCTTTGTCTCAACCTGAAGCATCCAAAACTGAGCTCCTGGCCTTCCTCCCCAAGACTCTTACTCCTGCATCTGTTCCCATCTCAGCCAATAAAAGGCCATCCTTCTAGGGTTTTGGGTAGGCCGTGGAATATCAGTATTGGCCCCTCCATCACACACCACCAGTCCAATCTGTAACCGCCCAAGGGGTTCACCTTGCCTGCTGCCCGGACAGAGCCCATTCATCAAGACAGGGGAATTGCAATAGAGTAATTCACGCAGAGCCAGCTGTGCAGGAGACCGGAGTTTTATTATTACTCAAATCAGTCTCCCCAAGCATTCATGGAGCAGAGTTGTTGCTGCTTTTATTTATTTATTTATTTATTTATTTATTTTTAATTATACTTTAAGTTTTAGGGTACATGTGCACAACATGCAGGTTTGTTACATGTGTATACATGTGCCATGTTGGTGTGCTGCAGAGCAGAGTTTTTAAGGACAACTTGGTGGTGCGGGGAAGCCAGTGAGGCAGGAGTGCTGATTGGTCAGGGATGAAATCACTGAGGGTTGAAGCTGTCTTCTTGTGGTGAGTCAGTTCCTGGGTGGTGGCCACAAGATCAGCTGAGCCAGTTTATTGATCTGGGTGGTGCCAGCTGATCCATCAAGTGCAGTCTGCAAAATATCTTGAGCGCTGATCTCAGGAGCAGTTGAGAGAGGGTCAGAATCTTGTAGCCTCCAGCTGCATGACTCCTAAACCATAATTTCTAATCTGTGGCTAATGTTAGTCCTACAAAGGCCATCTAATCCCCAGGCAAGAAGGAGGTCTGCTTTGGAAAAGATGTTAACATCTTTGTTTGAATTGTAAAGTAAATTCCTCTCAAAGACAGTTCAGCCTACACCCAGGAATGAACAAGGATGGCTGGAGATTAGGAGCAAGATGGAGTTGATTAAGTTAGAGCTCTTCTGCTATCTCAGCCATAATTTTGCAAAGGTGGTTTCGAATAATCCACCTGGAAATTCTCTGGCCCTACCTCAAAAGTGCATCCAGAGTCTCACCCCTTCTCACCGTCTCTCTCTAACCTCGGACTGCTTCCTCTCCTCCCCACCTCCAGGCCGGCTCCCTTTGCCTCATGGCCTCTGCCCTCCTGTTCTCGTGTCAGAGGCTCCTGACCAGGCCTTTGGTTTATCACCTCCTTCAAGTCTGATTAGAGCGCCTGGAGGGGTGGCTCACGCCTGTAATCCCAGCACTTTGGGAGGCCAAAGTGGGCGGATCACCTGAGGTCAGGAGTTCAAGATCAGCCTGGCCAACGTGGCAAAACCCCATCTCTACTAAAAATACAAAAATTAGCCGGGCGTGGTGGTGGGCGCCTGTAATCCCAGCTACTCTGGATGCTGAGGCTGGAAAACCGATTGAACCTGGGAGGCGGAGGTTGCAGTGAGTGGAGATCATGCCACTGCACTCCAGCCTGGCAACAGAATGAAATTCCATCTCAAAAAAAAGGTCTGATTAGAAGAGTCTTCTCTTCCCTCAGGGCCCTGCCCTGCCGCTCCCTGTGCCCTGCAGCAGCCTCCTCTTTGGTACATTCCACTCCCCAAGCCCTGTGTGGGCGCCCCCCCAACTTCATTTTAATCTCTGCCCCTCCACACACCTCCCCACCCCTACCCCTGTCTATATATGAACGGCACGGGGTGGGAATTTCTCTATTGTTTTCTCGATTTCCTAGAGCAACGCCTGCTCGTGGTAGGTGCCCGACACTCACATGTTGAGTGAATGAGCAGATGCTCAGGGCCCCCGAGGGACTGACCCATCCAGGCAGACCCTTCCCAGTATGGGACTCAGTGCTCCCCGTGGAGAGGCAGGGTTGGGCGGACAGCCTCCAGCCCTTGCTTGCCCCTGTTAGGTGTCAGCACGCAGCGGGCACCCAGCAGGTCCGACTCCCTTCTCTGCCCCTTTCCTCTCGGGCACTTTGCCATCCTCTGATTCCCTGACTCTCCAAACAGCCAGGAGGGAGCTGGAGAAGCCACGACCCCCGTCCTGTGGCTGGCTTCCCAGAGAGAAGCCTGGGGCCCCTCCATAGGGGGAAGCTCAATGGGCTGCGATGGCAGAGGCCGAGATGGAGCCTGGGTCTGGCCCCCACCTCCTGCCTCCTCTCTCCAGGTGAGCCGAGCACCCCACAGATGGAGCCCGTGTCCCTGCATGCGGTCAGCGCAAGGGTGTGAAAGGTGAAAAGGGGCCCTGTCCCCTGCACTCTGCCAGAGGCGGGGCCTGGACACGCTCAGGCACCCACTGGCCCAGGAGCCCTGAAGGCAGCCCTGGTGGGAAGAGGGTCTCCTGAATCGGCCTGGCAGGTGCAGGAGTCTGGGGAATCTGAGCCAGAAGAGGAGCCCAGGGGTCGCTTCTGCACCCTCAGCTCCTGGCAGGGGCAGGCAAGGGCTCCAGAGACCGTTAGCCCAACCTCGACTCTCCAGGGACAGAGGTGAGGCCCAGATTGGGAGGGTCTGCCCGGATGAGCCGGAGGCGAGGGGATTAGAAGCCACTCCCTTGACCTTCACCCAGTATGCCTGCAGGGTCCCACCCTGCCTGGTGGGTCAGTCCTTCAGGGACCCTGAACACCCAGGCATTCATCCCACACATAATTACTGGGCACCTACCATGCGCCGGGCTCTGCTCCAGGAGCTGGGAAGCCGAGGGGGCCAGGCAGAATGCCCCCTCTGTAATAAACAGACTAACAGATGGTCTCTGCAGTGGGGTGGGGCCTCTTCACCCTTGGGGACCCAAGAGGGTCCTTGCTCAACAGTGCCCCGTTGTCCCAGGGGATGGTCCAAGGCTCTTAGCCTGGCTAGCACCAGCCCACACACCCCATGGCTCGCTGCCACGTCGTGCCTCTGGCTCCACTGGCCATCCGCACTGCCCACTGGCTTGCAGCCTCGCCGGCTCACCGGGACTTCTGGGCGGACCGTCGGCCACGCTCTGTGGGCACGCGTCCTCACAGGTGCGCATCTCGGTATCCTGGACACTAAATGTTTCGTCCACCACTGGGCCTGGGGACTGAGCAGGGTGGCTCAGGAGACACTAGCTGGGACCATCTTTCACCCCTTGCTGGAGTCCAGTCCCCCTGGGGTCGGCTGACATCTCCAAGATCCCAGCCCACTGGAAAGCACGTGATAACCCCAAGTGTCAGGTCCAGGCTGGCCGTGGGCCCCCAGCAGCTGGGCGGATTCTGAGGGCAAGGTGTGGATCCCCAGCAGCTGGGCGGATTCTGAGGGCAAGGGTGTCTGTCTGCTCGAGTTTCTGTGTTCAAGCTTAGAACCCCCTCACATGAAGGGCTCTAAATGGGCGGGAAGGTGGGGCTGAGGGGGCAGCCACTCATTTGTGGCCATCAGGCAGATCCAGCTTGGGGGAGGTTCTGCAAGGGCCAAGGTCTTGATATATTTGGTTATAGAAAAGGTGGGAATTCCAATCCCGCCCGCCGAGAACCGCTGTAAAGCGGGATTGGGCCCGTCTACCTCGCAGGGAGCTGGGAGGAGAAAACGCACCCTGGGTGAGAGCGTGGGGAAGCATCCCTCATTTGGGTCCGAGCTCAGATGCCACCTTCTTGGAGGGGCCTTCCTGTGGAGGTCGCTGTTTAGCACATCCCCTGGCTCCATTTCCTGTGTTACTTGGACCTGTCTTAAATGATTTGTCCCAAAATCTCTTTCCTACTTACAGGGACCGCACCTCCCACCTGGCTGTGTGCTCCAGAGCATCTGGGGAATGACCGGGCCCTCCCCTCCAACAGGCCTAATTCAGTTCCCCATGCCAGGCAGGACCAGGGCACACGAGAATGGCAAAGTCCTGGGGCAACTGTCACCATGGCCTCTGCAGGCTCAGTGTCGGGAGACCCAGTTTCTGACCTGGTTCCACTGCTCAGCTTTGAGGTCGGGGGCCTAGAGGGACAGTGCCACGTTGGAGACGGGCCTCCAGGGACGGTGCCACGTTGAAGACGGGGTTCCAGGGACGGTGCCACATTGGAGATGGGGTTCCAGGGATGGTGCCACATTGGAGATGGGCAAGTCTGGGCCAAGGGAGGAGGGCCCAGGGTGGCCAGGACAGGGCCCAGTGAGATGCTGCTCTGAGGAGGTGGAGAGTGGGCGCTTGGGCAGGGGACACTTGGAGAGTAAGGATGAGGTCCATCTGGGTACCCTGGGTACAGGGAGCGTTGATGAAAAAAAGCCAAACTCTATAAAATATTTGAAGATATTTATTCTGAGCAAATGTGAGGACTATGACCTGTGAAACCGCCTCAGCAGGTCGTAAGAATATGTGAGCAAGGTGGGTGGTAACAGCCTGGCTTTATACTTTTTTTTTAATTTTCAGTTTTTTTTCTGTAGAGGCAGGGTCTCGCCATGTTGCCCAGGCTGATCTCAAGCTCTTCGGCTCAAGTGAGTATGCTGGGATTATAGGCAACAGTCACCATGCCCGGCCTGGTTTTACGGATTTTACAGAGACAGATGTTACAGGCCAAAACCATAAATCAACATATGTAAGATATACATCGGTTCAGCCTAGAAACAGGGTTGGCAGGGGCAGCTTCCAGGTCATAGGGGATTCAAAGATTTCTTGATTGGCAAGTGGTTTAAAGAGTTATGTTTTGCCTAAAGAGTTGAAGTGGGATTACTCACACCTGTAATCCCAGCAATTTGGAAGGCTGAAGCAGGCAGATCACCTGAGGTCAGGAGTTTGAGACCAGCCTGGCCAACAAGGTGAAACACCATCTCTAATAAAAATACAAAACATATATACACACGTATATATACACATATACATATATACACACGTATATATATACATATACATATATACACGTATATATATACATATACACACGTATATATATACATATACACATATATACATATACATACACATATATATACATATACATATATACACGTATATATATACATATACATATATACACGTATATATATACATATACATATATACACGTATATATACGTATACATATATACACGTATATATACGTATACATATATACACGTATATATATACGTATACATATATACACGTATATACATATAAATATATGTATACATATACATATATACACGTATATATACATATAAATATATGTATACATATACATATATAGTGTATATATATACGTATATGTGTATATATACACTATATATGTGTATGTGTATATATAATATAACATATAATATACTATATATTATATATTACATATAATATACTATATATTATATATTACATATATTATATATTATTATTACATATATTATATATTATAATTACATATAATATACTATATATATATTACATATAATATACTATATATTACATATAATACACTATATATTATATATTACATATAATATATTATATATTACATATAATATATTATATATTACATATAGTATATTATATATTACATATATTATATTATATATTACATATATTATATTATATATTACATATATTATACATTACATATATTATACATTACATATAATATATTATATATTATACATTACATACAATATATTATACATTACATACAATATATTATATATTACATACAATATATTATATATTACATATTACATATTATATATTATATTACATATTATATATTACATATTACATATTATATATATTATATATTACATATTATATATTACATATTTTATATATTACATATTACATATTTTATATATTACATATTACATATTACATATAATATATATAATATATTACATATAATATATATAATATATTACATATAATATATATTATATATTACATATAATATATATTATATATTACATATAATATATATATTATATATTACATATAATATATATATTATATATTACATATAATATATATATTATATATTACATATAATATATATATTATATATTACATATATTATACATATTATATATTACATATATTATACATATTATATATTATATATTACATATATTATACATATTATACATATTATATATTATATATTATATATATTATGTTATATATTATATATTATATATATTATGTTATATATTATATATTATATATAAAATATGTGTTATATATTATATAATATATATAAAATATATGTTATACATTATATATAATATATATAAAATATATATTATACATTATATATAATATATATAAAATATATATTATATATTTTATATATTAGCCAGGCGTGGTAGCACGCGCCTGTAATCCCAGCTACTCAGGAGGCTGAGGCAGGAGAATCGCTTGAACCCAGGAGATAGAGGTTGCAGTGAGCCGAGATCATGCCACTGCACTCCAGCCTGGGCCACAGAGCGAGATTCTGTCTCAAAAAAAAAAAAAAAAAGAGTTGACGTGAGTGGATAAAAGGTGACCGACCTCCTAAGGGAAGGAGCTTCTCTAGAAAACGCGAATTTCGCCCCCTCAAGAGACAGCTGTGCAGGGCCATATCAAAACATGTGAAAGGAATGTATTTTAGGGTGGAATACTTTGCCTGCCTTCGGGCCTGCTGTCTGCCACGTGAGGCTGTGCCAGTGTGAGGTTGGAATTCGGGATCTGGAGGCTACAGAGCCATCGGTGTGGCCTGAGTCTCTAAGCACAGCGCCCAGAGGGAGAGGGCGGAGCAGGTCCGACCCCCTTTGCGGCAGGGCCTGAGCTGGTTTTCCAGGTTTCTCTGGAAGCCCTGTAGAGGAGCGGAGGGTCCATTCGGTGGGCTGGGAACTTTGAATTTAACTTTGGTTTGGAAGAGGCTTCCAGAGAGGATGTCTGGGAGCGTCTCGGAGAGGGACGAGGGGGCGCCGGGAGGAGCAGGTGCAGGAGCCCACGGCGCAGCGCCCCGCGCAGGCCTGGACGCGGGGACGGCCGCGGCGGCCGGGACAGGGGTCACCCCGCGGGGCCCTCCAGGATCGGCCGCCCCACAACCCCGGGCCAGGCCGAAACGCGAATCCTCCAGACCCCAGAAGCTGGGCCGGGCTGACCCCGAAGGCGTGGGCGCGGGCGGGGGCGCGGGCGGCGGGAGCGGTGGGCGCGGCAGGCGCACCCCCGGGCGCTGTGCGCGTGCGCAGAGGTCGCCCCGCCCAAGCCAGGCCCCGCTCCGCCCCGCCCCGCGCACGCCGGCCGCGCCCACGTGACCGGCCCGGGTGCAAACACGCGGGTCAGCTGATCCGGCCCAACTGCGCCGTCATCCCGGCTATAAGCGCGCGGCCTCGGCGACCCTCTCCGACCGGGCCGCCGCCGCCATGCAGCCCTCCAGTCTTCTGCTGCTCGCCCTCTGCCTGCTGGCTGCACCCGCCGCCGCACTCGTCAGGTGAAGCCTCGGGGGCCGGGGCTCAGGGACGGGCAGGGGTCGCGGCGCCGAGGTCCCGGGGCCTGTGGTGACTTTCGCGCTCCCTTGGGGCCCCCACGAGCCCCTTGCGCCCCCCGCGCTGGAATGCACCTGTGCCGCCCTGCGCGGCCTCCTGCACGGACCACCCGCCTACGGGGCGCCGGGCTCCGGAAGTGCAGGGGACCCGGGGCAGAGGCGCCAGATGCCTCTCCCCCATGCCACCCTGGGTTGTACCTTGA
This sequence comes from Pongo abelii, assembly GCF_028885655.2. Lineage (NCBI taxonomy): Eukaryota > Metazoa > Chordata > Mammalia > Primates > Hominidae > Pongo > Pongo abelii. The sequence continues at coordinate 1,744,846 of NC_071994.2, read as the reverse complement.
GGACTGCAGACTGACAGCAGCCTCCCTGGAGACGGGGCGGGGCGGGTGGAACTGGGGTCTGTACTGAGCGCCCTTGTTGCTGGAGACCTAGGTGCAGGCCCCAGAGCCCCCGAGTCTGGGCGAGTCCATTTCCTTAGGGACCGCTTTACCGCCTGTGAACTGGCGGCTTTAAAAGTTTGCTCCAGCGGCTCTTGTCACAGGCCCTGGGCTGGGAGTCCCCTCGAGACCCTAGGAGTTCCCATGTCCCTGAGAGAGGAGGAGGCATGGGGAGTGGGCCGGCTCACCCACCCCAGGCCGGGGGCTGTGCTGCAGTGAGGCCCACACGCTCCTCAGGCCGATCCCCTGTGCCAGGTGAGGCCACCGATTGGGCCTGGATGGGATGGGGCCCGGCCATGCCTGACCAGCTGGGCAGAGGAGGGCCATGCTGCAGTCTGCTTCCTTGACCCCCTCCCCAGCCCTTGCAAGGCAGCATGCATTCCCAGGAGGGGTATGCTGACCCATCCCATTGGGCACCTGCCCCACCCTTGTTCTGGGCCTTTGTGGGAAACCTGGGATCTGCGATGGGTCCACTGCCCTTGGGCAAGTGGGTGAGGTCAGAAGGCTGCAGGGGCTGGTGCTGGCTGGGTAGGAGGCACAGCAGGAGTAGTGGGCTAGGTAGGACTGAGCCTCACCAAAGGCTGTGGGGAACGGTCCGGGGCGGGTAGCCCCAATTAAAGTCGTTGTGGGGGAATAGCCACAAGCCTGAGCCTGCCTTGACCTTGCCAGCCTATCCACAGGCCTCCCCTCTCCAAGGAGGGCAGACACAGCAGAGGGGAAAGGATCCTGGGGCTTCTTGGAGGGAAGGGTAGCTGAATCCAAGCCCTCACCTGATTCCAGCTCTTGTGCAACTGATACTATTACACCTGCTTCCTGGGTCTCTGGAGGGCGTGTCCCTCCCCCAGGACAGAACCTGGGGCTCTTCCAGCCCACCGGCTCTTAGGCAATAATCTCATCTTCCCGGACCACGCCCTTGGCAAGCCAGGAAAAGCCGGCTAAGACCTTGGATTCTCAAGTCCCTGGGACAGGGGAGAGGTTTTATCTAAGTGATGAAAAGCCCAGGGGAGCGTCCTTGGAACAAGGAGTCGGTTCACACCAAGGGGAAAGCCAGTGGCCCTGGGGGAGGGGCAGGGACCCCTCTCTCTGTTACTCGCTTCCTGGGTATAGAACTCAGGACCCGTGACCTCAGTCTGGAGTTCCCTCCTGCACCCTGGCCGGCAGTGTGCTGGGTGACAGGACTCTGGAGGGGTACCCTGAGTGCAGCTGTCGGGGGAGGCAGGGTGGTGGGTGGGGGAGCACAGAAGCCTCTAAGGCCCCAGGTGCAGTCCTGGACCTCGTGGAGCCGAATGGAGTGAGGAGAGGGGCGGATGCACAGGAACGGGTGTGGGATGAGGACACTGGGCAGCCACAGGGTCCATGTGGAGGAGGACAGGTAGTCAAGGAGGGCTTCTGGAGGTGGTGTGGAGGGCCCATCTGATGGTCAGAGGAGGCCACCCAGGAGGTCAGGCAGAGCTGCCAGTGCCAGCCTGGAGGTGGGGTCACCTTCGTGCAGGTGTGTGGGGGTGGAGAGCACGTGTGATGGGGGCTGGGTACAGTGGGCTGCCTCAGAGCACTTTGGGCAGGAGTGACAGGTACCTGCCAGCACCCTGAGCAGCCATGCTGGCCACCATCCTGGAAGAGACCAGCACAGGTGCAGAGGGAGGACAGGAGACCCTTGGGGGCTTTGGAGCCTCTAGAATAGTTGAGGAGAGGAGGGGTGGGCACACTGGCCCCCAGGCTGGGTGTGTGGGGCTGAGGTGGGTGGCGGGTGACCACTTCTTAGGACTGTGGCCTGTGCAACCGGGGGGGCAATGGGTTGCCATCCACTGACTTGGGGGAGCTGGGCCAGCAGTTTCCAGGTGACAGGCAGGAGTTTGGTTTTGGCTGTGGCGACTCTGAGATTCCCCAGGGGCCTCCAGGTGGATGTGCAGTGTAGGCGGCCTGGGCCAGCAGGCTGGAGGGCCTCCCTGATATGCCCCGACCCCTGGTTGACAGGATCCCGCTGCACAAGTTCACGTCCATCCGCCGGACCATGTCAGAGGTTGGGGGCTCTGTGGAGGACCTGATTGCCAAAGGCCCTGTCTCCAAGTACTCCCAGGAGATGCCGGCCGTGACCGAGGGGCCCGTTCCCGAGGTGCTCAAGAACTACATGGACGTGAGTATGAGGTCTTAGCCCTGCTGCAAGCGGAGCCGCTGTCAGGAGAGCTCCGTGGGAGTGTGGGGAACACTCACGCCTCCTGTTCTCAGCAGCACAGTTTGAGTGGCTCACCTGGCCACGGTGGCGTCCAGGCTCGGCCACACTCCTCTCTTCCCCATCCTGGAACCTTCTGCCACGGGCCCCCCGTCGTTGCAGGGTCTTGGTCCTGCTCGGGCCTGGGAGGGTGATTGGGAGTGGCCTCGGGCCTTGGTGCTAGCTCGCCTGAGGGGGCGGTCCTTGGGCCTGCCTGAGTGTGGCCGGCTGACCTGGAGCCTTTTACTGCTGTCCTGCTGGGAGGCCTGTGGTGACTCGTGGCCTCCCCAGCCCCTCCCCATCTTCTTCCTCTCGCAGCAGCCCCTCCCGTGCCCACTACTCCTTCAGGGGGAAGCAGGATCCAAGGTGGAGCACTCTGGAAGCCACCGAGCAAGCTGGGGCTTGGTCAGCCTCATCCCAGCTCTGTGGGGTCAGTTCGAGGCCAGGGCCTGCTGTCCAGCCTCGGGGCTCTGGCCCACTGTGCGGGGGCCTTGCCCTCTGTCCTGCTTGGCCCGAGTCCTGGCTGTGACAGGAAGCTCAAGACTCACAGGCATGTGACTGGGCCAGGGGGGCCCTGGGGGGAGCCAGGCGCCGTGTGCCTGGTCCCGACTGGCCAGTTCCTGATCGCCCTAGCACGCGAGCAAGCAGATGCATGCATGCACACACATGCACACGCACACATGGAGATTTGCTGAGTGTCCCCCTGCCAGTGGTCACTTCTGTGGGGCCATGAGTCAGCAGCTGCTGTTGCTCCGTGAAGCCAGGCAGTCGGAGAAACATTGGGCTGGGCTGGTGCCAGGAATCTGGTGGCTGACGGTGGCCCAGGCTCCAATCCTGGGGGAAGCGGGTGCCCAGGCGACCCCAGACTCCAGGACCCTCTTACTCTCTGCCTCCTGAGAGGCTCAGCGGCATGGGACCCCTTGTGCTTGCCTGATCCCTGAGTCAGCACCCCCACCTGCCCCTGCTATCCCTGTGTACACGCGGGGAAACTGAGGCCCTGGGCCATTAAGGCAGGGTTGCTGGGCAGGCAGTGCCTCTAAGGCTTACCTTCTCCCCTTGACCAACTGAACCCCTCTGCCTGGAAGCCCTCCAGGCTTGGAGTTCACCCTGGAGGGCAGGGCAGGCACTGAGACACCCAGAATCAGACCCTGACATGGCCCCAACCTGGGGAGGAAGTCACTCCCTTTCTCAGACCCTGGACCGCAGGCCACCAGGGGAGTCGTCCAGGCCGGCCTTTCCTGCACCCGGGGCTCAGGCTGAGGGCCACACCTGTCCCCACCCTGGCTTGACCTCTGGCCTTGTCTTTTCTGTGGGGAAGTCCTCAGCCTCACCATGTACTGAGCAGGGGTAGGTGACAGAAGCCAGGGGTCTGGAGACGCCAAGTACCTGTGGGCATTAGGACCAAGGGCTGGGGACCTGGCCCATCTTCCCTGCAGGCAGAGCAGGTAGGAGTGGGTGGCTGTTGGCAGCTGTGGGCCCCGTGAATCCCCTCCCTCCAGCATGGGCCTTCAGGGCTTGGCTCTGGGGACAGCCGGGCCTTTTGAGGCCCAGTGGGGAGATAGGGCCCCCTCTCCCATCTCTGACGGACCCTGTCCCCTGCCAGGCCCAGTACTACGGGGAGATTGGCATCGGGACGCCCCCCCAGTGCTTCACGGTCGTCTTCGACACAGGCTCCTCCAACCTGTGGGTCCCCTCCATCCACTGCAAACTGCTGGACATCGCTTGCTGTGAGTCATGCACCCCGGCCCTGTCGCCCAGGTCCTGTCCTTCTGGGATGTCGCCGCAGGGCTGCCTCAGGAATCACTTGGGCAACGCACTTCTCCTGCCTCTTGGCCGCATGAGCCAGGCCAGCCCTCCACCCTGCTCCAGCCACTGACTTTCTGGGTGAACCACCAGCTGTGGTCTTGCTCTCAGCAGCGCTGGGGCTGGGGTGGCCGCAGAGGGAGCCAGCTGTGGCTGGGAGGGAGGCCCGGGGTCACAGCCCACAGTCCCGGGGCTCTGGCGTGATGGTGGGCCTCAGATCCCCTCCAAATCCCACCGTGGGGAGGCAGCTTGGGGGGGTGCAGGCTCCATGGTAGGTTGCAGGGGGATGGGGGAGGGCCACGGCCATGGCGTGGGCTGCGGGATGACCGGCGGGTCCCCTTGTCGCCCGGGGCAGGGATCCACCGCAAGTACAACAGCGACAAGTCCAGCACCTACGTGAAGAATGGCACCTCGTTTGACATCCACTATGGCTCGGGCAGCCTCTCCGGGTACCTGAGCCAGGACACCGTGTCGGTGAGTCCCTCTGGGGCCTTTCCCAGGACTCGAGGGGGCCAGGTTGTGGGGTTCACCCACCGTGGGTTTGTGGTTGAAAGGGAGGGCTCGGTGATCCCAGTCCAACCCCAGCCCTCAGGTGGCCGGGGCAGTCAGCAGGGTGAGGAGGGGCCTGGGAATGGGCCTGGTCGTGTGCAGGCTGGAGGGACAGCCTCAAAGCCAGGGGGTACAGGGGCAGGGGTCCCCAGAGTCAGGGCACAGTGAGTGGAAGGGAGGACAGGCAGATTGATTGGGCTCTCTTTGGTACGTTGGGTTTGAGGTGCCAGCAGGCGTTGAGGGCTGGACCTGGGGCTGCACAGGGTCCCTGCAGCAGGCTGAGGGGTTGGGGAGGCTGAGGGGTTGGGAGGATGTGCCAGGAACCCGCTGTGGGGGCTGCTGGCGGAGAGTCACCTGCAGGAGCCTGGGAGGGCGAGGGAGGGGGAGCAGCAGTGGCTGTTGGGGGACCCGCCTGCACTCCACCATCCTCAGGGCCCTGTGCAGAGCAACTCCCTGCCCAAGGAGAGGGTGAGCTGGCCCTTGTCACCCTGCCTGGGCCTCAGTGAGTTCTCACCTCGGAGCTGTCTGCTGGGGGTGGGCCAGGCCACAAGGGGTTCAGGAGTTATGGGACAATGACACAGCCCCCAGCTCTGAAGAGGGCCAGGAGGGCAGCAGAGCCCCCCTGCAGGCCCAGGGACCCGTGAAGAGGGCCCCTTCCTCCAGCTGGAGCTGTTCCTAACAGTCCCTGCTGGGCTGGAGTCCAGGTCTGTACAGGGGGCTCCTCAGAGCCCTCCTGTCTGGGCCCTGCTCAGCCTGAACAGGAAATTGCCCCGTCTGCCCTCTTCCGCCCTCTTCTGCCCCCTCCGCCCCGTGTCAGCCTCAAGCTGTCATTCCCTTCCCACATCCTGCTCTGGCCATGTTCTGTCTCTGCAGCCTCATCCAGGGCTGGGGGAGGGGACAGGCAGAGAAGGGGAAGGGGGCAGCATGGCTGTGAGTTTGGGATGGGGTCGGCAGGTTCCCCATCTCTCGGGCTCCTGGCCCAGGCTGTCTCTTATTCCCAGCGCTGAGGGCAGGAGCAGGACCTGCCTGTCATTGGTGGTGGGAACAAGAGGTCGGAACAGGGAGTGGAGCAAGGGGCCTGCCTGTCTGTGCTCCTGCCTGGTTCCCATCTCATTAAACCAAGCTCTGATGACTCCCACGAAGAGGGCCCCGCCACAGCCCGTGTCCCCATCCCCAGCGGTGTTCAGCTCAGGATTTCCAGCCCTTTCTTCTGGGCCCTCTGGGCCCTGTCATGTGTGAGATGAGGGGCATCCATTGAGCTGGGTTTTGTAGCCTCATGCTCAGGGAGGGGTGTAGGGCTCAGCCTGTCTGCTGCCCACTGACCCTGCCCTGGCCTGCAGGTGCCCTGCCAGTCAGCGTCGTCAGCCTCTGCCCTGGGCGGTGTCAAAGTGGAGAGGCAGGTCTTCGGGGAAGCCACCAAGCAGCCAGGCATCACCTTCATCGCAGCCAAGTTCGACGGCATACTGGGCATGGCCTACCCCCGCATCTCCGTCAACAACGTGCTGCCCGTCTTCGACAACCTGATGCAGCAGAAGCTGGTGGACCAGAACATCTTCTCCTTCTACCTGAGCAGGTGGGCGCATGGCTTCCCTCTCACTCAGCGTTGCTGGGAGGCAGGGCGGGGCTGGACTGGGAGCTTTCTAGGCACCCCCACTCAGTGCTGCCCCTCCCTGCTGCTGTGGCCAGAGCTCCTGACCTCTGACCTCAGGGCATCCGGGAGGCAGGGGCTGGCCGCCCTTCTGCAAAGGAGTCAGCGGCATCACACAGAAAGCTGTTTGGCCGGGGTCTCCCAGTGGGAGGGGCTCGGGCCAGGCTGTGGGTCCTGGGACCTTGGCAGCTGGGCCTCCCTCCTATGAGAATGGACCCAGGTCAGGGGTCTTGGCGGTTCCTCTTGGTTCAGTCGGCCCGTCGGTCCCTGGACCTGGTGATGGGCACATGTGGTCCTGGTCCCGGGGTTGCTGATGGTGGAGAGGGGACATGGTGCCCAGGGGACTGGGGATCCCCGGGGAGGTGACCTTGGGTGGGTATGGGTCCCCGGCACCATGCGGCGAGCAGCTCTGTGGGTGTCCCCAGCAGATGCCGGCTGCCCTCGAGGAGGAACATAGGGGGGCCCTTCCTTCTGGGAAAACGGTTCTCCCGCAGGGCCCCCACCTGCAGCCACTGCTCCAGCATGGGTGACCCATGGTCAGGTGACCTTGGGAAAAGGGGACGTCGGCCTCAGTTAGTTTCCTCTTCTCGGGGCAGACTTGAGTGGAGGGTTCCACGTAAGACGGCTGACTGGGGGTTGGGGGCTTTTGTTTTGTGGGTGGGCAGCGTGTCAGCCGGCGGCCTCCTGCCCTGAGCTACGCCTGGTCACTGCCCCACACTCTCCAGGGCTGACAGGGGCAGGTTTACCTCGCATGGCTCACTTGGCACTTGGAGTCTCTGGGCCTGACCCCTGACCTTGGGGCGCTTCCGGCAGAATTCCAGCCATAGGGCTGGCCAGGCCTCTTTGCTCTGCCCCTTGCCTGGGCAGTGAATACTCCTTAGCAACACCCAGGGCTAAGCTGCTCACTAGAGGCCAGGACACAGGTGAACCAGCTGAGCCATTTCCCCAGGAGCCTTGGGGCACAGGGGAGGCAGTGAGGTGAAAAGGGGTGCCCTGAGGGCAAGAGGGCATGCAGGCATGAGTGCCCACATGGGGAGGGGGCACACAGCCTGAGTACCCAGGTCAGGGAGGGGGACACAGGCATGAATGCCCATGTAGGGGAGGGGCACGCAGACTGAGTGCCCAGGCTGGGGGGAGGAGCACAGTGTGAGTGCCCAGGTAGGGGGGGAGGCACACAATGTGAGTGCCCAGGTCGGGGGAGGGATACACAGGCATGAGTGCCAGGTGGGGGAGGGGCACACACTGTGAGTGCCCAGGTGGGGGGAGGGGTACACAGTGTGAGTGCCAGGTGGGGGAGGGGCACACTGTGAGTGCCCAGGTAGGGGGAGAGGCACACAATGTGAGTGCCCATGTGGGTGAGGGGCACGCGGTATGAGTACCCAGGTCGGGGGAGGGATACACAGTGTGAGTGCCCAGGTAGGGGGGAGGCACACAATGTGAGTGCCCAGGTCGGGGGAGGGATACACAGGCATGAGTGCCAGGTGAGGTGGAGGGAGGGGCACACGGTTGTGAGTGCCCAGGTGTAGTTTCAAGGCAGCAGCTTGGGCAGGAAGTAAAGCCAGGCAGCAGGGAGGGTCTGAGGGCTTCTGAAAGCATGTTTGGTGAGGAGAGGAGAGGTGGGAGTTGCTGATCAGGTTTCTACACTTGGGATTGCAGAGGTGTTGACAAGAGGCGAAGGCAGAGAAGGCTGGAGGAGGGCAGAGGCCCCGAGCGGTGCTGGGAGGACTGGGTCAGGCCTGGTGCTGCCTCGAGTGACAGGCAGTGGGATGGTGGCCAGCTTAGCTGCAGACACCCTGGCGGGATGGCAGAACCGCCCCAGGCACGGAGAGCCTCTCTACCGGGACCGGCAGGATTTGCTGCGTTGAAAGCTTGTACTTGAGCAATGTTTAGAAACAAACCCGGGCGACATGGGCTGCAGGTCCTAGGAAGTGCAGTGCGCTCCTGCCCAGAAGCACCTTGGCTGGCCATCAGTGATCTGGATGAGGGGAAGATGAGTGGACGTGGCTCGGGGATGCAGGTGGAAGGTGTTCCCAGGAGCAGCCAGTGCAGAGGCCCTGTGGCCAGAACCAGCCATCCCAACTTCCCAGATTGTGCCATCACTCCCTCCTGGAAGCCTTCTTTGGTTTTTCTTCCAGACAGACAGACAGGGTCCTCCCCACTTCGGCTCCTGGCATTCACTTCTTTGTCTGCCCCCAGCCTTGACCCTGATGTCTGGCTGAACCTTGGCTCCTGAGCAGACCAGGAGAACCTGAGGGTTGAGGAAAACCTCTTCTGGGCCAGGCTGGGCCCACGCAGAGCAGCCCTACCCTGGGAAGAAGGGAGTCCGTCCCTCCTCCTGCCTTCTGGGCCTTTCATCCCTGCAGGTTCAGAAAGGCCCCTCCTTCAGGAAGCTCTCCCTGATTGCCACATTCACTCCCTTACTCCTGACCTGGCACTCTTGTGCTTGGGGGGTGGAGTGGCAGCTGACTCCTCCCTTCGTTTTCCTCCTAGGGACCCAGATGCGCAGCCCGGGGGTGAGCTGATGCTGGGTGGCACAGACTCCAAGTATTACAAGGGTTCTCTGTCCTACCTGAACGTTACCCGCAAGGCCTACTGGCAGGTCCACCTGGACCAGTGAGTAGTGGCTGCCGTCGGCTCCCCTGGGTTCCGTGGGTGGGGGCGGCTTGCGGGGACCCTGGAGGACCCCAGTTCTGCAAGTGGGGGTTGCATGTGGGGAGTAGTGGAGCTGGGCAAGAAAGAGATGGGGTCAGACTAGCCCTCCATGCCCTCCATGCCCCCCCATGCCCCCTATCACCTCCATCCCCTCTTATCCCCTCTATCCCTCCATCCCTCCATTTCCTCCATGCCTCTGTGACTCTCCATACCCCTCCATCCCTCCATCCCTCCATCCCTCCATCCCCTCCATCCCTCTATCCCTTCCATCCCCTCCATCCCTCCATCCCTCCATCCGCTCCATCCCTCCATCCCTCCATCCCTCCATCCCTCCATCCCCTCCATCCCCTCCATCCCTCCATCCCTCCATCCCTCCATCCCCTCCATCCCCTCCATCCCTCTCCATCCCCTCCATTTCCTCCATGCCTCTGTGACTCTCCATGCCCCTCCATCCCTCCATCCCTCCATCCCTCCATCCCTCCATCCCTCCATCCCTCCATCCCCTCCATCCCCCCATCCCCCCATCCCCCCATCCCCCCATCCCTCCATCATTCCATCCCTCCATCCCCTCCATCCCCTCCATCCCCTCCATCCCCTCCATCCCCTCCATCCCTCCATCCCTCCATCCCCTCCATCCCCTCCATCCCCTCCATCCCCTCCATCCCCTCCATCCCCTCCATCCCCTCCATCCCTCCATCCCCTCCATCCCTCCATCCCCTCCATCCCCTCCATCCCTCCATCCGCTCCATCCCTCCATCCCTCCATCCCTCCATCCCTCCATCCCCTCCATCCCCTCCATCCCTCCATCCCTCCATCCCTCCATCCCCTCCATCCCCTCCATCCCCTCCATCCCTCCATCCCTCCATCCCCTCCATTTCCTCCATGCCTCTGTGACTCTCCATGCCCCTCCATCCCTCCATCCCTCCATCCCTCCATCCCTCCATCCCTCCATCCCTCCATCCCCTCCATCCCTCCATCCCCTCCATCCCCTCCATCCCCTCCATCCCTCCATCCCTCCATCCCTCCATCCCTCCATCCGCTCCATCCCTCCATCCCTCCATCCCTCCATCCCCTCCATCCCCTCCATCCCTCCATCCCCTCCATCCCTCCATCCCTCCATCCCCTCCATTTCCTCCATGCCTCTGTGACTCTCCATGCCCCTCCATCCCTCCATCCCTCCATCCCTCCATCCCTCCATCCCCTCCATCCCCTCCATTCCTCCATCCCCTCCATTTCCTCCGTGCCTCTGTGACTCTCCATGCCCTCCATCCCTCCATCCCTCCATCCCTCCATCCCTCCATCCCTCCATCCCCTCCATCCCCTCCATCCCCTCCATCCCTCCATCCCTCCATCCGCTCCATCCCTCCATCCCTCCATCCCTCCATCCCCTCCATCCCCTCCATTCCCCCATTCCCTCCGTCTCCTCCGTCTTCTCCATCCCTCCATCCCTCCATCCCTCCATCCCTCCATTCTTCCATCCCCTCCATCCCTCCATCCCTCCATCCCCTCCATCCCTCCATCCCCTCCATCCCCTCCATCCCCCCATCCCCCCATCCCCCCATCCCCCCATCCCCTCCATCCCCTCCATCCCCTCCATCCCCTCCATCCCTCCATCCCCTCCATCCCCTCCATCCCTCCATCCCTCCATCCCTCCATCCCTCCATCCCCTCCATCCCCTCCATCCCCTCCATCCCCTCCATCCCTCCATCCCTCCATCCCTCCATCCGCTCCATCCCTCCATCCCTCCATCCCTCCATCCCCTCCATTCCCCCATTCCCTCCGTCTCCTCCGTCTTCTCCATCCCTCCATCCCTCCATCCCTCCATCCCTCCATCCCCTCCATCCCTCCATCCCTCCATCCCCTCCATCCCTCCATCCCCTCCATCCCCTCCATCCCCCCATCCCCCCATCCCTCCATCCCCTTCATCCCCTCCATCCCCTCCATCCCCTCCATCCCTCCATCCCTCCATCCCCTCCATCCCTCCATCCCTCCATCCCTCCATCCCCTCCATCCCTCCATCCCTCCATCCCCCCATCCCCCATCCCCCCATCCCCCCATCCCCTCCATCCCCTCCATCCCCCCATCCCTCCATGCCCCTCCATGCCCCTCCATCCCCGCCATCCCTCCATCCCTCCATCCCTCCATCCCCTCCATCCCCTCCATCCCCTCCATCCCTCCATGCCTCCATCCCCTCCATCCCTCCATCCCCTCCATCCCTCCATCCCCTCCATCCCTCCATCCCTCCATCCCCTCCATCTCTCCATCCCCTCCATCCCTCCATCCCCTCCATTTCCTCCGTGCCTCTGTGACTCTCCATGCCCTCCATTCCTCCATCCCTCCATCCCTCCATCCCTCCATCCCTCCATCCCCTCCATCCCCTCCATCCCTCCATCCCTCCATCCCTCCATCCGCTCCATCCCTCCATCCCTCCATCCCCTCCATCCCCTCCATCCCCCCATTCCCTCCGTCTCCTCCGTCTTCTCCATCCCTCCATCCCTCCATCCCTCCATTCTTCCATCCCCTCCATCCCTCCATCCCTCCATCCCCTCCATGCCCCTCCATCCCCGCCATCCCTCCATCCCTCCATCCCTCCATCCCCTCCATCCCCTCCATCCCCTCCATCCCTCCATGCCTCCATCCCCTCCATCCCTCCATCCCCTCCATCACTCCATCCCCTCCATCCCTCCATCCCTCCATCCCCTCCATCCCTCCATCCCTCCATCCCTCCATCCCCTCCATCCCCTCCATCCCCCCATTCCCTCCGTCTCCTCCGTCTTCTCCATCCCTCCATCCCTCCATCCCTCCATCCCTCCATCCCTCCATTCTTCCATCCCCTCCATCCCTCCATCCCTCCATCCCCTCCATCCCTCCATCCCCTCCATCCCCCCATCCCCCCATCCCTCCATCCCCTCCATCCCCTCCATCCCCTCCATCCCCTCCATCCCCTCCATCCCCTCCATCCCCTCCATCCCTCCATCCCTCCATCCCTCCATCCCCTCCATCCCTCCATCCCTCCATCCCCCATCCCCCCATCCCCCCATCCCCTCCATCCCCTCCATCCCCCCATCCCTCCATGCCCCTCCATGCCCCGCCATCCCCGCCATCCCTCCATCCCTCCATCCCTCCATCCCCTCCATCCCCTCCATCCCCTCCATCCCTCCATGCCTCCATCCCCTCCATCCCTCCATCCCCTCCATCCCTCCATCCCCTCCATCCCTCCATCCCTCCATCCCCTCCATCCCTCCATGCCTCCATCCCCTCCATCCCCTCCATCCCTCCATCCCTCCATGCCTCCATCCCCTCCATCCCTCCATCCCCTCCATCCCTCCATCCCCTCCATCCCTCCATCCCTCCATCCCTCCATCCCTCCATCCCCTCCATCCCTCCATCCCCTCCATCCCTCCATCCCCTCCATTTCCTCCGTGCCTCTGTGACTCTCCATGCCCTCCATCCCTCCATCCCTCCATCCCTCCATCCCTCCATCCCTCCATCCCCTCCATCCCCTCCATCCCCTCAATCCCTCCATCCCTCCATCCCTCCATCCGCTCCATCCCTCCATCCCTCCATCCCCTCCATCCCCTCCATCCCCTCCATCCCCCCATTCCCTCCGTCTCCTCCGTCTCCTCCATCCCTCCATCCCTCCATCCCTCCATCCCTCCATCCCTCCATTCTTCCATCCCCTCCATCCCTCCATCCCTCCATCCCCTCCATCCCTCCATCCCCTCCATCCCCCCATCCCCCCATCCCCTCCATCCCCTCCATCCCCTCCATCCCCTCCATCCCTCCATCCCTCCATCCCTCCATCCCTCCATCCCTCCATGCCCCTCCATCCCTCCATCCCTCCATCCCTCCATCCCTCCATCCCTCCATCCCTCCATGCCCCTCCATCCCTCCATCTCTCCATCCCTCCATCCCTCCATCCCTCCATGCCCCTCACCACCACCTGAGGGTCTCCCACCCCCTCTACCACTCTGGGTCTCCTCTCTCACCCTTCGCCCTGGAGGGCTTAGAGCCGGCTGTGCTTCAGGAGCCCTGAGAGGAGGAGAGTGCAGCCCAGCCAGGGGAGGGGCTCCCAGGGAGGGGCACTGGGCCCCCAGGGCACACTCTAGTCCGGGTAGGGGCCTCACGCCGTGACTCCCCGCAGGGTGGAGGTGGCCAGCGGGCTGACCCTGTGCAAGGAGGGCTGTGAGGCTATTGTGGACACAGGCACTTCCCTCATGGTGGGCCCCGTGGATGAGGTGCGCGAGCTGCAGAAGGCCATCGGCGCCGTGCCGCTGATCCAGGGCGAGGTGAGTGCCGGGCGCTGGGGCTGGGGCTGGCAGGAGGAGCCCCAAGGCCACCGCCACCACCCTGACACTGCCGTGACCCCTCTTAGTACATGATCCCCTGTGAGAAGGTGTCCACCCTGCCCGCGATCACACTGAAGCTGGGAGGCAAAGGCTACAAGCTGTCCCCAGAGGACTACACGCTCAAGGTGAGCAGGCAGTGGGGTGCCGCACGCCCCAGGTGAGCGGGAGCGGTGGGGGGCCACACGCCCCAGGTGAGCGGGCGGTGCCAGGCCTGGGTGCTGACCACCAGGGCCGTCCCAGGTGTCGCAGGCCGGGAAGACCCTCTGCCTGAGCGGCTTCATGGGCATGGACATCCCGCCACCCAGCGGACCACTCTGGATCCTGGGCGACGTCTTCATCGGCCGCTACTACACTGTGTTTGACCGCGACAACAACAGGGTGGGCTTCGCCGAGGCTGCCCGCGTCTAGTTCCCAAGCCGTCGGCACGCCAGCACAGAAACAGAGGAGAGTCCTGGAGGAGGAGGCCCCTGGCCCCGCGGCCCCCTCCCACACACACTCACACACACCCGCACACTCGCCCGCCCACTGTCCTGGGTGCCCTGGAAGCCGGCGGCCCAAGCCCAACTTGCTGTTTTGTTCTGTGGTTTTCCCCTCCCTGAGTTCAGAAGTGCTGCCTGCCTGTCCGTCTGTCCATCTATTTGGTGGGGGTAGAGGTGATCCGGAGCACAGATCTGTTTCATGCATTGGAAGACCCCCGCCCAAGCTTGGCAGCCGAGCTGGTGTATCCTGGGGCTCCCTTCATCTCCAGGGAATCCCCTCCCCAGCCCTACCAGCGCCTGCTGGGCTGAGCCCCTACCCCACACCAGGCCGTCCTCCCGGGCCCTCCCTTGGAAACCTGCCCTGCCTGAGGGCCCCTCTGCCCAGCTTGGGCCCAGCTGGGCTCTGCCACCCCTACCTGTCCAGTGTCCTGGGCCCATTGAGGATGAGGCCACTAGAGGCCTGAGGATGAGCTGGAAGGAGTGAGAGGGGACAAAACCCACCTTGTGGAGCCTGCAAGGTGGTCCTGGGACTGAGCCTGTCCCAGGGGCATTTATTGGCCTGGAGGTGGGGCTGGGATTGGGGGCTGGTGCCAGCCTTCCTCTGCAGCTGACCTCTTCTGTCCTCCCCTTGGGCGGCTGAGAGCCCCAGCTGACATGGAAATACAGTTGTTGGCCTCCCCTCTGTGCTGGTGTGCTCTGTGCTTGGTCAGGGGTGGCTCCAACTTGGGATGGGGAAGTGGGGTGGGTAGTGCGAAGCCGGCACGGCAGCTGACTCAGGGCAGCACCGGGACAAGCGTTTGGGGTGCCCTGGGCCTGTGGCCCCCTGCCCAGCCCGTGGGCTCCAGCCTGGTCGGCCAGCGGGGACCGACTTGTTTCCAGGTCTGGAGCAGTGGCCGGCAGGATGTGGCCTTGGCTGGGGCTTCAGGGTGTCCAGTGTGAGTGCCAGCCTTGAGGAGTGATTTCAGGGAGGTGGCCCAGCCAGGCGGCCACGGCACTTGAACAGAGGATATTTCTGCTCTCGGGGACCATCAGAGCAAGCCTACCAGTCACCCTCCTCAGCCCTCTTCTCCTGGGAAAGAAATGGCCCCAGGTGGCGTGGGTGGCTGGCCTAGCTGGGCCTTCTTGCCTCCCAGGCACTAGAAGCGGTTTTGTGTGCAGTGAGCCGAGCTGGCACCAAGCAAGCCTGCCTGGGGTCACTGGTTGCAGGGATTGGACTCAGAAGTCCCCTCCAGCCACAGTTGCCAGTCACGGATGCCCAGGCTGATAACGCAGTGCGCTTGTTCCGCTGGGAGGGGAGGGGTTGGGAGCGTGTGTCCGGATGCAGTGGTAGCAGCCCCTGGGGTTTTAACAGGTAAGTAGGAGTTTGTGGGCATGTGGTGATGGGAGCAGAGTTCCTTTTGGGATCAGTAGCTCTGGAGTCACTTAGAGCCCCCTCGAGCCCCACCCCAACAGGTTAGAAGATGAGGCAGATGTGACATTCGCCATTATTTTGATGCCTCTGCCTGAGGGTGGTGGCTGCCTTGGCCTTCCTCCCGAGGGGCTGCAGGCTTGCACCCCAGAACCATGCCACAGCAGACACCTGGAGCAAGAACACTTACCCAGGATGGCATGGAGGCTCGGAAACGCATGCCTAGCGTTTGGCATGCCTGAAATCTGAGCAGAGCCGGGCAGAGCTCTGCAGGGCCTGGCAGGGCTTCTGGGGAGACAAATGTCCTGTCATCAGATGTTTTGTGCACTGAGGCCCGGGAGGGCAGACAGGTGCAAGGAGGCAGCCGTGCCCTGTTGTCCCCGCCCCATCCCACTCTCCCCATCTCCCTCCCTCTGCAGCTTGTCAGCTCCGTCCAGCTCCCATCTTCACGGCTACTGCCCTGGGGTTGCTCCGAGGGTTCCCTCCAGCACGGCAGGATTCTCGGGGCCCTAGAGTCTGACCCCGGGTTCCTCTGTGGTTTTCTAGCTGGTGACTGGACCCTGAGCCTGGAGTCCCCCTTATCTAGACTGGGTTGTAACCAGAAACCCCTAGCAGAGGAGATGCTGGAGCCCAGGCCCTTGGGGAGCCCAGCACAGTCACATGAATGGTGGCTGTGCCGAGTTTGGCTGGGCCCTGGCTCTGCCCTGCGACCCCCTGGCTGCCTCTCAGTGGTGTTTCCTGGCCTCAGAGAGAGGCAGCCCCAAGGTGGCCTGAGGCCGGGAGCAGGCCCTGGCTCCCCTGTCACGTACCCAGTGACCCTGGGCAGGCCCTGGCCCCTCGGGCCCAGGCAACCTTCTCTTCCTGCTGTGGAGGCCTCCTCACTGCCTGAGGCCTTCTGGGCAAAGTGGGGCAGCACTGGGCAGTGGCTGTGTGGCAGGCCAGGATCTCCCAGAAGGTGGTGGCTGGCCGGGTAGGCCCAGCTCAGATGCTGGGGAGACATGGGGGCATGGCACACAGGCCACACAGGCCACACGTAGCCTGGGATCAGGCCCCGTCTGAGGACACCGGGTCCAGTTTTCCCTGGGCCAGGCCCTTGGAAAGGAGGAGGGAGTTGGGGAGGGAGAACGGAACCCTGGTTCTCTAACAGGCCCCATCCACCCACGGCCTGTGGGCTCCAGGGAGAGCATGGCCAGGGTGCCCAAGGAGACAAGGAGGAGGCTCCTCATGCTTGATGACCTCTCCTGCTCGTTAGGGTTTATCAACATCATTTAAGATCAGCCTTGTGCTGTGGGTTCCTGGCGTGCCATGGATAACGCTGTGCCAGGGGTCAGCCCAGGCATGAGGGGCAGGGACTAGGCTGGGAAGGGGAGGGGCTTGCAGAGGGCCGGGCTTTTCCAGGGGATCAGGGTTCAGAACAGAGGTTTGGGGAGAGAAAGTTTTCAGAGTCAGGCACAGGCGGGCAGACACGACCTCAAGCAGGACCAGCCTTCCAGACAGGAAAGAGGGTTGTGGAGATGCAGGAGGCCAACTGAGAGTGGCAGAGGAGAAAGGAGTTTCATGGGAGGATCGGGCTTGGAGAGAGATGAGGGAGGGAAAACGGGGGCCGCCATGCATCCTCAGCTTCTGGGGGACTTTGGAGAGGGTCGGGGCTCAGTGGGAGCTGGAGGTTGTTGAAGAGGACCCAGCTCAGGGAACCTGCGTGGTGAAGTAGGGGACTTGGAGGGAGGGAGGGAAGGCTGGAGTTTTCTCCATGGGGAGGGACTCATGCGGACTGTTATGGGGATGGAAGATCAGTTGGGGTCAAGCATACCGTGAGAGTGAGGATGTGGTGGGGTAGCGAAGGCGGCTGAGGCTGGGAGGACAGGCGTTTGTCAGGAAAAATGATTCACAGGGAACAAAGTATCCTCAGGGGACCAGGCTCAGAAGGGCTGGTGGGGATCACAGAGAGGTTGTGGGCAGGTGAGTGAACCAGCCTCCAGGGAGACAAGTGTCCTTAGCAGCCAGGACCTCAGCACGGGACCAGAGCTCGGAACGGGACACTTTGCCCTGCGAGCAGAGGGAGCGTGCCCTGGGGTCTGTGCAGGAGAGGCCACATTCTCCCAGACTCTGGGGGTGAACTGGAGTGGGGCCCCGGCTGGGTGAAGTCAGACTCCAGGAAAGGGGGCAGGAGCTCCGGTGGGCAGGAGTGGGCTCAGCCAGGAGGGAACAGAGTAGGGGGTGCTGAAACTTACTGGAGGGCCTGGACTTGGTGGGCTGAGGGAAGGGACTGGAGGGTGGTCTTGGGGCCTTTGGGACTTGGTTAGGGACAGGATGGGGCAGAGACGGGCAGTCAGGTAGGGGGCTTGCTGGGGCTCAGGGGACTGGAGCTTCGTCAGGAGGGGACTGAGCTGCTGGAACTGAGAGTCAACAGGCCAGAAGGGCAGGACCCAGGGGCGGGGGTCCCTGGAGGCAGCAGGGCCCAGGCGCTGGGGTGGAGCCCCATGGGGAGAGAGGGAAGAGGAAGAGGGTCTCTCTTGGGGAGGCAGATGGGGAGGGTTCGGGGAGCGGCCAGTCTTCCACGGGGCTGGGGGCTCCGCGAGAGGGATGGGGCCGGGTGGGGTGGGGAGGAAGGCTCAGTGGGTCCCGGGAGATGGAGGTGGCGTGGGCACCCTGGTCGGGGACTGTAGGGGTCCCATCCCTGCAGGACCTTGCAACTCCCCAGGGTCGCGGCTTCCGGCCAGGCTCGCGGCCCCCACCCTCCCGGCAGGAGGAGGCGGGAGGCGGGGAGGTGGCTGTGCCCGCCGCCGCCACCGCCGCCGCCGTGAGTCAGGTTCTGGGCTGCAGCCGCGCGGCCGGTCTGGCGCTGCGGAGGGAGCGCAGGCGGCGGGGGAGGCAGCGGCGCCGCCGCCGAGCCCCGCGCGCTCCCCACCCCCTCAAGGTTGGGCCGCTGGGAGGCGGATCAGTGGACAGACAGCGGCCCGCGGGACGGCGGAAGGACGCGCGCACCGAGGCTCAGGGGGTCCGGCCGCGCACCGAGGAGTCGCTTGCAGGTGAGGAGACGCCGTCCGGGCGGCTGCGGCAGACCCGGGTCGGGCTGGGGGCCGCAGAGCCTCGGCCGCAGACCCCCCGGCGCGCGCCGCACGGGAGCTGGGCACGCGGGGTGGCGCAGAGCGCGAGCGTCTTGGTGCCTCGTTGGAGAAGTGTTCGTTTCGCAGCCTGTCATTGTGCGTCTATGTATGGCCCGGGGATGCGTGGCTCCGGGCAAGTGTGCGCGCTTGGGGTCCCCAGGTTGGAGGTGGGGGGCGGTGCGCACGAGTTGGAGACCCCGCACCTGTGCCGGTTCTTGGTGCTCGTGGCTGAGCCTGCATCGCCTTGTGTGGGGAGTTGTTTACTCGTCAATGGCTCTGAGCGCGCCCGCGGGTGCGCCCGGGGTCTGGAGAGCCCGCGGTGGAGCCCGTGGCGGTGCCCGTGGCGGTATCGTGTGTCCGCGGGCGCCGTGGGCAGGTGCTTTGGCCGCTCTGCTAGCTCTGCCGGTTGGCGGCTGAGGCAGCGTCGCTGTGGGTCCGGCGCCCCGTGTGTGCGGGGTTGTTTGGGGTGCTGGGGCATTCCGTGTTTTGCAAGTGTCAGTCTCAGCGTTGGTGTGCTTTGGGGCGGGGGGTGCTGTTGTGTGTGTCAGTGGGTGAGTGTTTGTGCGCAGATGGCAAAGTGATGAAAGCCCCAGGTCCCTGCCAAGGCTGCTGCGAAGGGCTTTGGCATCGTCCGTGGCCGCCGAGGCCCGGGGCGGGTGGGGGAGGCAGGTGGCAGGCTGGCAGCTGGTGGCCCCCGCAGGGATTTCCGTCTCCACTGGGGCTGTTCTCGGGGCTGCTGGGCGTGAGGGTGGGTGCTGGCCAGTAGGCCGGGCCCAGCTCGCTCTCCCTTTCTCCTCTCCAGGCCCAGGGCCCCAGCCAGTGCCCAGCCCCGCTGGGAGCCCCGGCCAGCACCACGGACGGCGCCCAGGAAGCCCGAGTCCCCCTGGACGGGGCCTTCTGGATCCCGAGGCCCCCGGCAGGTTCGCCCAAGGGCTGCTTCGCTTGCGTGTCCAAGCCCCCTGCCCTGCAGGCTCCAGCGGCCCCTGCCCCTGAGCCCTCGGCCTCTCCCCCGATGGCGCCCACACTGTTCCCCATGGAGTCCAAGAGCAGCAAGACCGACAGCGTGCGGGCTGCCGGCGCGCCCCCCGCCTGCAAGCACCTAGCCGAGAAGAAGACGATGACCAACCCCACGACCGTCATCGAGGTCTACCCGGACACCACCGAGGTGAACGACTATTACCTGTGGTCCATCTTCAACTTCGTCTACCTCAACTTCTGCTGCCTGGGCTTCATCGCCTTGGCCTACTCCCTCAAAGTGAGCCCGGGCAGTGGCACGGGGCAAGGGCGGGCTGGAGAGGTGGTGCCGGCAGGACGGTCCCTGGCTGGCGGCGCTGGGCCCCTGTCCCTCTCAGGGGAGCACACGGGTAGAGCAGGTGCAGTTGAGGGGCCAACGGATCAAAGGACAGTGAGGGGTCCTGATCGTGGGTCCCAGAGAGGTCGGGGTACTGGCTAGGTCTGGGTGGGCAGGGGTCTGCCCTTCCCTCTCCTGAGCCATCGGGGCCTGGCTTTCTGCTCAGCCAGCTCAGCGGAACCTCCAGGAGGGGCTGGGAGCAGGGGTTGGTGGGGGGGTTGCTCGGGCTCAGGGGACGTGGGACGTAGACCTGGGCAGCAGCCACTTCTCCGTGTACAGGGATGGGGCCAGAATGGGGCTGAAGAGGGCTTGGAATCCTACTCCTATGGAAAGGAAGAGGGGCCACCTTCTTATCCAGCTCCTCACCCGGACCCTAAGGGCAGGTGCTTACACAGCTCTGCCAAGCCGTGCGTGGAGACCAGACCTGGGTGGCCAGGGCAGCCCAGGGAAGAGGGGTGTAAACAGGTCCTGCACCTCCCCAGCTCAGTGCTGTGAGAAGAGCTGGCTGGTAGCAGAGCAGGTGCTGGGCAGACATGACCCTGTCCCCCTGAAGGCAAGGTAGAGCAGCAGGGACGGAGATGGTGGGAGGGAGGCTGTGATGGGCTCACAGTGAGGGGGGCAGCCCTGTGTCAATGTGTCTGGTGCTGGAGCCCTTCCTGGGGAAGGGAGCATGAGGGCGAGGGCAGGCCCTCCTCCCCACCCTGACGCACTGGAAGGAAGGGCTTGGCTCACGTTTAGCCTCATCATCACATTTCCCCAGCCCAGACTTGAATGGCCAAGGCCAGATGTACTCCACCAATGCAGCTGCCCTGCTGGGTGGGGGAGAAGACAAGGGATGCAGGGAGAGAAGAGGCTGGGCAGAGGCTGACTGGGAGGAAAGGCGCCTGGCCAGCTTCGCCTCTGCTCCATCCTTGAGCTCGAGCCCCATCCCGCCCGGCATTGCAACTGCCGTTGGCGTTCCGGTCCTGCTCCTGACTCATCATCATTGCCAACCCCGGTGTTGCCCACTGGCACGGGCACCTTCAACATCGGGCCTGCGGACCCATCCCTGGGCTCTGACACAGGGGCCTGTGTGTGAGCCAGCACGTGCCAGTGTGTGTGTGTACTCACGTGTAATTGCATAAGTGGGCATGTACTGTGAGTGTAACTGTATGTGTGCATGTGAATGCATTGTGTGCATGAGTGTGTACATATATTTTTTTGTGTGTGCATGTGTGTGCATGTGTATGAGTGTGTGTAGGCATGAGTGTATTTGCGTGTATGTGCATGTGTGTGTAATCACGTGGGTGCGCATGGTGTGTGTAAATGTGTGTGCACAAGTGTGTGAGGGCATGTGTGCATGTGTGGTGTGTGAGTGTATGTACCTGTGTGTGCATGTGTGTGTAATTGCATGTGTGTGCATGGTGTGTGTAAATGTGTGTGCACAATGTGCGAGGGTATGTGCATGTGCGCTGTATGTACCTGAGTGTGTGCATGTGTGTGTAATCACGTGTGTGTGCATGGCACATGTAAATGTGTGTGCACAAGTGTGTGAGGGTGTGTGCCTGTGTGCTGTCTGTATGTACATGAGTGTGCACGTGTGTAATCATATGTGAGTGTGCATGGCACATGTAAATGTGTGTGCACAAGTGTGTGTGGGGGGGTGTGCCTGTGTGCTGTATGTACCTGAGCATGCACATGTGTGTAATCACACGTGTGTATACATGGCATGTGTAAATGTGTGTGCACAAATGTGTGAGGGTATGTACCTGTGTGCTGTCTGTACCTGAGTGTGCACGTGTGTGTAATCACACTTGAGTGTGCGTGGCACGTATAAATGTGTGTGCACGTGTGTGTGTGGTGTGCCGTCTGTATGTACCTGAGTCTGCACGTGCGTGTAATCACACGTGTGTGTACATGGCACGTGTAAATGTGTGTGCACGTGTGTGAGAGTGTGTGCATGTGTGCTGTGTGTATGTACCTGAGTGTGTGTGCATGTGTGTGTAATTGCACCAGTGTGCATGGCACGTGTAAATGTGTGTACACAAGTGTGTGAGAGTGTGTGCCTGTGTGCTGTATGTACCTGTGTGCATGTGTGTAATCACACGTGTGTGGTTCATGTAAATGTGTGTGCACAAGTGTGTGTGTGCATGTGTGATGTGTGTATGTACCTGAGTGTGCATGTGTGTATAATATGTGAGTGTGCATGGTACGTGTAAATGTGTGTGCACAAGTGTGTGAGAGCATGTGTGCGTGTGTGGTGAGTATATGTTCCTGCGTGCATGTGTGCTCGCGCGTGCACACGTGCGTGTGTGCGTGTGTGTGTAGAAGCAACAAAGGAAAGGGGCCCCTGGAATTGGGGGTCATGCCTCCGACCAGCTCCAGCTATGGTTCCCCAGACCAATCCTGAGCAGAGAGCTCCAGTGTTGGGGGGCTGAAGCTGCCGCTGGTGGAGCTCTGCCTCCCCTCTCTCTGTGCCCTGCCAACAGCCTGCGGACATGGGTCTGGCTGCCTGGGCTCCCGTCCGGAAGCTGTCCCTCCTCCCGCTTGGCTTAGGCTGTGGCTGGCCGGCTGGCATGGGGCAGGCCCATCTGGCTCGGGTTGTAGGTAGGTCAGGGATTTCTGGATGGTGCCGGGTTTCTGCAGGGGTTGGGGGTGGTGTGAGGTTGGCCCTTCTGAGGGTCAGGGACGGCTCATTACACCTCCTCCCAGGCCTGCTCCTCCTGTGTCCTTCCTGCGGTGGGCGGGGGCAGCCAGGGCAGAGAGGCTTTGGGGCATACCTGGGAATGGGTGCAAAGTGAGCTGTCTCCATCCTGGGCAGAAAGGAGGACGGAACTGGCTGGCTGTGGACCCCACGCCTGGGAATGCATCCATCTGGTCACCCAGCTGCAGGTCTCCTGACCTGCACCCTACACCAAGGGCACAGGGCGGACCTGGGGTCGGAAGGTCTTGGCTAAAATCCGAGCTCTTGGGACAGACAAGCCATCTTGCCTCACTGAGCCCCTGTTCCCTCATCTGTTCAGAAAACAAATAGAAACAAAACAACATTCAAGCCAGCACACGTGAGCAGGGCGGAGGCCCGCATGCGGTGGTATGAACTAGACAGTGTGTCCTTGCCTGCCCCCATATGTCCATCCACCCATCCAGCCATCCATCCACCCCCCACCCACATGGGCCAATTCAGCTCAACGAAGGCTGGATCTGCAGCGCAGAGATTGAAGCCTTATTTTGCACAGCCTGGTGTCCGGGGAAGGCAGAGATACAAAAAGTCAATTCTCCATTCATGCCGTCTCCACATGCCGCCTCCTGATGACCACTGGCTCCCGCGGTCAGCTGGATGATGGCCAAACGTCTCATCTCAGCATCCAAGCCGCGTTTTTAACCCTTCTGGCCTCAGCATTTCCCCGCCACGGTCACTCGGCAAATGTGATGTGAGTGATGTGCACGTCCTGGTTTGCCTGTGCACATCCTCAGCCTGGAGAGCTTTTGTGAGATCTGGGTCTCTCTTCTGCAAAGCCTGCAGAGACAGTCCTGCCCCAGCCACATCTGCTCACCCCAGCCAATCTGTACCCAAGGCAGAGCTGGCCAACAGATGGGTTAAGACATGTTGGTCTAATGGGTGGGTGGACAGAGGACACATGATGAGATGGAAGAAGCACCACAGTGTTTCAGAAAAGGAATACTTCATTCCCAGTTTGGGGTGAGGCTGGAAGACTTCTAGGAGGAGGCAGCAATTTCACTGGGCCTTGAAGCTTGGTGAGGGGAAAGGTGTTTCAGGCGGGGAAAATGGCATAAACTATGTCACGTAGGTGGGGCAGTCTAGGGAGTCGGCAAGGCCCCTGTCCTCGATGGGAGATGGAAGACATTCCTGGAAGAGTGCCTGAGGCAGTGTGGTGAGGGGTTTGAAAACCTTGTGAGGGGCTGGGCTCTCATCTGTAGGAGACATGGAAAGAGAAGGATATGATCAGTGCCATGAAATCTGCAACCAGTGTAGTGGAAGGGGACAAGACAAGCCTCGAGGCAGAAGGTTCAAGTCCCAGTGTGGTGGTCCAGGTGGGAGAGCTTGTGAGCTGGGGATGGGGGTGGGAGAGGAGGAACAGGTGTGGCCAGGACACAGCAGCTGCTAGATGTGAGCCCAGGAGGCTGTGAGACCTTCCAGTGACAGGGCTGTCAGAAAGAACAGGTTAGGTGGGTGGGTTCTGCGTTGGGTTTTGGATGTACACACTCACCCACTCACTCCTTTCTGAATATCAGCATCACACATTTATCTTTCCCATCCTCCATCCATCTATCATTCATCCATCTTCCATCCATCCATTCTCCATCTTTCCATCCATCCATCCATCCATCTATCCATCCTCCATTCAGCCATCCTCCATCTGTCCTTCATCTATCCATCCATCCTTCCATCCATCCATCCACCCTCCATCCATCTGTCTATCCATCTTCCATCCATTCATCCATCCTCCATCCATCCATCTTCCATTTGTCCATTCTTCATCTGTCCATCCATCCATCCTCCATCTGTCCATCCATCCATATCCATCCATCTATTCATCCTCCATCCATCTATCCATCCATCCTCCATCCATCCTCCATCCATCCTCCATCCATCCTCCATCCATCCGCCCTCCATCCATCCTTCATCCATCCATCCATCCACCCTCCATCCATCCATTTATCTTTCATCCATCCGTCCATCCATCCATCTGTCCATCCATCCATCCTCCATCTGTCCATCCTCCATCCATCTATCCATCCATCCTCCATCCATCTATCCATCCATCCTTCCTCCATCCATCCATCCATCCTCCATCTGTCCATCCATCCATCCATCATCTGTCCATCCTCCTTCCGTCCATCCATCCAAACTTATATTCAATCCATCCTCCCACATTCCCTTCAACCCCTCCAAATAGCCACCCAATCTTCCATCCACCAGTGTTCACACATGATCATTCAGGCTCCCCTCCCTGCCCTGCTCTCCCATCCTGTCCCCACCAACCTTATGCATCAACCCACTAAATTATTCATCTAGTCTCACTTTCTCAGTAATTGCCCACTTTCCTTCCCAGCCCTACCTGTCAATAGACCCAATCATCCCTCCATCCTGTGACCTCATATGGCAACACATCTATTCACCCTTCAAGACATCCTCCTGCTGCTTCCTCCTGCTGCTCCCCTAGCTGAGTCACACTCACCCATTCACTGAGTGCCTCCTTCATACTCAGCGTGCCTCAGCTCACCCCAACTGTCAGCGCAATCCAGCCACTGTCACTTTCTCTATTCCCTCCCTCCTCATCCACCCTGTCTCTAACTGCTCATACATAAATTTCTCACATTCTTTTCCCTCTCATTTTTTTCTTTTCCTTTCTTTTGCCCCACTTTTCGGCCATGCATTCTCCCCTTCTATCCCCTTCATTCTTTCTACAATCCGCCTACCTGCTTTACTAATATAGCTAATCATTCAGCCATAAAATGTCCATTCTCTCTTTGTTTCCTCTCAGGCATGTGTCCACCCACCCCACCATTCATCTCATTGCCCATCTGACCTTCCAGGCACATCCATCCCATCTTTCCTTCCTTGGCTTTATTCCTGTATCCCATTCACGTGCCTCCAAGTTGAGTGGCATGAGCCTGTCCAGCCTGCTCTAATGAATTATTGCAGATTACTTGGTTTGTAAACACTGGGTATTTACTTCTCACTGTTCTGGATGCTGGAAGTCTGAGATCAGGGTGCCAGCATGGTCAGGTTCTGATCAGGACCCTCTTCTGGGTTGTAGGCTGTCAACTTCTGTGTCCTCATTTGCCAGTAGGGCCAAGGGCCTCTCTGGGGCCCCTTTTATAAGGGTGCCACTCCCACGCATGACCTAATCCTCTCAAGAGCCCCACCTCCTACCATCACTTTAGGGGTTAGGATTTCCATACAAGAATTTGGTGGACATGAACATTCAGACCATAACATTGCCCTTTCATCCACTTATATGTCATCCCTTCCTTGTGTTTCCTCTCCCCTGTTTCTCCAGTGACCTGTTCCATCCATCTCTATAGCCAGAACCAGTTCCTCTCTGTACCCACATCTGCCCACCCCCGCTCTTTTTCCTTCACACATTCACCCATCTGTCATCCGTCAATATTCACAGTCATAGAAGAACTGCCTGGCCACCTAGCCCTCAATTCATCATCAAAATGTCCTTCCATTTTCCTTCCTTCCTTGCTTCAATGGACTCACCCAACTCCCAGCCATCAGCCTGTTCTCTCTCCCGCTCTCCTTCTCCCTCTCCTCTACCCACCCAGCACCATCCATCGCCCCTGCACCCACATGGCTGCCTCATCCTCTGTGTCCCACCTCTGCTTGTACTTTTCAGCCCATTCCGCCATCTAGCACCCTAGTGCCCCCTTTGCCTTCCCTGCTTCTTGGCCCACTCTTCTCGGGCCCCTTTCCTAATTGCTTTGGACTCCCTAACCTTCTGACACTGCGGGGCTCCAGGGCTCAGCCCTCCATCCTCTCCTTCCTTCATGTTCACTCCCTTGGTACCCCATCCAGTCCCATGGTTTTAGTATTAGGCCATTCTTGCACAGCTGTAAAGAAATACCTGAGAGAGAGTAATTTATAAGAAAAGAGGTTTAATTGGTTCATGGTTCGGCAGGCTGTACGGGCAGCATGGTGCTGGTATCTGCTTCTGGGGAAGCCTCAGACTTCCCGTCATGGTGGAGGGCAAAGTGAGAGCAGGCATCTCACATGGCAAGAGTGGGAGCAAGGGAGGGATAAGGGGGAGGTGCCTCACACTTTTAAGCAACCAGCTCTCAGGAATTCACTCACTATGGTGAGGACAGCATCAAGCCATGAAATCTACACACATGACCCAAACACCTCCTGCCAGGCCCCCTCCACCACTGGGGATCGCTGCAACATAGATTCGGCGGGGACATGTGTTCAAACTATATCAGTTTTAAATACCATCTTTTTGCTGATGCTTCTCAAATTTATATCTCTGCCCTAGACCTCATCTTTGAACTCCAGACTCACACAAATTGCTATGTCAAATGTCTACTATATATCTAAAGGGCATTCCTAACTTGACATCTCAGAAATTGAACTGCTAAACGAGTCTTCCTTTTGCAGCCTTCTACAACTCCCTGTTCAGTTGATCAAACCCCAAAAACCTTGAGATCATGTCAAGTTCCATGCTTTTTATCACACTCTACACCTGATCCCAGCAAACACCACCAGCTCCACCTTCCATGCACGTCCAGGAGCTGATCAGGTCTCACTACCTTCACCACTGCTGCCCTGGTCCAAGCCACCTTCACCCTCCCCTGGACCATTCAATCCACCTCTCTCTGCCTGTTCAGCTATCTGTTCTTTGTTTTTTTGAGATGGAGTCTTGCTCTGTTGCCTGGGCTGGAGTGCAGTGGTGCAATGTTGGCTCACTGCAACCTCCGCCTCCTGAGTTCAAGCGATTCTCCTGCCTCATCCTCCTGAGTAGCTGGGATTACAGGTGCACACTACCATGCCCGGCTAATTTTTGTATTTTAGTAGAGACGGGGTTTCACCATGTTGGTCAGGCTGGTCTCGAACTCCTGACCTCATGATCTGCCTTCCTTGGCCTCCCAGAGTGCTGGGATTACAGGCGTGAGCCACCACGCCTGGCCCCCGACATCTTTTCTTAGCACAGCATCCAGCACTGCCTCATTCATATATGTCATATCACATTCATCTTTCCGTCTCTAAATGACTAAAAAGCACCCACAGAGCCTGCACCGTGCTCCTGGATGGTCTCCTCTGACCGTATGTCCTCCCCTTCTCTCTTTGTGATCTGCTGCCCCTACTCTGCACCTAGTCCTCAGAAGCACCGGGCCCTGCACAGAGAGCTCTATGCTCCGAGGACATGCCTCCCTGCAGATGAACACATGGCCGAGTCTGTCACATTCTTCTGACCTTTCCTCAAATATCTCCCACTCCACAAGGTCTTCCCTGGCCACCGAGCTAGACTTGCACCTCCTACAGCACTCTGTTCCCCTGAGCCTCTTCGAGTTTCTTTTTAGCACATTGAACACATTACATGTTTTACTTATTTATTGTGTTTATTTTCTGTATCTCCTCCCTACACTGTAAACTGCGTGAGGACAGAGACTCTGTTTTACTCCTTGTGATATACGCAGGACCTAGAACAGCAACTACTCAGAGCAGACACTAAGTAAATATTGATTGATGATTGATTGATTAATGAATCTCTCTACTCATCTGCCATCGGGTGGTCTACACTATATCAACAACCCTCCTTCCTTTCTATTATCCACCAGTCTTACCCATCCAAAACACATCATAAATTCATTTATCTACCTGTTCCACCCATTTAGCATATGGATCTGTCGCAGCCATCCAGCATCCGTTACTATATCCAGCCATGGACCTGCTCCAGCCATCCAGTGTGCATTCAGAAACCCATCTGTGCACCTGCCCTTCCAGTCTGGCATCCGTTCCTATATTCCTGTAACCACCTCTCCATTCATTCAAATCACGTGAAGTTCCATTCTTTTTTTTTTCTTTTTTTTTTGAGACGGAGTCTCACTCTGTAGCCCAGGCTGGAGTGCAGTGGCACGATCTCAACTCACTGCAACCTCTGCCCTCTGAGTTCAAGCAATTCTCCTGCCTCAGCCTCCCGAGTAGCTGGGATTACAGGTGCCTGCCACTGCTAAATTTTGTATTTTTAGTAGAGACAGGGTTTCACCATCTTGGCCAGGCTGGTCTTGAACTCCTGACCTCATGATCCACCTGCCTCGGCCTCCCAAATTGCTGGGATTACAGGTGTGAGCCACCGCGCCTGGCCTCCATTCGTTTTATCACACTGCAAGCCTGATCCCAGCAAACACTGTCGGCTCCACCTTCAACACATGTCCAGAAGTTGGCTGGGTCTCATCACCTTCTCTGCCGCTGCCCTGGTCCAAGCCATCGTGGACACATGAGCACACATTCTCGTGTATTCACCTATTTGCGTGTCCTGCCCACTGAACATGCTCTTACATACCCACACATCACCTCCCATCCAGCAGCCATTCACTTATCCACTTACTCAGATGCCCCACCCATGTGGCATACATTTGCATATCCATCTGTCCACTTGGACATACATTCATATGTTCGTCTATGCACCTGTTACCCCACCCAGCATATACAGACGGTCCCCATCTTATGATGGTTTGACGTATGCTTTTTCAATTTCACAATGGCAGGAAAGCCATAGGCACTCGGTATGCTCCTCTGCTTACCAGGTTTGTGAAAAACGCATCATACGAAAATGCGTATGAAATTTTTAACTTATGACACTTCAAACTTATGATGGGTTTATTGGACTGTAGCCCCATTGTACATCAAGAAGCATTGTATTCATAAATTCAGCTATCTGCCTGTCCCACTCATCCAATGTACATTCTTATATCCGTCCAGCCCTCTTCCCCACCCAGCACAAGTTTCTACATGCATTTCTCTGTCCCATACACCCAGTCTCCATCCACATAACCCCTCAGCTCCATCCACCCACCTTCCCGATCATGGGATCACTCCCCCACCCTCCTCTTACCTATCTTCTTTAGCTATGGCCGCCATTTTCCATGCACCCAATACCCCAGCTGCCTCAGCCTCCTGCCCTCCACTCCATCCGCTTTTGACACTCAGTGTTTCATCCTCCCTCTGCCACGTTATTCCTCACTCCAAGTATCCAACAAAGAAATCACGACCAAAAGTTTTTTTAGGAATTCAGAGTTGTCTTGATATAAAAAAATCAATAAATATAATCTACCATCTTAATGAATTAGAGAAGGAAACAATATGTTTATCTTGTGGAAATTCTAATGTAATCATAGAACTCTAATGATAAGATGAGGATTATCCTTCCTGGTACCTTGAGGTCAAGAATGAGACTCAGCTGCTTGTCCTCATCGCTGCTGTCTGGGATCGCTCTGCAATCTTCTTTGCCTCCATGACAGGAGATTACTTTGGCCCAGGCACTGTGGTGGAGCTTCACATCCATCAATTCATTAAGCCTTTCCCACAACCCTGGGAGGCAGCGCTATTGTCATCTTCATGTTACAGATGAGGAAATGAGGAGCAGAAGAGTGAGTTGTTAGCTGGCCTAAGGCTGCATAGTCTATGACCTGCAGAATCAGGATTGAAATCCAGTCAGTGTTTCTGCATCTGTGCTTTAACCTCTATGCTGTGCTGTCTTAGAATAGACTGCAAGGAGGAAATAGAACTGCTAGTATTTGCTGTAGATATGATTCATTATTAAGAACACATGGTCAATTAGTACAATATGATAGTTTAGCTGCATACAAAATCAGTTAGACATGCAATATTAAAATATACTTTTACATTATAATAAAAAACAAAATAAATAGACTAAGACTAAGTCTAACAAAAGATGTAATAGCTCTTTCTGGAGAAAGTTATACAGCTTTATTTTAACAAAGGCATCAAATAAGACCTCAATAAGTGGGTGACACATTCAGTCCTTATAAAGGAATACAAATTTCAATGCAGATGTCAGTTTCCTCCAAAACCACTAGTATAAGAACCCGATGAGAGCATAGACTTTCTTCCTGCCTCCTTCCTTACCCTGATTCCTCAATACCTGCTTCTTCCCATCTTCAATCTCTCCATTTTGATAGCATGTTCTGTACAATTTATCTTCCAAGTCACCTACTTGCCCATTCGCCCTTGTTCCCTCCCTTCCCTTCCCTCTCCAACTTTTTTTCCAGCTCCACTCCATTGACTCCACTTCATCTATTCAACTGACTCCCCTCCATCCACTCTATCCATTGCATTCACTCCACTCAATCCATTCCATTGACTCCACTCCATCCATTCCATGCACTCCACTCCATCCATTCCATCCACTCCACTCCATCCACTCCATCCATTCCATTCACTCCACTTCATCCACTCCATCCATTCCATTCACTCCACTTCATCCACTCCATCCATTCCATCCATTCCATCAACTCACTCCATCCATTCCATCAACTCACTCCATCCATTCCATTCACTCTACTCCATCCAAGCCATCCTACTCCATCCATTCCACTCCATCCACTCCATCCATTCCATTCACTCCACTTCATCCATTCCATCCACTCCACTCCATCCACTCCATCCATTCCATCCACTCCACTCCATCCACTCCATCCATTCCATTCACTCCACTTCATCCACTCCATCCATTCCATCCATTCCATCAACTCATTCCATCCATTCCATCAACTCACTCCATCCATTCCATTCACTCCACTTCATCCATTCCATCCACTCCACTCCATCCACTCCATCCATTCCATCCACTCCACTCCATCCACTCCATCCACTCCACTTCATCCATTCCATCCATTCCATCCACTCCACTTCATCCATTCCATCCATTCCATTCACTCCACTTCATCCATCCCATCCATTCCATCCATTCCATCAACTCACTCCATCCATTCCATTCACTCCACTCCATCCAAGCCATCCTACTCCATCCATTCCACTCCATCCACTTCACTCCATCCATCCATTCCATCCACTCCACTCCATCCACTCCATCCATTCCATTCACTCCACTCCATCCACTCCATCCATTCCATTCACTCCACTCCATCCACTCCATCCACTCCATGCACTCCACTCCATCCACTCCATCCATTCCATCCACTCCACTCCATCCACTCCATCCACTCCATCCACTCCATCCACTCCACTCCATCCATTCCATCCACTCCACTTCATCCACTCCATCCATTCCATCCATTCCATCAACTCACTCCATCCATTCCATTCACTCCACTCCATCCAAGCCATCCTACTCCATCCATTCCACTCCATCCACTTCACTCCATCCATCCATTCCATCCATTCCACTCCACCCATTCCATCTGCTCCACTCCATCCATTCCATCTGCTCCACTCCATCCATTCCATCTGCTCCACTCCATCCATTCCATCTTCTCCACTCCATCCACTCCATCCACTTCACTGCATTCACTCCATGTACTCCATCCATCCACTCCATCCACTCCATCCATCCACTCCACTCCATCCACTCCATCCACTTCACTGCATTCACTCCATGTACTCCATCCATCCACTCCATCCACTCCATCCATCCACTCCACTCCATCCACTCCATCCACTTCACTGCATTCACTCCATCACTCCACTCCACTCCATTCACTCCACTCCATCCATTCCATCCACTCCACTCCATCCACTCCACTCCATCCACTCCACTCCATCCACTCCATCCACTTCACTGCATTCACTCCATCACTCCACTCCATTCACTCCACTCCATCCATTCCATCCACTCCACTCCATCCATTCCATCCACTTCACTCCATCCACCCGTCCACTTCACTGCATTCACTCCATCCATTCCATCCACTCCATCCACTCCATCCACTCCATCCATTCCATCCACTCCACTCCACTCACTCCACTCCATCCATTCCATCCACTTCACTGCATTCACTCCATCCATTCCATCCACTCCACTCCATCCATTCCACCCACTCCATCCATTCCATCCACTCCACTCCATCCATTCCATCCACTTCACTCCATCCACTCCGTCCACTTCACTGCATTCACTCCATCCATTCCATCCACTCCACTCCATCCACTCCATCCATTCCATCCACTCCACTCCATTCACTCCACTCCATCCATTCCATCCACTTCACTCCATCCACTTCAGTGCATTCACTCCATCCATTCCATCCACTCCACTCCATCCATTCCACCCACTCCATCCATTCCATCCACTCCACTCTATTTCACTTTACTGCATTTGCCCCACTTCATTCCATTCCATTCCACTTCACTGAATTCCATTCTCTCTTTCACTTCCCCACTCCCTCTATCCTCTTTTTTCTCTCCTCTTCCTTTGTTCTTTCCACTATTCTGCCTCCTCCATCCATCCACCCACAGACCAATCCATTTATGCTTCCATTCTCCCACTCAATTACGCACCCATCGCCCTGACCACCCATCTTTCCCCTGTCCGTCCACTCTTCCGACCTGGGTCTCCTGTCCATCCGCCTAACCTGCACACTGAGGGATCCAGGCATTAGTCAGCCCCAGTATCTATCTGCCCACCTTCCTTCTTTTAGCCCAGCTCCAATCTACTAAGGCAAAGACTTTTTGCCCCTTCCTCTCTTCCTTTCTTTCCATTCTCCTTCCATTCCTCATCCTAGAACTTGGTTTCTTCTTACAGCAAACACCCACATATTTGTGGATGGGATAGAAGGAAAGAGTGCTGAGGAGGGGAGGGCCCTATAACTCATTCTAAATGAAGGTTGCTTCTTGGAAATGAGTCCAGCTCAGTCCACTGCCTCCCCAAGACTTCCTGAGTGCCAGCCCACTCCCTTCACCTTAATATCCCTCCCCAAAGGCCCTGGAGACTGCTGTCTCTCCTGCCAATGCACAACGCTCATCCTCAGGGCATCCCAGTTAATTTTAAACGAGGCAAAACCAATCAAATTAGGAGACAGTTGTGTTGCCCCATCCTCCAATCATATTCTCTCTGAGGCCAACTTCTTTTATTTTAATCATTTAAAACTTGCAAAAAATAAAAAACAAAGAATTTCCTTATATCCTTCACCCAGTTGCCCCAATTTTTTAACAATTTTATCGTATTTGCTTTTCTCTCTCTCTATAAATACATCTCACCTACTTTATAAACCAGTTGAGGGTTGAGAGGTTTCAGACATGACGCCCCCGTGCCCCTAAATTCATCAGTGTACAGTGCCCCAGGGCAGAGACGTGTTCCTCTAGAAACATCGTTCATTCGTCAGCTCTTGGAAACAAAGCACTGATACTGTGCTGAGCACTGTGGCACCGGCCCTGCTGGGCTCCTGGATGCTCCGAGCCCTGCTCCCTGGCTGACTGCCCGTTTCCTGTCCTCCTCCCGGCTTCAGGTGCGAGACAAGAAGCTTCTCAATGACCTGGATGGAGCCGTGGAGGATGCAAAGACGGCCCGGCTGTTCAACATCACCAGTTCTGCCCTGGCAGCCTCCTGCATCATCCTCGTCTTCATCTTCCTGCGGTACCCCCTCACCGACTACTAAGGCCCGCCAGGCACGGCCGCTGGCAGAGACAAGCACTGAGACATGTTTATTTTCATGGTCCCTGAAACGCAGGATCCCATGAGGTTGGGGCAGGGCAGGGCTTCTTGTCCTGGGCCCCCCTTGAGCTGTGAACTGGGCAGCAAGGCCATCAGAAGCTGAGTACAGCAAGGGTGCAGTGAGCTTGGCCCTCAGTCCACCCCCTCCGCCTCCTGGCCTCTGCCCTGCCTGTGTCTGGGGCCTGGGGGCTTCTCCCCTCACTGCTGCACCCTGGCTTCCAGTGTCTGTGTCCCTGCCCTCACGTGCCCCTTCCCAGGCTCCTGGGACCCCTTGGACCTGACACCTAGCAGGAAGGGCTTACGCAAAATTGTCCCAGGATGGGAGGACTCACTCTATGCTCCCTGACCCTGCCTCCTCCATGCTGTGACCCCACTCAGAGCCCTTGTGTCTGTGAACTTTCAATGAAATACCCATGCAGCTCCAGCCCAGCCTTCTACTTTGCGTCCCTGGCAGGGCCTGGAGAAGTCTGGAGGCTTTGCGAGCCTCCTTCAGGGACTGCCTGGTGGTCAGGGCCCCTGGTGCTGTGTCCCAGCAGACTGCAGGAGACTGTCTGCTGTCTGCTCCATCACAGCTGTGCCAAACGATGAATGGGAGGGTGGGCATTTGGTGGAGGTACCCCAAACTCGAGTCACTTAGAGGGTCAGACAGCCGCCTGGGGGGACGGAAGGGGGTGGGGCACAGCCTCAGCTGCCTGCATTGGCCAAATCAGAGCAAAGGAAACCACAAATTCACTCGGAAGGAAGCAGCAGGCAGAGACGATAGACCCCTGGCTAACCCCTGTCCCTCCTGGAGGGCTCTGGGATCCGGAGAGGCCTCTTTACCTCTCTCTGCCCATCTCCTTAGCTGTAAAATAGGAAAATGGCCTTTCACTTCTACAATCACTGTGAAAATGAACTGAAGATGCCATTCAAAGGCCGAGGCCAGCGCCCTGACGGCCCACGGCATGTGCCATCTGCAACGTGGGAGGCAGGATGCAGGGATGGGCTCTGCCCCTTGGAACTCAGGCACAGTCATGGGGGTGCCGGTCAGCCCTGAAGACAAGTCTGATGAGGGTGCACTAGGAAAAGCGCAGGGCATCGGCGAGGCACACGAAGGAGGCGGGGAGGTGAAGATGGAGAAGAAGCCGAGGCAGTGGCCATGGGTGTGGAGCCTCGCGCCGTGGGGGCCCAGCTGGTCTGGGAAACCTCAGGAAATCCCGCAGCACAGGTGTGCAGTGGGAAGGACTCGCTATCCGGTGGGAAGGCAGGCGAACTTTCCCAGGGCAGGGGCATGGCCGTGCGCCTCATGTTTTGGGAAGCTCGTGCCCCCTGGGGTAGCGAGGCCAGCTTGGAGGGGAGCCCAGTGGACAGAGGTGGATGCAAGTGGTGGGAGCTGAGCCTGGGCTGGGGCTGGTGGCAGAGGGCTGGACAGCAGGGTGCCTGTGTGGCAGCTGTGCAGGCAGTGGGGTTGACTGGTTTGGGAGGTAAGGTGGGGGAGAAGTCCGGAGGATTCCTGTCCCTTGACTTGGACAGCCCAGTGGAGAGGGCTGTGTACCAACAGCAGGAAACCAGGGAGAAGAAGATGTTGACTTTGAGATGCCAAGCAGAGAAGGGAAGAACCTTCTGGGCTGGAGACACGGGGTGCCTCGGAAGGGAGGACTTTGAGCTAGCAGCAGATGGGACAGACGCAGGGGACAGGGAACAGCCATGGCAGGAGTGCAGCGAGCAAGATTCTGGTCACAGTCCTGACCCAGAAACCTGCAGAGGAAGGGAGGGTGGCCAGCACCTGCCCGTGGGCCTGGGGTGCAGCCCAGGCAGAGGTGGAGGGGGTGCTCAGGGAAGAGGGGAGGGGAGTGTGTGACCTCAAAATGGGAGGGCTTAGGGGTCAGAGTTGAGAGAGGGGACAGGGTGGGGACCATGTGGGACTCTTGAGCACCGACCCTTGACCCCAGGCAGTGGTGGAATGGGAGGGCAGGAGGCGGCGGGCTGTGAGGCTGATGTGGGGCTGCACGGAGCTGTCATTGAGCCTCTTGGAGGATGGTGAGAGAAGTGCCAGGGGCAGCTGAACGCCTTGCCGAGCCTGTGGGCAGCCTGGTTGTGGGCACTTCGGATGCTTGCACCATTAGACCCAGAGGCTTCCTGGATGAGCCTGGGCTGGAAGATGATGGCAGAGGCTGCTGGGCCTTGGAAGTGAGAAGGTCCTGGCTTCTAGTTTCTGGGGCACCTAGGGGAGACACAGCACCTGGGTCCTGTGTCATGAGGTCAGCTAAGGCTGACCCCGGTGTCCAGGTGTCTTCCATGTTATGCCTGGGAGGGAAGAAAGTAGAGGGGCAAATGCTTTCTTTGCCTATTTTCCTTAAACATTTGGTGCCAGTGCTGGTGGCCGCCTGGAACAGGGGCCAGGAGGAAACACACCTGCATCAGGGAAGCCCTCAGCCAGCTTTTCCCTGGGATGTGCCTGTGCCTGGCTGAAGCTTTCTGAGTTCATGTTGGGGAAATGGAACGGTCACCTTCCAGCCAGTAAAGGCAACCCCAGCTCTTGGGATGTTTGTATCCAACTCCGGGTAATGTGGGGCTACAAAGGCCCCTGGCTTCCACACCCTGGGGACCAGGAGAGGGCTGGTGCTCCCACGGTGGGTGTCCACGGTGAGGTCAGGCCCCCACAGCAGGTGCATTCTCGCCCTCAGCAGGCAGGCAAGCAGGCATCAGCTCCGGCGCTGGTCTCTGGCTTCGAAGTCTGTGTCTTTGCCTGTCTGTACTCATGCCTGACCTGCTGGCGCTCCCTGTCCACTGCCCTCCTCCCGCCTCATTTTTATGTGATTTTGCACAGTGCCTGGCAAACATTTGACATTCAATAAACATTGCACGAATGAAAGAATGAATCCCCCTCTCACTCTCTCTCTGTACTTCTCCCTGTGTGCCTCCATATATTTGTGTATCTTTTGGGAGTCAGGTGACTTTCTCTGCTCTCCCCTCTCCCCATGCTGCCCTGGTCACTGCCCTTGGGACCCCAGCCCAACAGCCCAGTTTAAAAGGATTGGGGCTGGGCGCAGTGGCTCATGCTTATAATCCCATTGCTTTGGGAGACTGAGGCAGGAGGATTGCTTGTGCCCAGGAGCTCAAGGCTGCAGTGAGCCATGATTGCACCACTGCACTCCAGCCTGGGTGACAGAGCGAGACCCTGTCTCAATAAATAAATAAATAAATAAATAAATAAATAAATAAAGGATCAGAACTGAGGGGAGTGTAAAGGCTGAGCCTCACTGTGCATCTGTGTGTGTGTGTGTGTGAGACTGTGTGCATGCGTGTTGCATGTCCGTGTGACTGTATATGTGTGTGACTGCGTGCACATGTGTTCGTGTGTGTAGTGTGTGTGCCTGTGTGCTTTTATCTGTGTATGTGGTGCATGTGTGTGTGACTGCTTATGTGTGACTGTGTGCATGTGTGTATGTGTTGTGTGTGACTGCATGTGTGTGTGACTATATGCATGCATGTATTCTGTGTACATGTGTTTGCCTGTATGTAACTGTGCGTGTGTTTGCATGTGTGTGACTGCACGTGATGTTCATGCTATGTGTGCATGTGTGTGTGTTGTGTGTACAAGTGTGTGCATGTGTGACTGTGTGCTTGTGTGTAAATGTGCTTTGTGTGATTGTGTGACTGTGCATGCATGTGGATTGTTGTGTGTGCATGTTTGTGACTGCATGTGTGTGACTACGTGTGTGTTGCGTGTACATGTGCGTGCATGTGTGTGGCTGTGCATGTGTATATATGTGCTGCATGTGGCTGTGTTCACGTGTGTGTGACTGTGTGTGTGTGTATTATGTATATGTGCATGTGTGTGACTACGTACACGTGTGTGTTGTGTATACATGTGTGCATATATGTGACTGTGTGCGTGTGTATTGTGTATGTGTGCTGTGTGTGTGTGCATGTGTAAGATGTGTGTGCATTGGAGAGGAGGTGCTATAGGGTCATCCCCCAGCCTCCCTTCCCCTGACCGCAGTGGCCAGAGCTCTCCAGGCTCCCCTGCCCTTGCCAAGCCACTGCCCATTCCAGCAGGTGGAGCTTGATGCCTCTTCTCCAGACATCGGAAATCCACATAACATTCTTTCCTAACTGCATGTGCTCAGGTGTCCCACGGGGGCTTTAGAGACCAGGAATATATGCTCCCTGGGGTCCTCCTGCTCCCATAGCATGCAGCTGACTAGCTCAGATGGATGGGGGCACAAGGGGCCAGGGAAGTCTCTGACCCCACCAAACCACAGGGCCCACTGAGGCGAGCTCCATCTCACTGGACCTCAGGATGAGAGGAACTGCCCTTGACAGGGACTGGGCGGAGAGGGGAACTGTTCTGAGACAGAAAAAGGACGGGAATCTCCTCCCCACCCCTACTTCACATCCACCTGCTGAGCTGGAGGCTTTACAGGGGTGGTCAGGGGCGGCTCGCAGCCAGGACGGGAGATGTGCTTCTGGGAGACTGGCCAGAGAGGCTGCGATGGTGGAAGAGGCAGAAGTAGTCACTGGAAACAGCATCTGAAAATGGCCCACAGCTGATAATCTCCATCAACCCACCAATTTGAGACCAGTGAAGCCCACATGCTAGAACAGTAAATCCCCGGCTGAGTACATCACAGCGAAACTGCACAGCACCAGAGACGCAGAGGAAAATGCTTTCAAAGCAGCGAGAGAAAAATCGATTATTTTCAAAGCAGCAACGATGACTTTTAGCCAAAAATAATGGGCTGTTCATGACCTATGGGAAAGAAAGGATTTCTTTAAACAAAAACTTCTTAAATGTGAAATATAACGCACAGAATAGTGGCCAAAGTCAATTAAAAGTAAAATTTTTAAAAATGTACAGCTTGATGAATCTTCACAAAGCAATCATCCGTCAATTTAGCCATAAAATATCAAGAAAGAGCACTTTGTCCAGACCCCTGGAAGACCCCAGGGGCTCCTTCTGACTGCCCCTTCCTTCCCAGCTGGGATCCACCACGCTGACTGATCAACACCCATCAATCAATTCCAAGTCCTTGTGTACATTTTTACGACCTAAGAGTGCATCCCTCAGCGCCGTCATCTGTTAAACAGGCTCCTGACTTTTGGAACTTTTTATGAGTGGAACCAGGCCATGCACTCTTTTGTGCTGGGTGTTTTGCGCTGAGTCACCCCCCCGGGGATTCACTGGGGTGCTTATGAATTTTCATTGCAGCCTGACATCCATTGCATCATGTACCACAGCGTACATAGCCATTTTACCACCGACAAATGCTTGGGCGGTTTCCGTCTTGGCATTTAGGGGCACCACTGCTGCGAGCATCCTTTTGCGTGCTGCTTGGGGCCCCCAGAGCCCATGTCTCTTAGGCAGATCCTTAGTGGTGGGATTGCCGAATTATGAGGTTTGCCGATCCTCCACCTCAGTAGGCGACGCCCGCCCTCCAAGGTGGCTGCGCCTCCCCCAGCAGTGTGTGTTCCCACTGTTTCATTTCCTCCCCAGTGCACCTGCTGTCAGTCTTTTTTTTTTTTTTTTTTTTTAATTTTTGCCACTCAGGGGAACACGTGGTAGTATCTCGCGGTGGGTTTGGTTTGTGCTTCCCAGATGGGTGAGGAAGTCGAGCGTCTTTTCTGTGCACAGATTGGCCATTTGGTTTTCCTGTTTGTGAAATGACTATTTCAGTGTCTTGACCATTTCTTTCCCACCAGGCTGTCAGTTTCTCCGTGATTCTAGGGGTTCTCTCAGGACAGCATGTCCATGTCCTCTGATGGTTCTACGCAGTGCAGATAATTTCTTCCACTCGGAGGCTTTCCTCTTCGCTCTCCTAGTGGCATCTTTTTATAGACAGAAGTTTCCAATTTTAATATAGTCACAATTACCAACATCTTCCATTTGGTTACTGCTTTTCTCTGCAAGACACAAATAGAATGATCATAATGAAAAATGTTGATGCATTTGACAAATCTGAGCACAGGTGGGGCAACTTCTGGGTTGCTGGGAAGGTTCTGTTTTCTGATGCTGGTGGTGATTGCATGACTATTTGCTGTATAAAAGTCATTGAGTTGTACATTTATGCTTGACATAGTTTTCTGTATTTTATGTCTTTTATATATTGTAGTATGATGTATAAATGCCACCAATGGGAAATAACTCAAATGTCTACTGACATATTTTCATATGCATATGAAAATAAAATAAATAACTATGCACATCTTTGGGTTCAAGTAGTATCTGCGAGAGAAATTATCCTTATATTTATTCATAAATAATTCCAACACATAGAATAGAATATCTCCGGAAGAAAACTGGCTCTGGGAAGGGAAAGTGAGCAGTGGTGATTAGTAATTTTTATTGTGAACTAAACTGCACAGAGAGGAGAATGTGGGGGCATCCCTGTGGGGAAGGCACTTGAGGAGGAGGGCAGGAGGCTGGGCATGGAGAGGAGGGGCTGCAAGGAGGGGCCAGAGCCATGCACGATGAGAAGGGCATCTGCGGGGAGATGGGCAGTGGCAATGGGAGGGAGGTGGCTACACCCAGGGGGTCGGTAGAAGAAGTAAAGATATTGAAGCAAATGGAGTCTGCTTTCTCACTATGGGCAAAGAGAGTGACAAATATTGAAAGGGATGAAACTAGAACGCAGCCTGCGGTGTTGGATTGGAGTTGGAGGAATCCATTTATTCTCCAGCTCCTTCCTCTAAGAGATTCTGGAAGCAGCAACCCCCCCAGGGGCAGACCCTGGCCCCTAAATACCACTCACCACCGACAGGACCTGGGGCTCCCTGGGGAAGCAGCTGATTCCAGGCTGAGACAGGTCAGGGGCAGGATGAGCCAGAGCGAGGGCATGCAGAAAACACGTAGGAGTCGCTTCCCACCGGCCACGCCAGAGATAACTTAAGCATCAAAGCCAATAACGTTAGTCAAGATTACAGTTTATTGCATAAAATAGGAACCCAAGTTTAATGCACTGATGTTAATACATCAATCAACTGGTAGTTGAACAACCACAGGGATCTTTAGTTCCCAAGAAACTTCCTGAAGAGTCATTGCAGTCACAAAGAAACTTTATGACTTTATGCCTTCAGAGGTAACTTTACAAGTGGGGAAGCCCCGCAGGCATCACCTTGATCAAATGATCAAAGTGAATGTCATCAACAACCAGATAAACTGAAACTCTTCACCACCTGATGGGATGCACTGAGAAGAACAGAGTCATTTCTGTGATATTTCTGCCGGTGAAGGACTGAATGCTTGTGTCACTTCCACTGTGATGGTATTGATGGCAGGGCCTTTGGGAGCTGATCAGGGTTAGATGAGGTAGTGAGGATGGGACCCCCATGATGGGGTTCATGTCCTTATGAGAAGAGACACCAGAGGGCTTGTTCTCTCCCTCCTCCAGCCTGTGAAGACACAGTGAGAAGGTGGCCGTTTGCAAGCCAGGAAAAGAGCCCTCACTAGGACCCAAATCCGCCAGCACCTTGATCTTGGTCTTGTACTTCCAGTCTCCAGAACTGAGAAAGAATACATTTTTTTTTGTTTCAGCCACCCAGTCTTATTAGCTGTGGCAGCCTGAGCTGACTAATATCCTGCCAAAAATGCACAGCCAAACACCAGGCAGACCCAAACTGAGGGATCATGAGAATAGATCTGGCCTGTAACCGGAAGTGTCGAGGTCATGAATGTCAAGGAAAGATTGAGGAACGGTTCCAGACAAATGTAATTAGGCACACTCTCACTCTGTGGTTTGCCTTTTCACTCTCTTAATGTTATATTCTGATAACTAAGTTATTTTTAATTAAATTCCATTTATAATTTTTATCTTGTATGACTGATGTTTTTCATGTCCTGTTAATTTTTAATTTCTTTTTTCTTTCTTTATTTTTTTTTTTACTCACTTCAGGGTCATGAAGGTTTTCTCCTAATAGCTTTATTGTTCTGCCTTTCGGATCTAGGTCTGTGCTCCGCCTTGGATGAATTTTTGTGTATGATGTGAGGTGGGAGGTTGGGGGGAGCTGAGGACACTGTGGGTCCTCCACCCAGGTCTGCTTGGGTCATACCGCTGTTCCTCTGTGCCCCACCCCTAGCCTCAGTGTGCGTCTGTCTTCAAGAGTCCACGGCTGAGACAGTACTTGGGAAGACCGTGTATCTGGACTTTATATCCCTTTCACAGTCTTTAGTCACTGCTGTTTCTGGCTGGAGTTCCAAAGCCAAGCTCCCCTGTCTGCAGCAAGATAAACTTATGATCTATGATCAAGAGTTGCCATTGATTAGGCAGAAGCTAGGCCTGCACAGAAACCCCCACTCTCCTGAAATCTTACTTCCCTTCCCACATTTTCCTAGGAGCATGTCCCCGGTAAATTACAGACACGTGCATTTTCTCACTACAGGTTCTGCTGCTGGAGAACCTGAACCAACTCAGGGGCAATGTTAGTATTTTTATTCTTCCCATACAGATGTCCCAGTGCTGCCATGTCACTCATGGAGAAGACCATCTTTCCCCCACTAAGTTGCAGGGGCCCTCAGTGGTTGGTTGGGTGACCGTAGAGATGTGGTGCACATGTTTCCGGACTTCAATCTGTCCCACTGGTCTATTTATCTGACTTTACTGCAAAATCGGACTGTCTTCATTCCTGTGGGAATACTATCTGTATTAAGTCTTCATAACTGGTAATGTTTTTCAAGAAATTTTTCCATTTCATCGAAGCTGCCAAACGTATTGACATAAAGTTGTTCATAGTATATTTTTATTCCATTTTGGATGTCTATACCCACATTTTCACTTCTGATCATCATAATTCATACTCTTGACAACTTTTGCTTCTCTTCATTCTTGGTCAGTATTGTAGATAATTATCAATATACTTATTTAAAAAAGAAAAGTTTGCCTGTGGATCTTTCTATTGTGTGTCTACTTTTCATTTCATTAATTTTTGTTCCTAACTTTATTATTCCCTTTCTTGTAATTTCTTTGGGTTTAAATTGCTCTTTTTCCCTCCAGCCTCTTTGGTCAATATTTTTTTTAACTTTTCTTCTTTCATAATATAATGAATTAATTTAAACCCATAAATATCCTACAAGTTTTGATATTATATATGTTTTATTATCATTTGTTTCAATATAGTTTCTGAGTTCTATCCTGATTTCTTTTTTGAATCCTTGATTACATAGACACTTGTTGGTTAATTTGCAGACATTCAGATTTTTTTTTTTTTTTTTGAGACGGAGCCTCGCTCTGTCGCCCAGGCTGGAGTGTAGTAGCGCGATCTCGACTCACTGCAAGCTCCGCCTCTTGGGTTCACGCCATTCTCCTGCCTCAGCCTCCCGAGTAGCTGGGACTACAGGCGCCTGTGACCTCATCCAGCTAATTGCTTTGTATTTTTAGTAGAGAGGGGGTTTCACCGTATTAGCCAGGATGGTCTCGACCTCCTGACCTCATGATGTGCCCACCTCGGCCTCCCAAAGTGCTGGGATTACAGGCGTGAGCCACCGTGCCCGGCAGACATTCAGATTTTTTTTTTTTTTTTTGAGGCAGAGTCTTCCTCTGTGGCCCAGGATGGAGTGCAGTGGCGTGATCCGGCTCACTACAACCTCCGCCTCGCAGGTTCACGCCGTTCTCCTGCCTCAGCGCCCCGAGTAGGTAGGACTACAGGCGCCCACCACTATGCCCAGCTAAGTTTTTGCATTTTTAGTAGAGACCA
Source organism: Pongo abelii (assembly GCF_028885655.2). NCBI lineage: Eukaryota > Metazoa > Chordata > Mammalia > Primates > Hominidae > Pongo > Pongo abelii. The sequence continues at coordinate 1,701,382 of NC_071994.2, read as the reverse complement.
TGTTGGCCAGGCTGGTCTCAAACTCCTGGCCTCAGGTCATCTGCCCGCCTCGGCCTCCCAAAGTGCTGGGATTAAAGGCGTGAGCTACCACGCCCGGCCTGTAGTTATCTTTCTGTTCTCAGTATCTGGCTTTATTTTTACTATTGTCAGGGAACATTCCCTAGATCATTTCAATCCTTTAACAACGCATGAGGCTTCTTTTTGAAGCAGATTTTGGTCTGTTCCTGTAACTGTGTCTATGTGCACTTGAAAAGATGTTTATTTTCCAGTTATTAGCTGTAAATTTTAATTATTTCCAGCGGTTAATTATGTTGTTGAAATCTTCTCCCGCCTTACTGATTTCATTTTCGGTCTAATTGTCCTATCAGTTGCTGAGGGAGGTGGATTAAAGCCTCCAACTCTGTAGATTTGTCTGTCTCCTTGCCATTGTCAAGCTTTGCTTTTGCGTATTTTAAGCAATGTTATCAGATGAATGGAAGTTTAGAATTGTCTTGTCTTCTTGATTGATCTTTTTAAAATTATCAAGTGATTCATTTTATTGGTAGCAATATTTCTTTTATTAAGTCTACTTCTTTTCTGATGTTTATTTAGCTACCTCTGCTTTCTTTTGGGTAATGTTTGTAAGCTATATCATATTTCCATTCCAATCTGTCCATATCGTTTAATTATATCTTTTATAAACAACTATTTATTTATTTATTTAGACGGAATCTTTCTCTGTCACCCAGGCTGGAGTGCAGTGGTGCGATCTCGGCTCACTGCAACCTCCGCCTCTCAGGTTCAAGTGATTCTCCTGCATCAGCCTCCCGAGTAGCTGGGATCACAGGTGTGTGCCACCACGCCCAGCTAGTTTTTGTATTTCTAGTAGAGATGGGGTTTAGCCATGTTGGCCGGGCCGTGTTTATTTATTTTTGAGACTGGGTCTTGCTCTGTCACCCAGGCTGGAGTGCAGTGGCACAATCATGGCTCACTGTAGCCTCGACCTCCCAAGCTTCAGTGATCTTCCCACCTCAGCCTCCTGAGTAGCTGGGAACACAGGCACACGCCACCAAGCCCGGCTAATTTTTTTTTTTTTTTTTTTTTGGTTCAGATGAGGTCTTGCAATGTTGCCTAGGCTGGTCTCGAACTTCTGAGCTCAAGCAGTCCATTCGTCTCAGCTTCCCAAAGTGTTGGGATTACAGGCGTGAGCTATTGTGCCTGGCTATAGACAATATTTTTTTAAAAGCTGGATTGACTAATTTGACTTTTAACTGCAGTGATTATCCACTTATTGTAACATTGAATATAATTATGATATAGTTACATTTAAATCTATCTTTGTTTTGCAACGTTTTCCTCGACTCACTTGTTTTTCCTCCTTATTTCTTTTCTGCCTTTTGTTAGATGAATCAAATTTTTGTTTGTTTGTTTGTTTGTTTGTTTGTTAGGGAGTCTCTCTGTTGCCCAGGCTGGACTGCAGTGGCAGGATCTCAGCTAACTGAAACCTCCACCTCCCGGGTTCAAGCAATTCTCCTGCCTCAGCCTCCCGAGTAGCTGGGACTACAGGCAAGTGCCACCACGCCTGGCTAATTTTTTGTACTTTTAGTAGAGATGGGGTTTCACCATGCTGGCCAGGCTGGTCTCAAACTCCTGACCTCGTGACCCATCCGCTTTGGCCTCCCAAAGTGCTGGGATTACAGGCATGAGCCACCACGCTCGGCCAAATCAAATGTTTTTATTTCATTTTATCTCCATTAGATCTTTAGCTATTCACTTTTGTATTAATCTCTTAGGAGTTATAATATGACAACAGGAGTTACTGGCTTGTTACAGTCTAAAGAAAGTTGTACTTTTACCACTTCCCAAAAACAGTACAGACATTTTACAGAAATTTAACCACTGTCTACCTTCTCCTGCCCTTTGTGCTATTGTCATTTTATATTTCACTTCTATATATGTTACAAACATCTGTAATCTCATTGTTTTAAATACCCAGTCTCTCTCTCTCTCTCTCTCTCTCTCTTTCTCTTTTTCCATGTAGTGACTTGCATACTTACTCAGCCTTTCCAGGACACTGTATTCTGTTTTGAAGTTCTGCATTCTATCTGGGACAATTTTTTTTCAGCACAAAAATCTCCCTTAAGTGTTTCCTGCAACAGCCTGGCTGGTCTGAAATGGTCTTTGCTTTTATTTTTGAAGGCTATTTTTGTTGACTATAGAATTCTGGGTTGGCCATCTTTTTCCTTTAAAAAAACAACAGCAACACGCTGTCATCCCGTTCTCTCGCAGCTTCCATGTTTCTAATGAGAAATCAACTAACTTATAAAATCAGTCAGTTATATTGACTGATTGTCCCTTGAAAGACTGTCTTTTATTTGTATATTTTCTATTCATCTTTCTTTGAATTTACTAATTCAGTCTTCTGCTATGTTCAGCATATTATTGAATATACCCAACATGTTTGTAGAAGAATCATAGCTGATTGCAGAAAATCTTGATTAGGACTCTTGGCTTGTGTGAAGGAAAACAAAAGAATATGTTAAGAACCCTTCTCTGAAGATTCATCATACATATTAGCTAGGTAAAATAAAACTCACAAAAGACATGTTGCTTAGAAACCTGTTGAGTGTTGCTTAATCCAACATTTTCTATACATTGTATATTTTCGGCAAAATTTAATTATATCTTGATTATTGCCAAACACTTTAAGAAATACTACCTTACAATATAGCTTGTGTAAATATCTCAGAAAGTATATGTGAGCATAGCACAGCTATATTCTGTTTTTTCATCCAATGCATTTTCAAATTTTAGATATAATATTAGTTTAACAATGCTTATACCATTGTTTTTTAGATTCCAATTTTCTGATGAGATTCTTCATCTTCTCATGTATTTTGTTCATCTTTTCCTCTGTCTTCAAAACATGTGTATAATAGTTCTTTTAATGCATGTCTGCTAACTCCAACATACAGATTATAAGTGGTTGCCTCTTACTGCCTGGCTTTCTTTTCTTTTTTCGTTCTTTACAACCGGTAACCATCCTGCTAAATTTATTTTCTTGATATTGGATGCATTTATCTTCTTTTTGTGTCTCTATTTATTTTTGCGTTTCATACATTATGCATAAAAGAACTTCAGAGGCTAAACATTATGTATTAATTTATTAAAGACAAATTGTTGTTTTCTCGTGAAGAGGATTTTCTCCTTCTGTTAGGTGGATCGCATGGGAGGGCTTGACGGTTTCAACCCAGTTTGTTTGAGGAATTCGTTTGACTGCGTTTGCTCAGGATTGGATTTGAGATTTTCTGAGTCAGTCGCTTTTAGTTTGTTACCGATTTGGGGCAGAACCCTCCTGAGCCCTTAAATGTTTCTCCGAAGCCTTGAAAGAGGGCGCAGTTTCCGTCTTCCCGGCAGAGGTTTTGCTCTTTGCTCTTCGCTCTGGCTGGAGATCTGGGTAGGAATCCTGGGGGCCTCGCGCACTGGGGGCAAGCCACTGTCTCCAGAGGGACTCACGAATCATGGGGCCGCAAGAGAGGAGTTCACTCAGCCTCTTTTTTTTTTTTTTTTTTTTTGGGACGGAGTCTTGCTCTGTCACCCAGAGCTGGGATTACAGTCCTGAGCCAGCGCACTTGGCCGGTGATATCTTTTAAATCTTGTTAAACCAAGTGCGCTGGCTCAGGCCTGTAATCCCAGCACTTTGGGAGGCCAAGGTGAGTGGATCACCTGATGTCAGGAGTTTGAGACCAACTTGGCCAACATGGTGAAACCCCATCTCGGCTCACTGCAAGCTCTGCCTCCTGGGTTCACGCCATTCTCCTGCCTCAGCCTCCCGAGTAGCTGGGACTACAGGCACCCTCCACCACGCCCGGCTAATTTTTTGTATTTTTAGTAGAGACGGGGTTTCACCGTGTTAGCCAGGATGGTCTCGATCTCCTGACCTCGTGATCTGCCCGCCTCGGCCTCCCAAAGTGCTGGGATTACAGGCGTGAGCAACCGCACCTGGCCCACTCAGCCTCTTAACAGTTACCAACTCAACATCCCCGCGCCGCGGACCACCCTAGACCTGGACAAGTGTCCAGCGGCCACAACCAGCTCTGCCCTGCGCCTCCCGCCACTCCCCTCCAGCCCCACGAGACTCAGCAACATCTCCACTGGCTTCTCTTTCCCTAGCAGAATCCCAACACCCAGGCCAAGCCCAACCCTCGGCCCTCTCCCAAGATGGGCCCCCAGGAGAAAATCAGCCATTTAGAACAACTATCTAGAATAAGTTATTCTTTGGAAGTTGAGTCGCTCTAGTCTCCTTTGCTTTTATGGCTCTTGAATGTCGTATGTGTATTTGTCATCTGCATTTTTTCTAGTGGTCGTAGCGTTGTTTCCTAAAGTGATACACGACATCTCAACGAAGCAGGGGTCGTCAGTGGTTGTCCTTTTCTTTATTACCAGTTCTTGATTTAACCAGATATAAAGGATATCACCAGCCAGGTGCGGTGGCTCACACCTGTAATCCCAGCACTTTGGGAAGCCAAGGTGGGTGGATCACCTGAGGTCAGGAGTTTGAGACCAGCCTGGCCAACATGGTGAAACCCCATCTCTACTAAAAATACAAAATTAGCCAGGGGTGGTGGTGCGCGCCTGTTATCCCAGCTACTCGGGAGGCTGAAGCACGAGAATCGCTTGAACCCGGAGGTGGAGGTTGCAGTGAGCTGAGATGGCGCCACTGCACTCCAGCCTGGGTGACAAGAGCAAGACTCCATCTCAAAAAAATAATAATAATAAAATAAAAGATATCACCCTTGATGATCTTCTAGGGTCTTTATTATGTTGTTTTTCATGTTTAGATGGATAATCTCCCTGCACATGGAGACAGGCAGAGGTAAGTTCCGCCTCTCTGCTGTTTTGAAAACCCGTCCTTTCTTCATTGTTCTGCTGCACCACCTTAGCTGGACATCAAGTGTTCCTGGATGCAGGGTCTAGTTCTTGGCTTTCTATTTGCTCTTCTGTCTGTTGTTGTACCAATGCCAGATCATCTTACTTACCATAGCTTTAGAATAAGCCCACATGTCCACTCTACCCCTCATATTGTCACTCTCCAAGAATTTCTCGATTATTTTACTTTAGATTTTCACTTAATTTTAGAGCCAGTTTATCCAAAAATTTTTTAAGCCTATTGGAATTCTGATTAAATCTATAGATATATTTTGGTTGGTGCAAAAGTAATTGCGGTTTTTGCCATTAGAAGTATGCCATATAGCATGCTTGGAGATTTGGAAAACCCTTACATATTATAAACATATGTAAACAAAAACTCTCACACATTATACAAATGTAAATTCTCCCCAAATATTAGGCTGGTGCAAAAGTAACTGTGGTTTTTGCCATTAATGAGTTTACATTTTTATAATATGTAAGTTTTTCTTTACATATTTTTATAATAGGCAAGGGTTTTCCAAATCTCCAAGCATGCTATAACCTTCCATTTATGTAAGCCTTCTTTAATTTCTCCCAAAAAAACCACTTTATAGTTCTCTGTGTAGAGTCTTACACAGTTTGTTAAACTTATTTCTAGATATTTGATTTTTATGCTACTGTAAATGTCACACCATTTGAAACATTTTCTTTTCTAAGTTTTTATTACTGATGTGAAGAAATACTATTGACTGTTAAAGAGTAATCATATAGCCAGGATCCTTACTAAATGTATTTCTTATTTTAATAATGTTTTGTAGCTTTATCTGGATTTTTTATATATACAATCATAGCACCTTATCATATGAATAATTAGAGTTTTATTTCTTCCTTTCTAATTCACATACATTTTATGTGTTTTTCTTGACTAACTGCATTTTCTGGGACCTCAATTTCAATGTAAAACAGGTGGTAATAGCAGGCTTTTCTTTTGTAATCCTTATCTCAAAGATAAATCTTTGAGGTTTGTAGGACTTGTGTGATGTTTGTTCTGGGTATTTGCAGACAACCTCTATTAACTTAAAGAACTTCCCTATCATTTATAATATGCTAATATTGACATTTTTGCTATAATGCCATAAATAGGAAAGACTTTTTATTCTGCAAAAGAAAGCATGGACTAAAAACTAACAGAGCAGATGGAAAAATAGATTTGGGCAGCAGTTTTATTCCAAAGCTGTGTAATTTTGGGACTGGAGTAAATGACAAGCATTAGCAAAGTTCAGTCCCCGTCATCACGTCCACCCCGGCACCTGTCAACTGCCCATTCTCAGCCTTCAATCCTGGCTCAGGATTCTCATTTCAACAAAGAGGCCCTGAAAGGCATCACTTCAGATTTTCCCAAATTTAAACGTGTGCTTCAGATTGTAGACATTTCATGATTTTTTTCACCATGGGTGAAATGTATTTTTTTTTTTTTGGAGACAGAGTCTCGCTTTGTCACCCAGGCTAGAGTGCAACGGCATGATCTCTGCAACCTCCGCCTCCCAGATTCAAGTGATTCTCATGCCTCAACCTCCTGCGTAGCTGGGATTACAAGCGCCCGCTACCACGCCCGGTTAATTTTTGTATTTTTAGTAGAGACAGGGTTTCGCCATGTTGGCCAGGCTGGTCTTGAACTCCTGACTTCAGGTGATCCACGCATCTCAGCCTCCCAAAGTGCTGGGACTACAGGTGTGAGCCACCTTGCCCGGCACTTCTCAGCCTTTTCATGTGTGTCCCCAGCTTCTTCAGATGGCTCATCCGGGAAGGTGCAGCAGCAGTCCCTGCGGACACCAAGCCAGCTATGGCCTGCGTTGAGAGAAGCGCCTGTCTTAATTGTGAAAATGCTTGCCTCAGTCCTTTTACATCATTAATATGCTGGGGGGAAAGATGTCTAAAGGAGAATAATTCTAGTGTCATACTGATATTACTTTATTTGCCAATTGCTTTTGAGCTAGTTTGCATTTTACGCAATGCATTCTGGCAGAAATGACCCCATTTTATTAAATTCCTATGAAATATTATGGAACGACGTTTCTACATCATTTATGTGATTTTCTTTCTTGTATTCAAGGATGTTAATGCAGCAAATGACATTCTTGGACATTTTGTCTAATGTTAAAACAGGCTTGCGTGCCTGGACTGGGCCTAAAATGTTCATTGTGTATTTGTGTTTTGAAACGCTGCTATTTTTGTCGTGCCTCTTTGTTCCAGAAGCAAGTGTGCGCTGGACTCCCAGGCTTCCTTGTGCCCGCTGCCCCCCTGGGGCTTGGGTGCCAAGATTTGGCTGCCTGGCCTCGAGTTGCTTAACAGGGTTTTTGCCTCTGCGTTTTATATTTGGTGCAGCAGCTGGTGAGGCCACATGACCCTGGAGCTTTCTTTGTAGGAAGGTTTTAATTTAGTTTGAATTCCTTTAATAGTTATTGCTTTATTTGCTATCCTATTTATGTCCTTCTGTCTCCAATATCTTGCACTGAATGCTTAATTCATTAATTTTTTTTTTTTTTTTTGAGGCAGGATCTTACTCTGTCATCCAGGCTGGAGTGCAGTGGCCACAATCTCAGCTCACTGCAACCTCCACCTCCCGGGCTCAAGTGATTCTTGTGCTTCAACCTCCTGAGTAGCTGGGAAAAAATACTTTTTTTGTTTGTTTGTTTTACTCAACGCAACAGTTTTTAGTCAGAGAATATTATATTCCACAGTCTGAGTTATGCGCCATATTCCAATGACCCTCAGTTGTTTTGATTGGTGCACAAACAGCAAACAAGAGGACCACAGAGGCAGCATTTTCTGCAGCTCTTTCATCTAGTATATATCTGTGTAAAAATGCTATGACGATGAGCTTCGATTTTTCCCTTCAGATGCTTTCATGTTTTCTAATTTTATTTTTAAGTGCAGTTTGAGTGTAAGATAACTGTGGCAAGTTGGTGACAAATTGGCTGGTTGACAAATTGGTGAAGAAAATCCAGAATAAAAGAAGGGGTAGGCCAGGTGCAGTGGCTCACACCTGTAATCCCAGCACTTTGGGAGGCCGAGGTGGGTGGGTCACCTGACATCAGGAGTTCAAGACCAGCCTGACCAACAAAGTGAAACCCTATCTCTATTAAAAATACAAAATCAGCCAGGCGTGGTGGTGGGTGCCTGCAATCCCAGCTACTCAGGAGGCTGAGGCAGGAGAATCGCTTGAATCCTGGAGGTGGAGGTTGCAGTGAGCCAAGATGGCACCACTGCACTCCAGCCTGGGCACCAACAGTGAAACTCCATCTCAAAAAAAAAAAAAAAAAAAAAAAAAAAAAAAAAAAAAAAAAAAAAAAAAAAAACCAAGAAGGGGTAAAATGAAACTTTGTTAAAACATTTTAATTAGGGGCCAGGTGCGGTTGCTCACGCCTGTAATCCCAGCACTTTGGGAGGCCGAGGTGGGTGGATCACGAGGTCAGGAGATCGAGACCATCCTGGCTAACACGGTGAAACCCCGTCTCCACTAAAAATACAAAAAAAATTAGCCGGGCATGGTGGCGGGCGCCTGTAGTCCCAGCTACTCAGGAGGCTGAGGCAGGAGAATGACGTGAAACCGGGAGGCGGAGCTTGCAGTGAGCTGAGATCGCGCCACTGCACTCCAGCCTGGGTGACAGAGTAAGACTCCATCTCAAAAAAAAAAAAAAAAAATTTAATTAACGTATTTTTTTAATTTTAATTTTTTTTAGAGGCAGGGTGTCACTCTGTCATTCAGGCTGGAGTTCAGAGGTGTGATCATGATTCACTGCAGCCTCAACTTCCTGGGCTGAAGCCATCCTCCCACCTCAGCCTCTGGAGTAGCTGGGACTACAGGTGTACACCACTATACCAGGTTAATTTTTGTATACATATATATGTGTGTGTGTATACATATTTGTAGAGATGGAATCTTTCTGTTTTGCCCAGGGGGGTCTGGGTTCAAACAATTCTCCTCCCTCAGCCTCCTGAGCAGCTGGTACTATAGGCGGGTGCCACCATGTATGGCTAATTTTGTATTTTTAGTAGAGACGGGGTTTCACCATGTTGGCCAGGCTGGTATCAAACTCCTGACCTCAGGTGATCCGCCCGCCTTGGCCAACCAAAGTGCTGGGATTACAGGCGTGAGCCACAGTGCCCGGCCCAGAATGTTCTATTTAAATTTTATTCATGGAGTTGTAGCATAATTGCAGAGAATACTCACCGTATGATTTCAATCTTTTCAAATTTTTCAATACTGACTTTATGGTAAATCTTTTGTGAATGTGTCACAGGTCCTTGAGAAAAATTATGTCCTTTTCCGTGTTGGTGCTGGGTTCCTTAGAGGACTTGTAGGCCGTGTATTCATTGTGATGTTCCACTCTCCTGCATACGAATTGACTTTGCCGTGCGGAGAGTGGCTGTCCCAGGCCCCGGCAGGTGCACTCTGCATCCAGCACCGCATTTACGCCAAAGCCGTGGGCTGCTTCCAGAGACTGGGGTGCTATGCGGGCTTGCTCCTGGGAGACTCGACACTCCTCTGAGGAAAGACGTTGGCATAGGGATCCCCGGAGGCCTCGTCCAATGTTTCTTTGATAGCTTGGCGGTCTCCCATGCTGCTTCCCCTCACCCTTCATTCAGGGTCACACTTGCAGCAGGGTCGTGGCTCCCCCAGCCCTTATGGCTCCTCCCCATTTCCTCCACTTAGACATTTCCCTGCTGTAATCCCCTGCATTCCATCCCGTCTTTGGGCCTGCTCCTTAGAAGGCCCCTGGCAAACGCAAGTAGTGCTGAGAGTGGTCTGAGAAGGCGGGTGCTGGGATGAGCACTTGGGACGGGCCCACCTACTGCTCAGGAGGCACAGGAGCCACCCCTCTGGCTGTTGGGTGGGGCATGGACAGTCCTTGACACGAGGTGGAGACCCCATTGTTAAAATCTTTGCTGGTGATGATTTGCAGGGAAGATCTAGGTGGAGGAGAGCCCTATGGCAGTACGATGACGTAGGCATTTGCAAAGCACAAGGGGACAATGCCAACAAGGTCAGCAGGGTTGGGTGGCACTGCTGAGCTGCACGGTGGCCCAGCCCAAGGATAATGAAACATGGACGGCTGCCAACGAAGAGTCCAGGACTAAGCACGGAGCCAGGGGGCTTGGTGCCAGCTCACAAAGAAGCCCCTGCCCCCCTCCATGTAAGGCAGACCCAGCTGAGTGGCAGACTGATGACCTGATTGTGACGGTCCCAGAGTCACAGAGAGGTTGGACTGCTCAGCCAAGGAAGACCTGGGACGTGAAGTCAGGCCCTGAAAACAGAGACAGAAACATGCAGATGTGTGTCCCCAAAGACGTGGACTCTGCAGCCCACCTGGACTCTCAGAACTTAGTGGGCGGTCAACCCTTCCCAGGCAGAGCTAACACTGCTGTCACGTTTGAGCAAACTGCTGAAACCTTTCTCACACAGGGCAACAGGTGCCCCTTGAAAGCTGCCCCTTGTCTTTTCACCTGACTTCCAGGTAACTGAGGTTAAATACCAGCCTAACCTGGACAGATGGGACCTGGTGAGGTGAGAAAGACACGACACACCTGAAGACTCCCAAAAGCCAGCTGGCAGGGACCAGGAGGGGGTGGGGACACGCTTGGGATGGGACTTATTTCCCCTATTAAACAATAGGCTGGGAACGGTGGCTCAAGTCTGTAATCCCAGGATTTTGGGAGGCTGAGGTGGGCCGATCATTTGAGGTCAGAAGTTCGAGACCAGCCTGGCCAACATGGTGAAACCATGTACTAAATCTATACTAAAAATACAAAAAAATTAGCCAGGCGTGGTGGCAGTCACCTGTAATCCTGGCTACTAGGAAGGTTGAGGCAGGAGAACTGCTGCTTGAACCCAAACAAGGTGGAGGTTGCAGTGAGCCGAGATCGTGCCACTGCATTCCAACCTGGGTGACAGAGCGAGACTCCATCTCAAAATAATAATAATAATGATAAGGTAACATTCACAGCTCTATGAGTTTTTAACAACCATGTAGTCTTGTCACCTCCACTCAAATCCCCGGTGCCATTTTGTGGTCAAATATTCTTTCCCCACTCCCAGGCCCTGGCAACCAGTGATCTTTTTCTTGTTTCTGTAATATTCTGTAATATTGCTTTTTCCAGAATGCCACACGTTCTGGGATGATACAACAGGGAATCTTCCAAGCCTGGCTTCTTTCACATAGGCTGATGCCTTGAGATTCGTTCGTGTTGTGTGCCTCTACGGTTTGCCCCTTGCTTTGTGAGGTAGGACTCCCAATTACAGATGTGCCACAGTTTATCCACTTTTATCGCACTTTTATCCACACTTTATCTCAAGTTGAGGGGCAGTTTGGGCTTTCTCTGGCTTTTGGCAATTACAAACAAACATTCCTATGCAGGTTTTTGTGTGAACATAGATTTTTATTTCACTTGGATAAATGTCTTTGAGTAGGATTGCTGAGTCATATGTTTAATTTTATAAGAAACTGCCACGCCGATTTCCCCAGGGGCCACACCATTTTCACTCCCACCAGTGGTGTACAGAGTTCCATTTCTGCCACCCCTGCCAGCACTCGATATGGCCCACTTTTTAAAACCATTGCTATTCCAAGGAGTATATAGTGTTATTTCATGGCAGTTTTAATTTACATTTTTGCAATTACTAATTATGTGGAGCATATTTTCATGCACTTATTTGCCATATATATATATATATATATGTGTCTGTTTAAATCTTTTGCCCTTTTTTTTTTTTTCAGATGGAGTCTTGGTCTGTTGCCCAGGCTGGAATGCAATGGCATGATCTCAGCTCACTGCAACCTCCGCCTCCTGGGTTCAAGCAATTCTTCTGCCTCAGCCTCCTGAATAGCTGGGATTACAGGCAAGTGCCACCATGCCCAGCTAATTTTTGTATTTTTTTTTTTTAGCAGAGACGGTGTTTCACCGTGTTGGTCAGGCTGGCCTTGAACTCCTGACCTCAAATGATCCACCTGCCTCAGCCTTCCAAAGTACTGGGATTGCAGGTGTGAGCCACTGCTCCCAGCCCCTTTTGCCCATTTTTAATGTAAATCAGTGCAACCTCTATGGAAAACAATGTGGAGATTCCTTAAAGAGCTAAAAGTAGACCTACCATTCGATCCAGCAATCCCACTCCTGGGTATCTACCCAAAGGAAAAGAAGTCATTCTATGAAAAAGACCCTTGAACAGGTATGTTTATTCCAGCACAGTTCACAATTGCAAAGATCTGGAACCAACCTAAGTGCCCATCGACTAACGAGTGGCTAAAGAAAATGTGGCATAGATACACCATGGAATACTGCTCAGCCATAAAAACGGAGCAAAATAATGCCTTTTGCATCAACTTAGATGGAGCTGGAGGCCATTATTCTAAGTGAAGTAACACAGGAGTGGGAAATAAAAAACCGTATGTTCTCACTTTTAAGTGAGAGCTAAGCTATGAATACACAAAGGCATACAGAGTGATGTAATGGACTTCAGAGACTCAGAAGAGGGGTGGCGAGAGGGGGCTAGAGATTTTTAAAACGACACTTTTAGGTATGATGTACACTACTCAGGTGACGTGCACTAAAATCTCAGAATTCACCACCATAGAATTCATTGATGTAACAAAAAAATCACTTGTACCCCAAAAGCTATTGAAATAAAAATTAATAAAATAAATAACAAAATAAATAATAAATATTTTGCCCATTTTCCATACTTAGTTGTTTTCTTCTTATTGATTTTTTTTTTTTTTTTTTTTTTGAGACAGGGTCTTGCTCTGTCACCCAGGCTGGAGTGTGGTAGTGCGATCTTGGCTCACCGCAACCTCCACCTCCCAGGTTCAAATGATTCACCCACCTCAGCCTCTCAAGTAGCTGGGAATACAGGCATGCGCCACTGCGCCCAGCTAATTTTTGTATTTTTTGGTAGAGACAGGGTTTTACCATGTTGGCCAGGCTGGTCTCAAACTCCTGACCTCAAGTGATCCACCCGCCCTGGCCTCCCCAAATGCTGGGATTACAGGCATGAGCCACTGTGCCCAGCCATGATTTTTAAGAAGTCTTTTTAACTTTATTTTTTTAAAACAAAATGAGACGGGGTCTTGCTATGTTGCCCAGGCTGGTCTCGAACACCTGGGTTCAATTGATTGTCCTGCCTCGGCCTCTCAAATTGCTGGGATTACAGGTGTGAGCCATTTTGCCCAGCCAGCCTTCAAGAATTCTTTAAAGACTGATACATGTCTTTTATCAGATAATACGTTTTCAAATGTTTTCTCTCCATCTGTGGCTTGCATTTTCACTCTCCTAACAGTGCCTCTCCAAACACAGAATTTCTTAATTGTGATGAAGTTCAACTCATCACTGTTTGTATTTTATGAAGTGTGATTTTGGCCTCATGTCTATGACGTGTTTGCCCAATACGAGGCCACAAAGACTTTCTCCTAAATTTGAATGTTAACCTATGATTTGTTTGGAGGTAGTGTTCTGTGGCGTGATGTGTACCTTGAAGTTTACTTTTTGAACATAGATACGCAGTTATTCCAGCACCGTTTGTTACAGAGACCAGGAGTTGTCCATTTATGTGCGGCTCTGTTTCCAAACTCTCTATCCTGTTTCACTGGTTTATTTATTTATCTCATGGTTCCTCAACCTTGACATTATCAGCATTTGGGGCCAGACCATTCTTTGGTGTGGGGCCGTCCCGTGCATCATAAAGTATTTAGCGGCATCCCTGGCCGCTGCCCACCCAATGCCAGCAGCATCCTCCCCACAAGTTTAACAAACAAAATATCTTGAGATATTGCTGCCTCAGTCAACAAGGGGCTGCCGGAACAGAGTACCACAGACTGCATGACCTAAACAATAGAAATTCAATTTCTCGTAGTTCTAGAGGTCAGAAGTCCAAGATCTCAAAGTGCTGGGCTTACAGGCGTGAGCCATGGAGCCCGGACAAATTTTTGTATTTTTAGTAGAGACGGGATTTCACTGTGTTGGCCAGGCTGGTCTCGAACTCCTGGCCTCAAGCAGTCTGCCCACCTCAGTCTCCCACGGTGTTGGGATCACAGGCGTAAGCCACCGTACCCAGCCAGATTTATATGTTTTAAAATCAAGTAGGGTAGACTTTTCCTGTTTCAAATGTGACTTTTTCTTTTTTTCATTTCTGTGCATATTTTAGAATGAGTTGGGAATATTCTTTCCTCTTCAATTTTCTGCAAACATTAGTGTAGATTTGGTGTTAAGTCTTCTTTGCATGTTTGGTAGAATTTGCCTGTAAAGCCGCCTGGGCCAGGATGTTTCTTTGTGGGAAGTTTTGTTTTTGCTTTGTTTTTGTTTTTTTAAGCCAGATTTAACGTATTAAATAAATACAGGGCTACTCTGGTTATCTTTTTCTTCTTGAGTAAGCTTTGAAAGTTTGTGTCTTTCATAAATTCTGTCCATTTAATCTAAGCTGTTAAATGCATCAACATTAAATTGCTCATATTATTCCTTCTCAATTCTTTTAACACTTGTAGAATCTATGATGATTATGCTGTTGTCATTCCTGATGTTAGTAATGTGTGTCTTTTCTCTCCCTTTTTCCCCTTGATGAGTCTAGCTAAGAATTTATCAATTTTATTGATCTCAAAGAATGAGATTTGGCTTCATTGATTTTCTCTGTTTTTGTTTTGTATTTCATTGATTTTTCACTCTGATCTTTTAAATGTACTTTTTTCTCTTTTTTTTTTAAATTATTTGCTCCTTTCTCTCATTGCTTAAGGTGAAAACTGAGGTCATGTATTGGAAAACTTATTTTTGTTGCTGTTCTTTTTTTTTTTTTTTTTTCCAGATGCGGTCTCGCTCTGTGACCCAGGCTATAGTACAGTGGCACCATCACGGCTCACTATAGCCTCAACATCCTAGGCTCCAGTGATCCTCCCACCTTCAGCCTCCTGAGTAGCTGGGACTACAGGCATGCACCACTGCACCCAGCTAATATTTTTTATTTTTAGTACAGACAAGGGCTCACTATATTTCCCAGGCTGGTCTCGAACTCCTGAGCTCAAGCAATCCTCTCTCCACAGCCTCCCAAATGCTGGAATTATAGGCATGAGCTACCATGTCCAGCCTGGAAAACTTCTTTTCTAACATGGACATTTAATGCTATAAATTTGTGAAAACACAAATTTAGATGTACCTTTCATTTTCCTTTAGTTTGAAATAATTTCTGATTTCTCTTTTAATTATTCTTTGGCCCGTGGATTACTTAGCAGTATGCTATTTAGTTTCCAACTATGTGGGATTGAATTCCGTAGGGTCAGATAGTATACTCTGTGGGACTTGGACTTCCTAAAATTTGTTGAGACTTTTTTTCTGGCCCAGAATATGGTCTATGTTGGTAAATGTTCTCTGTGCACTTGAAGAGAGTGTGTATTCTGCTGTTATTGGGTGGAGTGACCTCTAAATGCTGACTACATCGTGCTGGTTTAGAGTATTGTTCAAGTCTTCTGTGTTCTTTTTTTTTTTTTGAGACGGAGTCTCGCTCTGTCGCCCAGGATGGAGTGCAGTGGCGTGATCTTGGCTCACTGCAAGCTCCGCCTCCTGGGTTCACGCCATTCTCCTGCCTCAGCCTCCCGAGTAGCTGGGACTACAGGCGCCCACCACCACGCCCAGCTAATTTTTTGTATTTTTAGTGGAGACAGGGTTTCACCATTTTAGCCAGGATGGTCTCGATCTCCTGACCTCGTGATCCACCCGCCTTGGCCTCCCATTGTGCTGGGATTACAGGCACCTGCCACCACGCCTGGCTAATTTTTTGTATTTTTACTAGAGACAGGTTTCACCGTGTTAGCCAGGATGGTCTCGATCTCCTGACCTCGTGATCAGCCCGCCTCGGCCTCCCAGAGTGCTGGGATTATAGGCGTGAGCCACCGCAGCCGGCCCTGTGTTCTTATTTAGTTTCCATCTGCTTGCTCTAGCAATCATGGAGGGAAGATTCTTAGTAGAAGGTTATTTATTCTCCACTGCTGACACAAGACCCTTCTCAATATTCTATCCACATGCCCCATGAATTGTGGAATTTTCCAGCCTTTCTGCTGGGGTCAGTCACTGTCCCCAGCCCTGTGTGCGTGCCTGGCACAGTTCCCTTTGGTCCTCTCTGCTGGTTCTTTCCCTGGCTTTGGGTAGTTCTCTCCCAGGCATGTGCCATTCGGTGCCCTGCTGAGGACTCAGGAGGGACCCTCCACATGTCTCCCAGCTCCCTGTGCAGCTCTCCACTCTCCGGTGCTCTGGCCTGTGACCTCGGGCTGCCTTGGTCTTCACAAATGCTCAACTCAAGGAATACACTGAGCTTCCCCGGGGTCTCCTCTCCCTGCGCCATGACCTGGAAACACTCTCAGGGCTGAAACCTGGGGCCACTGAAGGGCTCATGTCCCAGGGCTCACCTCCCAGTCCTTTCTTGTCTGTTGTCTACCTCTTGAGAATAATGTTTTTGTCTTGGTTTTGTTGTTGTTGTTTTACATTTACAAGTGTATATTTATTCTCTGTTGCTCTATCTTGACCCAAAGCAGAAGTATCCTAATTCCTTTTTTATATATTAATCTTTTGATTTTGAGATTATTGTAGGTTTGCATGCAGTTGTAAGAAATAATAGAATATCATGAACCCTTTATCCAGTTCCCTCAATGGTAACACCTCACAAAACCATAGAACAATATCACAATCAGAATATTGGCATCGATATTTTCAAAACACAGACCACATCCATCACTACAGAAACCCTGGGCGGTAAACCCTAGGAGACACTAATTGGTTATCCATTTCCATAAAGTTTTCATTTCAAGGATGTTATATAACTGAAATAAAACAGCATGTAACCTTTTGAACTGGCTTTTTATTTTTCATTCAGCATGATTCTCTGGAGATTAGCAGGCTGTGGTATGTATCAATAGTTCATTCCTTTTTGTTGCTAAACATATTCCATAAGCTGAACGAGCCCCAACTTATTTAACTGTTCGCCCATTGAAGGACACCTGGATTTTCAGGGTGGGGCTATTATGAATAGCCCAAAGGAATTGTGTGAAAACTTTTAGGTGAAAGCTGCAATGACTGGAATACTGCAGTAAAGTCTATTTCCGCTGAGAAGTAGTGGGCAGGTCCACGTTGATATGATGGGGGTGTGGGAAGGCTCTCTTCGTCTCTTTCCCTGACCAAACCCAGCTGCTAAACTCGTCGTTGTAAGCTGGTTGCTCGATTGTTTTTGACATCACCCTGGGGAATAAATTGCTTCACAGACTAATCCAATCAAATTCTGACTCCTTTGAAGGGAAAGGCCAGGGCTTGAGATTTCTTACTAACCCAGAAAGTCTCTTCCCAGCTTTCTCTTTCTCCATTTCTCTCCAGAAAACTAGCCATCTTAGAGTGAGGCTATGTCTCTAATGAATCTATCAGTCTTCTCCCAGTTGCCCTTCACCACAACCTCCACTGACTCCGAGGCACCCTTAGGTTTGAACTTCATACACTGTTGCAAATGAAGTCAGTTCCTTTTGGGAGAGACTAGGAGATCCTCTGTTCTACATCCTGCCATTCTCCCTGGACAAAATCTCTCAGTCACAGCTCTGGAACTGACGGCAGGGATCTTGGCTCACTGGTGTCATGCCTACTTTAGAAGCTGGACACTTGAGTGATGGGCAGCAGCTCCAGGTGTCCTCAGCTTGCTTCTCTCAGCACGAACCCCTCCCATAAGCTGGAGCAAAGGTGACCAGAGACCCAGGATTCTCAGCACGATGAACCCAGGGCAGCCTTTGCTGCATGAGTGAGACCTGAGGCTGAGTAGAGGAAGGGACCCTCACCTCTCGGACACACTCACTCAGAATTCAGCCTGAGACACAGGCAGCTGGGGGCAGGATGCTGGCGCACTGACCCTCACAGGAAGAGAGCCCCACCAACTGGAAGTGGAACTACCTTTTGACAGCGAGAGAGGTCTAGCATGGCTGACTCCATCTCGCTTCTGGCTCATAGGCTGGTTGTCCTTGCTTATTCCTGGGCACAGGCCAAGCTGACTGATGCAGGATTTTTTCTCAGCCTCTTTGCTGGACTCACGGCAGAGGCTGCTGGTCTACTTGGCCCAGCATGCTCAGCCCCTTGCGGGAGGGAGTGCATGAGTGAGCAAGTGTGGGATCTGGCCAGCCACTCTGAGTGCTGACACAGGAGCAAGCTCCGCGTGGGGCCCACAGCCAGACCAGGTGTGTCACCTCGAGGAGAACACGGCAGTGCCCAGACAAGGGTGCCCACAAACCCGAAGCCCCAGAGGGGGTGTTAGTGCTCTAATCAGCTCTTTTAGTTCCACCATCCACATCCCAATGGATGGCAACGTGTTAGCAGCTCTGTCGGCCCCTGGCCCCATCACGTGGGTCAGCTGCCCTCTGCTGGCGAGGGCAAAGGGCCCATGTGACAGCCTTTCTAGGTACCTGCACTCGGTGGGTCCTGAGCTCTTGTCCAGTGTCCAAGAAGAATGAGGTCATGCTGGTGATTGAAGGACAGTGAAAGTGGAGACTTTTACTGAGCAGTGAAAACAGCTGTCAGCAGAGAGGGGAACTGGAAAGGGGACAGGAAGGGCAGGTCATGTTCCCCAAAGTCAGGAGGTCTCTTCCTTGAAGTCAGGCCTTCTCTCTCTCTCTACCAACTCAGTCTGGAGTCTTTATAGGCCCAGGATGGGGCCGGGCCAGGCCATAGGTAGTATTGGAAAAGGAAACATTTGATTGGTTAAAAGGCATTATTCAAAATGAACCAATCCGTAGCGAGCAGGCAAACAAGAATAGAAGTTTTCACTCTGGGCTGCAGGTTTCAGGATGTTTTGGCTTGAAGATGAGGTTTCACTGGGGACCCACCCCCATCTGCCTAGGATTTGTCTGCCTTCTGCCTCTATTATATCCATGGGAGGAATTTAGTTTATAGTTTAACCTGGAAGCAAGGATGATAATGGTCCCTTCCCTAAAATGAATCCCCTCCTTTTTTGGGAGCTGAAACTGCCTTTATAGGACTAATGAAAGACCACAAGATTAGAATTACGGGAGGGCATGAGTTCTGCTAAAATGTAGGCATAGTTTCTATAATCTCCGTCTGCTCAGGAGTCATTTGTCCAGAGATCACAAGATTTGTGGCTTCCCCAGTTGCTCCTATAGATAATATCACTGTGGTAGAATGTAAGATTGGTCTTTTGAGATGGTTTTCCAACTGACCCCACTCAGACTCATGACTCGTGACTTGTTTAACCGTTCACCCGTTGAAGGACGTCTGGCTTGCTTTCACTTTGGGGTTATTATCCACCCAGAGGTGGATTCAGTGCACAAGGACCATTTTCCACACCCCTGTGATTGCCCCCCCAACCAATGAGCAGCACCCATTCCCCAGCCCCCCACCCACCAAACTGTCCTGGAAAAACCCTAACCTCCAAGCCTTCAGGGAGACAGGTTTGAGTGATCATTCCAGTTCTTCCACCTGGCAGGCCTTGCGTTCATTAAACATTTCATTTACTGCAATACCACGTTCTCAGAGTGAACCGGTTTTGTCTGTGCAGCGGGCGGGAAGAGCCTGTCAGGCAATTACAGAAACTGGAGGAGAGATAGTCTTGCATTCCTGGCTGTACAGCCTGGAGTGGAGCTTCTGTCTCACTGGGCTGGGAGAGGGCACACACATTGGCTCAGATACCACAGGCTCACACAGTTCTCACTAAGCTTTAGTCGATTTTCTTGAATAAATGTTTCTCTATTTGAAATGGCTACAGGGCCATTTGCAGATGCTTTAAATGGTTGTTGGGGGTGGGTGTTCATTTGTTTTTGTTTTTAAAATCTTCACCAGTTTCACATGGAAGTGGATCTCTGGAGTTCCCCTCATTGTCACACTGCCGTGGGACTGCCCTGTGACTTTATTATTTCATAACATTTGAACATAAGATAATCACAAGCTTTCAAAGGACTAAATGTTCAATGAAGAAAATGGTACAGAAAAAAAAAATGTCCCTTCTAAATAAGGACTCACTTGGTCCTCTACCAGCAACCATGAGCACTGCCAAGTGTGTCTCTCTCCTTATGACGTGACCTTTTATCTTTAAAGGACACTAAATTTCACTCATTATTATTTCTTACACAGTGTGTTTTTTATTATTCAAGGTCACTAAGACTTTCTCCTGTTTTATTCCAAATGTTTTATTGTTTTATATTCAACATTTAGTTCTATGATGGGCATAGAGTTAATTTTATATAAAGTATGAGGTTGAGGTTGAGGTTTTGTTTTGGTTTTGTCTGCGGAGGTTCAATTGTTCCAATGCCATTTTTTGGAAACGGTTCTCCTTTCGCACACTGGTATGAATGCATTCCCCAAAATTCATGGGCTGTAACTTAACCCCTGTTATGGTGTTACTAAGAGGTGGGGTCTCTTGAGAAGTGATCAAGTCAGGGCTCTGCTCTCAGGAATAGATTAGTGCCTCATTAAAGGGCTGGAGGGGATGAGCTTGGGCCCTTTTTGCCCTTTTGGTTTTCCACCAAAAGGACACAGCAAAGAGCCCCCACCAGATCCAGAATACTGGCACCTTGATCTGGGGACGTCCAGCCTCCAGAACTGTGAGAAATGAACTTCTATTGTTTGTAAAATACCCAGTCACAGGTATTTTGTGATTGCAGCAGACACTTCTCCATTTAGTTGTCTTTGCCCCTTTGTCATAAATTAGCGTGGTCTTATTTGTGCGAGTGACATCTCAACTCAGTGCTTTTCCCTTGATCTGTGTGTCTACCCCATACCACACTATCTACATTGCTGTCGCTTTATAGAACATCTCAAAGTCAGCTAATGTCATTCTTCCAACTATATTTCTTGTTTCAAAATTGTTTTGGCTATTCTATTTTCTTTTCTTTGTGTTAATTTTTTTTATTACACTTTAAGTTCTAGGGGACATGTGCACAACGTGCAGGTTTGTTACATATGTATACATGTGCCATGTTGTTGTGCTGTACCCGTTAACTCATCATTTACATTAGGTATATCTCCTAATGCTCTCCCTCCCCTCTCCCCCCACCCCACGACAGGCCCCAGTGTGTGATGTTCCCCTTGCTGTGTCCAAGTGTTCTTATTGTTCAATTCCCACCTATGAGTGAAAACATGCGCTGTTTGGTTTTCTGTCCTTGCGATAGTTTGCTGAGAATGATGGTTTCCAGTTTCATCCATGTCCCTACAAAGGACATGAACTCATCATTTTTTATAGCTGCATAGTATTCCATGGTGTATATGTGCCACATTTTCTTAATCCAGTCTATCATTGATGGACATTTGGGTTGGTTCCAAGTCTTTGCTATTGTGAATAGTGCCGCAATAAACATACGTGTGCATGTGTCTTTATAGCAGCATGATTTATAATCCTTTGGGTATATACCCAGTAATGGGATGGCTGGGTCAAATGGTATTTCTAGTTCTAGATCCTTGAGGCTATTCTATTTTCTTTTGCCTTTCCTCATAAATTTCATAAACAGCTTATGAATATCTACCAAAAAATCCTGCTAAGATTGTTGTTGGAATCCAATTAAATCTGCACATCAGTTTTGGGGAAGTTGACATCTTTATAATTTTGTGTCTTCAAATCCATGAATGCACGATCTGTCTCCACTTATTTAGGTATTTTTTTATCCCTTTCATCAGTGTTTTGTATTTATAACATGCGCATTCTGTATATATTTTGTTAGATTTATAACTTTCTATTTTTGGACCTGTTTCAGAAAACACACTATGTTTTAGGGCAGTTTTATGTTCACAGCAAAATTGAGTTGAACGTATAGAAAATTACCATATTTCACCTGCTGCCACACCTACATAACGTCCCCTGCTGTTAGCATCCTACACCAGGGTGGTCCATTTGTCATCATTGATGAGCCAACATTGACGCGTGGTGGGCACCCGAAGTCCAGAGCTAACCTTCACCTCCACTCTTCATGTTGTACGTTCTACAACACAAATGATGAATGTGGAATGCCATTTATTCACCATCACAGTATCATATAGAACAGTTTTGGGCCAGGCGTGCTCTCTCCTGTAATCCCAGCACTTTGGGAGGCCAAGGCAGGTGGATCACCTGAGGTCACAGGAGTTTGAGACCAGCCTGGCCAACATGGTGATATCCCACACACACCTCAGTCATGTGTGCCTGCCCTTTTTTCTTTTTTTTTTTTTTTTTTTGAGACGGAGTCTCGCTGTGTCGCCCAGGCTGGAGTGCAGTGGCGTCATCTCATCTCACTGCAAGCTCCGCCTCCCGGGTTCACGCCATTCTCCTGCCTCAGCCTCCCGAGTAGCTGGGACTACAGGCGCCCGCCACCACGCCCGGCTAATTTTTTTTGTATTTTTAGTAGAGACGGGGTTTCACTGTGTTATCCAGGATGGTCTCGATCTCCTGACCTCGTGATCCGCCCGTCTCAGCCTCCCAAAGTGCTGGGATTATAGGCGTGAGCCACCGCGCCCGGCGCCCTTTTTTCTTGTCTGTCTTGCTAGAGGCTTATCTTTTTTGATCTTTATTTATTGATCTTTATTGATCTTTTCAAAGAACCAGATTTTGGTTTAATTAATTTTCTTTGTTTTCTTTTTTTTTTTTTTTTGAGATGGAATTTCACTCTGTTGCCCAGGCTAGAGTGTGGTGGCACGATCTCAACTCAGTTCTCTGCAACCTCTGCCTCCTGGGTTCAAGCTATTCTCCTGCCTCAGCCTCCCAAGTAGCTTAGATTACAATCGTGGGCCACCACGTCAGGCTATTTTTTGTATTTTTAGTAGAGACGGGGTTTTGCCATGTTGGCCAGGCTGGTCTCGAACTCCTGACCTCAAGTGATCCACCCACCTCGGCCTCCCAAAGTGCTGGGATTATAGGCATGAATCACCACGCCTGGCTGGTTGAATTAATTTTCTCCATTGTTTTGCTGTTTTCTATTGCATTGATTTCTAATTTTATATGCATACATACACACGTATCCATAAATTTATATATTTTTTCCTGCTTGCTTTCAGATTATTTGTTCCTTGAAGGTTATGTAGAATTAACCAATGAAACCATCTGGCTTTGAAGGGTTTTTTTGCGTGGGAAGGCTTTTAACTACAAATTCTGTTTCTTGATAGAGATATTCAGGCTCCCTCTTCCTTCTTGAGTTTGGTGGTTCATGTCTTTCAAGCAATTGGTCCCTCTCCTCTTAGTTTCCAAATGTATGTGGTGTGCAGTATTCCTGCATTATCCTTTTAATGTCTGTGGGACCTGAAGTGATATCCCTTTTCTCATTTCTGATATTGGTAATTTGCGTCTTCTTTCTTTTTCATCTTGCCAGTCTTGCTAAAATTTAAAAAATATGTTGCTCTTTTCAAAGAACCAGCTTGATTATATTCTTTATTTATATCTTTTTAATGGTGGTTCTAGAGTACAAGTATATTGCTTACTTTTGCACTGTGTACTTAGAATCAACATTTCTCTAATTTAGGTGGAATCCAGGAATCTTCCCACAATAGAGGCCGCTTGTCTCATCAATGACAAATACTCATATTGAAAACCCCACCAGAGAATGGTGTGATTTTTGTTTACAACATCAAACACATTTTGAAGAGAATAACCCATTAGATTTACCCATATGTTTACCTAAAACTCTGAGGATAGGAAACTTTCTCTCTCAGAAGAGGCTCCGTGGTCCCTAGACAGTTGGTGAGCCCATTGTTTTAAATATTTAGCTGGTATTTTATCTCTTCATGTCCTCATGCATAGCCCTTGGTGTCTCCATGTGTCTCTGACTGCGGGTGCTGGCTCTTGCCCACGGTGGCTGCTTTCCTTGTGTGCTTGTGGTTTTCTGCTGTGAGCTCATGTTTGCCTCGGCTGTAGGTGGGGAGCTCGGGGCCTTGGTTGAGGACACAGACTTTGTCTGAAGTTTTGCTGCACTTCCTTCCACCAGGCTGCTCTGGGTTCTATCAATTCAGGACAACTTTAAGTGACTTGCTCAGCTTGTGGTTTTCTGGACCACAAAACTGATGCCAATGTGTGCCTCCCACCTGGATAAGGGTGGGCCTGAAGTTGTCACTTCTCAAGGGAAATGTTTTTATCACCCATCTCAGACTCAGCAGAACATATTTCTCTGCTGTCTCCTTCTGGCAGTGGCTGGGTTGCCTTCTAGCCGCCCCCGTCAGAGGGCACAGTCCCTTCCGGGGTCTCTGCTTTGGACAGCAGCTCTGAGCTCCAACCACCCACTGCGCAGAACAAAGACTTGTCTTCTGCATTGCACCCTCCCACATAGCTCTTAAAACCAAAGCCTCTGAGAACGTGTGCATGCTGCGCTGCACTCTCACAATTCAGGACTCAGCAAAAGCAGCGAACGGGTCAAATTCCGTGCAACACGGTTGATGAATCTCACCAACACAGTCCGGGGCCAAAGGAGCCGGCCATGAGAGGACACGGCCTACGATGGCATTTTATGAAGTCCAGTAGCAGGCAAAACTGGTGTCTGATGGGAAAATTCAAGCTCGTGATTACTCTTGGTGGGGAGTGGGTGGCAATTAGAAATGGGTGCTTCTGGGGTGCCAGAATGTTCTATTTCTTGTTCTGAGGGCCAGTTCTAGGAGGGTGTTCAGCTTTTGTGGAAATGTATTGAGTTCTACATGGATACCTTGTCCACTTTTCTATAGTTTTATTTTAGTACAATGTGGCAACAGCAGCAAGGGACCCTCTTCCCTGAGGGGCACCTCTGTTCCGCAGCTGTCACCCCACCTGACTCTTCACTCTGAAACGTGACAGAGCATATTTCTGCTGTAAACTGCGCTGCTCCCTCCACCAGGTGATGAAGCCTATGTGTCCCCTCTTTCCCTTTTTGCTCTGACTGCTAGGGAGCTCACATTAAAGGCTGGGATCTCTGGTTGTCATGTTCCTGGATCTGGATGCCATGACATCGATGTCTCTTCTACCCTTTCTGTCCTTTTTTGGGTGGTTTTATTCCTGGGGAACTTTCACTCTAACATAATCCACACTTTCTGGGTGAGTTGGCCGGTATCCAAGAAAATCAGGGTAGCATCAGGCCTTGGGGACAAAGTGACATGGGTTGAGATTCTGGCTCTGTGGCTTTCACTTCTGTAACTGGGATAGAGGATGCAAAGCATTGAACTCAGAGCCTGGCAACACTACATGGACTCCGTGAGTATCAGTGCAATGATTATTTTTGAATCATAATGCATCCATGGACACACTGGAAGCACCAAATTAGACCTGAATGGAGTGGTCAGCAGGGAGAGCTCCTGGCCAAGGATGGCCAGACAGAAAGATGAGAGGCTGGTCCCCAGGGCCACCAAGTCACCGATGGCCTGGGGCTCAGGGGCTGAGGGCAGAGACAGTCAGGAAGGACTGGCAAGGCAGCCATGCTGGGGCCTCAGGAAAAGGCGTCACTGACCAGCCAAGGTCCTCCCTGGGGCCTGCCCTGCACTGCCTCTGCCCCCACATTTGCTGTCAGAGCCATGGTGAGACGGGGCCTGGGATAGGAGGTATCTTCCTGGTGATGTCCCTGAGTGTGGCTCCCGAGAGGAGAGCAGTCTCTGGCCAAATGTTCCGTTGTGGTTATGAGCAGCATTTGCAGCTGGACAGAGAGGTTAGAACCGCACCTGTGCCACCTGCGTCTGGGGCCATGCCCAGGTGTGTGCCGGCTCTGCACCTCAGTCACAGCTGCTATGGGAGGCAAGAAAAAGGACACCCACCTTGTGGGTCCCTGGAGGACTGGATAGGCTGGCTCCACCCAGGACCTGAGCTGCACGGGAGGGTTCTGATTCCCTGTCAGCTGCGAGCACCTGGGATGCAGGAGGAGCTCAGTAAACACACATTCAGTGACGGGCCAGGAATGGGCTGACTCTACAGGCAGATTTCACTCAGTCAAGAGCTGCAGGGAAAGAGACGCGGTGGTAGGCGGTGCTTGTTATTTTGAGGTGTGTTCCTTCAGGACCTAGTTTATTCAGAGTTTTTGGCATGAAGGGATGTCAGCCAGGCGCGGTGGCTCACGCCTATAATCCCAGAACTTTGGGAGAGCAAGGTGGGCGGATCACTTGAGGTCAGGAGTTTGAGACCAGCCTGGCCAACATGGTGAAACCCTGTCTCAGCTGGGAGCGGTGGCTTACGCCTGTAATCCCAGCACTTTGGGAGGCAGAGACGGGTGGATCACAAGGTCAGGAGATCGAGACCATCCTGGCTAACCCGGTGAAACCCCGTCTCTACTAAAAATATAAAAAAAATTGGCCAGGCATGGTGGCAGGCACCTGTAGTCCCAGCTACTCGAGAGGCTGAGGCAGGAGAATGGTATGAACCCAGGAGGCGGAGCTTGCAGTGAGCCAAGACTGTGCCACTGCACTCCAGCCTGGGTAAGAGAGCGAGACTCCATCTCAAAAAAAAAAAAAAAAAAAAGAAACCCCGTCTCTACTAAAAATACAAACATTAGCCAGGCATGGTGGCAGAAACCTGTAATCTCAGCTACTCGGGAGGCTGAAGCAGGAGAATCACTTGAACCTGGGAGATGGAGTTTGCAGTGAGCCGAGATTGCACCACTGCACTCCAGCCTGGGCAACAGAGTGAGACTCCATCTCAAAAAAATAAAACATAAAATGAAGGGATGTTGAATTTTATCAAAAGCCTTTTCTGCATGTATTGAGATGATCACGTGGCTTTTGTCTTTAGTTCCGTTTATGTAATGAATCACATTTACTCATTTGTGTAGGTTGAACCAACCTTGCATCCTAGGGGTAAGGCCTACTTGATTGTGGTGGATAAGATTTTGATGTGCTGCTGGATTCATAAATCATTCTATCATAAAGACACATGCACACATGTTTATTACAGCCCTATTCACAATAGTAAAAACAAGGAATCAACCAAAATGCCCATCAATTGTAGACTGGATAAAGAAAATGTGGTACATACACACCATGGAATACTATGCAGCCATAACAAAGGATGAGATCATGTCATTGGCAGGGACGTGGATGGAGCTGGAGGCTATTATCCTTAGCAAACTAACTCAGGAACAGAAAACCAAATACTGGACATTCTCACTTACAAGTCAGGGCGGAATGATGACAGCACATGGACAGACAGAAGGAGGCGACACACGGGGGCCTATCGGAGGGTGGACGGCAGGAAGAGGGAAAGGATCAGGAAAAATAACTAACGGGTACTTGGTTTAGTACCTGAGTGATGAAATAATCTGTACAACAAACCCCCATGACACGAGTTTACCTGTGTAACAAACCTGCACATGCTCCCTGAACCTCAAATAAAGGTTTTTGTTATTGTCGTTGTTGTTGTTTTAAAGCTGCAGTGACAGCAAGCCTTGTGGGTGGGAAATGTGTTTATTTAAAGGGTCTCAGGTCCTGCTGTACCTTAACTGAGAGAGAAGCCACGAGAGTGGCCACCTCCTGGGGAGGAAGGTTTGGAGCCTTTTGGGGTTGGGGGCAGATCTCCACTGCCTCCCTGACCTGCAGCTGCTCTAGAGAAGGAGGACAGGAGGAGTCATGGACAGGGAGGGCCCTGCAGCAGCAGGACCTGGCAAGTCGGAGGAGATTGCAGGGCTCCCGGAACTGGAAAGGTGTTGGGCACCAGCAGAGAGGAAGAGAGTTCTCATGAAGAATGACTGGGAAGGGAGTCAGGACAGGCCAAGAGCCTGGAGTCATCACCTTCCGCAAAATTCAGGGGACACAACTCCTGGCGCTGTGGGACAGCCAGAACTGAAATGCAGCGCTGGTTACTTCTTGGGTAGTGTGGACATGCTGGACTCACCTGAGGTCCAAAGTCAGAGCCTCAGATTTTGCACTGGCAGCAAATGGGGACACAGCAGCTGGACTGGGAGCAGCAGGGCTTACAGCAGCTGGACTGGCAGCAGGATGACCCACAGCCTGAGGAACAGCAGCAGGGCTTGCAGCAGCTGGACTGGCAGCAGTCACAAGAGCCACAGTCCCCTTTAGAGCCCCCACAAGAGCTACAACCCCCCTTGGAGCCCCCACAGGAGACACAGCCCCCCTTGGAGCCCCCACAAGAGCCACAGCCCCCCTTAGAGCCCCCACAGGAGCCACAGCTGATGCAGGAACAGGCTGGCACACAGCAGCATATGGGCTTGCAGCAGCAGACGGGCACATAACAGCTGGAGCCACAGCCCCCACAGCCAGAGCCACAGCCCCCACAGCCAGAGCTACAGCCTCCACAGCTGGAACCGCAGCCCCCACAGCCGGAGCCGCAGCCTCCAGAGCAGCCACAGCAGCCCATGGTTCTGGTGGGTTGAGGGTGGAGCAGGTAGAGGAGCAGGTGAGAGGGAGGTGCAGGTGTAGAGCTTCCTGAGCCTGGGCCCTTTATATCCCTGCCCAGGATCCAGGTGTGATGCTGGATACACAGTCATTTCCCGGTTCCTGTTTGTGACATCTCCTCAGGGAAACTGTGTTTGTTTGCTTAATCTTAAAATAACCTCAGTGGTGTATATAGTTTTGCACTTTTTCTTTAGTTCATGATTTTCCTCACATGTTCTCTGAAAAATGACAAGGCCCCTGTCCTTCTGTGTTAGTAAGGGCAACGGGAGCAGGGACTTGGCTTTGATGCTGTGCTCACCTTTGCTACCAGTGTTCATTTCCTGGGGCTGCCATAACAAATGGCCCCCAACTGGAGCCTTAAAGTGGACATTGATGCCTCTCAGTTCAGGCAGACAAAAGTTCAAGATCAAGTTCTCCGTGGGCCACACACTCTCTGAAGGCTCCAGGGGAGGATTCTTTCTGCATCTTCCAGCTTCGGGTGGTGGCCAGACATTCTTGGCTTGTGGCTGCATCCCCCGTCTCTGCCTCCATCCTCAAGTGGGCTTCTCCACTGAGTGTCTGTGTCTCACCTCCTCGCCTCCTTTCTCTTACAGGGACACCAGACATTGGATCAGGGCCCACCCTACTCCAGTACAACCTCATCTTAACTTGATTACATCTGCAAAGACCCATTGTCCAAATAAGATCACATTCAGAGTTTCCAGGTGGACAGGAATGAGGGGGTCCCATTCAACCCACTCCTATGCTGATGCTGATACTGACTGATGCTGACTTGACTCCGAAAGTCTCAGGGAAAGTTTACAGAAGGCACAGGGAGACCACGCATGGAGACACCCTAGAGCAGGTGACCCCATCCTGGGCCATCATCCGTGGGCAGAACAGGATGAAATCCAGGATCTCATAAGACCTAGGATCAGGAAAGGACTCAGGATCAGGGCAGGCTCAGGACAGGACTCAGAAACAGGGCAGGACCCAGGATCAAGACAGGACTCAGGATCCAAACAGGACTCAGTATCAGAACAGGACTCAGGATCAGAACAGGACTCAGCATCAGGGCAGGTCTCAGGATCAGGCAGGACCCAGGATCAGGACAGGACTCAGGATCAGGGCAGGACCCAGGATCAGGGCAGGATCAGGACAGGACTCAGGGTCAGGGAAGGACCCAGGATCAAGACAGCACTTTGAATCAGAATAGGACTCAGGATCAGTGCAGGATCAGGACAGGACTCAGGATCGGGG
The DNA here is from genome assembly GCF_028885655.2 of Pongo abelii. NCBI lineage: Eukaryota > Metazoa > Chordata > Mammalia > Primates > Hominidae > Pongo > Pongo abelii. The sequence continues at coordinate 1,671,922 of NC_071994.2, read as the reverse complement.
CAGGTCTCAGGATCAGGACAGGACCCAGGATCAGGACAGAACCCAGGATCAGGGCAGGTCTCAGGATCAGGACAGGACTCATGATCAGGGCAGGACCCAGGATCAGGATAGCACTCAGGATCAGGACAGGACTCAGGATCAGGGCAGGTCTCAGGATCAGGGCAGGTCTCAGGATCAGGACAGAACTCAGGATCAGGGCAGGTCTCAGGATCAGGACAGGACTCAGGATCAGGGCAGGTCTCAGGATCAGGACAGAACTCAGGATCAGGGCAGGTCTCAGGATCAGGACAGGACTCAGGATCAGGGCAGGTCTCAGGATCAGGGCAGGGCCCCAGGATCAGGACAGGACTCAGGATCAGGGCAGGACCCAGGATCAGGGCAGGTCTCAGGATCAGGGCAGGGCCCCAGGATCAGGACAGGACTCAGGATCAGGGCAGGACCCAGGATCAGGGCAGGTCTCAGGATCAGGGCAGGACACAGGATCAGGGCAGGACCCAGGATCAGGACAGAACTCAGGGCAGGATCAGGTCAGGACCCAAGATCAAGACAGGACTCAGGATCAGGACAGGACTCAGGATCAGGACAGGTCTCAGGATACCCAGGATCCTGCTGTCTTGGCTGGAAAGTGGGGGCCTGATTGCAGACCCAGGAATCGTGACCCTGCAGAGTCATTTCCCTGGGGCTGGATGACTCCAGGCTCGGTGGTTTAGGGCTTAGAGATGCTGTCAGTCAGCACCCTGTGAGACACCGAGGGCATACTCCAATGAACCGGCAGAGTTGGAGAAACAAAGGAAACACAGTGCCGCAGCTCAGGAGCCCCCGACCTTTGGGCTTCGCTGACAGAGGAGGACACAGGGATGGAAACTCTGAGAAAGCCACAGCTGTGGGAGGGTCCCAGTGCCCCACCCCACACACAGGACGATGGCCGCCCGCCCACAGACCATGGGGCCTGTGGCTTCTATGCCCAGTCAGGTGACGACGCCATTCAGAAACTAGATCTCATGGGGTGCCCGGCTGCTGAGTCTCAGGCCAGGTCTGCAGTGAGTGCGGTGCCCCAGGCCTGGAACATTCTGGTACCATAGGGACCCAATGCTGAGTGCACCCAGGAGCTGTGGGTCTGAAACAGCAGTCAGAGGTCACCGACATGTGGAGGAGGCCCCTGGAGTGTGGGAGACAGAACCCCCAGGTGTCAGGCTTGGCCGAAGGCTTTGCAGGACTGAGCAGGTGGGGAGGAAGGGCAGGGAGCACGGCTGCCGGAGGAGAGACGTGTCCTTGGAGGTGGGTCTCCAGGGCAGGGCAGGGCAGAGCACCGGCCTGGAGGTGTTTTGTGCACGTGCTGGATACCTGGCAACCATGGCGGCGTGGGCTCAGGACGGGCTCCCGAATTTTCAGGGCCCAAAGCAACGTGACAACGCAGGCCCCTTGTCCGAGCATGGCAAAGGAATTCAAGACCATCAGAGCCTCACGCTGAGCAGGGTCCTTCTCACTTGCATGGCCCCTGCATCTACAATCCCCATTGCATCCCGTGAGCCCGGATATCTTCGGGAATTAGTGCATTTTGTGAAACACGTGGTTTTATTTTGAGGAGCGTTTTCAATTCTGCAAGGGGGATGTGCACGGTCTTGCTCCAATGGTCACCCTCCTGCTTCAGCTCTGGGTCTGAAAGTGGCTCCACGTGGCTCCGGGGTCACTACATCCACACCCAGGGACCCCCACCTGGGCCGCTTCCAAGCTCTGCCCCGCCGTGTGCCTCGAGGACAATCGCCTGGGGACAGACCCGCCCGCCGTCCCACCAGTCGTGTGACATCAGGCAGTCCACAGCCTCCCTGGCCCTCAGTATCTTCATCTACAAAACGAGAGGAGCACTGACCACTTTGCAGAGCTGCTTTGGAGGCCAGAGATCATGAAATGAAGTTGCCGGCCGTCGCGGGCTCTCCGCTGACCCACGGTTGTCGTTTTAGCTCTCGGCTTCCTGACCCGGGGTTCTCGGTCTCCCCTTTAGTCTCTCTTCCTCCCCAAAGCGCAGTGCCTCCTCCCCCGGGCCAGTAGGGCCCAAGGCTGCAGGGAGCGCGGCTGGAGGAGCGCAGCGGGCGGGGACGGAGCTGCCAGCGGCAGAAGCGCAGATGAGCAGTCCTTGAGCGCCCCCTGGGGGCCGTGAGCTCCGAGCCTGTGGCCGAGGGCGGGGAGGTGCCTGCTGGGCTCTGCAGAGGTCGGAGGCAGGGACTTGGGGGTTCCTAGGGGCCCCAGCACAGGCTGGCACGGAGGAGGCATCGCCAGGCCCCCCTCAGGGCTGTAGCTCAGAGCAGCCCTGGTGCCATGACCACCCCCCAACCCCTGGCCCAAGTGAGCAGAGCCCTCGGCGTGGGGAGACCTTCCCTTCCGCCCCTTTCTCCTGCGTGTTGACCTCACAGAGCAGGAAGGGGGCCAGCAGGAACACGGCAGGGGGTGTGACAAGGGCAAGGCCCTGGGGTCGGCTCATCTGCTTCTTGCCCTGTGCCAGCCCACCTGGGCCTCCCTCTGTCTCCGCCACATCCCTGGCCTGTCTGACCATGGCCTCCATCCCCAGGCACTGGCCCCTGGTCCCCAGGCTCTGGGTGGTGGCAATCCCTCGCTCAGGGCCACGGCGGGTGGAGGGGGGGCAGCTCCTGCCTCTGCTGTCTCTGGGTGGACAACCTTTCCCTGTCCCCACGGGAGCAGCTCTGGTTTTCTCTGCACCTGAGTCCCTGTCCCCATCCCCCAGAAGGTTCCTGTGTCCGGGGAAGGGTCCTTCGCCCCTTGCGACTTTTTCCAAGTTGCTATACATGCACTCCGAGTCTCCTTTTCTGACCTGTAAAATTGCAATGGGAATAACAGGGCCGTCCCCATTCCTGGGGAAACGAGACTGCAGGCCCTGCGGCCTGGGCTGGCCGAGAAGCGCCACCTGGTGGCAGGAGGCCCCCGCGGGGCGGCCGGCGAGTGGAAAGCAAAGGCTCCTCGCAAGACGACCACTCCCCCAGCCCTGGGGTCAGCAGCTCTCCAGGAGCCGTGTCCCCGGCTGATTCGGCGCCCAGGGACAAAACCCCAGACCGACTTGTGCATTCCTTCCAATGACTTTGATGCTTTTGAAAAAACAAAAAATTAAATTAAAAATAAAATAACACATCCTTTAAGTTTTGTTTCTGTGGGCTCCTCTTTCTGGGACTCAGGGCAAGTGCCTAGCCCGCCCGTGCACACCGTCAGAGCAGGGCAGCCAGACCCCAGCCTCTGCTCAGCCAGGGTCTCTAGGGAAGGTGCCTCCTCATTTCTAGTTTGTAAAGCATGGCTTCTATTTTGTGGCATGCGCTGATGCTGGTTTAGAACGGCTCCCACCCTTCCCTCTCTTCATAGCAGGTAGTGAGTAGCTGTGACCCTCTGAGAACAGGACAGGGGCTCACACCTCCAAGCCATCTCCTTCCTGCTCCTCAGCCCTGGAGAGTGGAAGGGGGTGCGTGGAAAAGTTGAAGGCTGCATGCTCAGGGCTGGCATGGCCAGGGGCACCCAAGGAGGAGGGGGAGGAGGGACATTCGAGAGCCGGGCTCTCAGAACCTGGGTGTCTGTGGCTTCCTGGGGATGCAGGGATGGATGGAGTTGTGCCTGGCCAAAATCTTACCCTGCACCGTCACTCCAGCCCCTGCCCCTCCCCAGGGTGAGAGGTGGCCTCTGACTTCCCACCTGCCCACAGGGCCTTGCCAGCCTGGGGCCCAGCAGGTGGTTCAGCTTAGCTCCATGAGTAATTTCCCTCTGCCTTCACCTGAACACGCAGGTGCACCCAGAATCTGCTCCCACACCCCCTCCTCCAGCAGCTTAGGGTCAAGGACCAGAATCAGTTTTCAATGCATTTAATGACCTCTGAGGAAGTCCCCTTAGAAGATTGTGGCAGCATCCAGGGATGGGAAGGGGCTGTTTCCAAATGAGGTGAATCTGGGGAGGTTGCCTGAGCCTCTGGGCCTCAGCCTCTGTTTTCCGGCAGGCAGAATAGAATGAGTATTCCCTTTTCTCCTGGGCCACTGGGAGACTTTGCCATTGTGAAGCCAAAACGCCTGGCACCAAGTGGGTCTTCTGTGACCGTGGCTCTCGCCGTAGGGTCACAGCAGCAGCCGCTGCTTCCTGGGCCTCTGTCCCTCCGTGAAGGTCTCTGCTGCTCCCCCGGTCTCTCAGACAGCGTCTTCTGTCTGGGTCAGGGTCTGGCCACACTGTCCCTGAGCTCTCCTTCCAAGCATCCCAGCTGGGGACAGAAGTGAACCCACAGAAACCCCCATCCACCCCAGACATTGAGGCTGCCCCTGGAGCTGGCAGATCCTGAACTCTATAAGGCCTGTCTTAGGCGTGGAGCTGGCTGGTAGCTTGAGGGTTTCAAGCCCTCCGGATCCCACCTACACAGGGGTTCCCTGGAAACAGCCGTCCCTCCCACTCCACACCCCAACCTGACCTCCTGAGGCAGTGGCTGCAGGGGCTCTGGGGGTTCAACCCCAGCAGGGAGATGGGCCATGGGGCTCAGGGGCCCTGGGTCGTGTGGGGCTCAGGCCTCAGGGCAGATACCCTGGCCCTGGCCTTGGCAACAGCGCCCCTCTTGTTCCCTGGGGCATTGCTCTGCTGCTCGTCTCCTTTTTGCAGCCACCATTTATATAGCGCCGACTGTGTGCAGAGTCTGGGAAGGTGACACAGAGAAGAATAAGAAGAGGGAGTGGTCCTGCCCCAGGAGTGCGGGGCCTGCTGTGAGGGGTTGCAAAGTGCGAGGAGGGGTCCGCGGCTGGTCCGGGGGCCCATGCCTGTGCCCGGGGGGACGTGCTGGACAGGGCACATGGAACCAGGCCAGAGCTGACTTTGTTCTGGGAATGGGAAGAGTTTGTTATTTAGCTTGTTCCTTTCATCTATTTGCATTGCAGAAGTAATCCTTAAATCCAGCCCTTATCTAATCACTAGAAGAGTTACAGAGACAACCAAAGTGTTCTTTGATCCTTCCCCACTTCCCAGTCATCTGGGAGCACCCAGGGAGTCACACGGGAAGGGCTGGGATCAGATCTCAGGGTCTAGCAGGGTGTGTCCCAGGGCAGAGCCCTTGCCAGGGGTAAGCAGTGTCCGGGGAGGGAAGGGCGCCAGGGACAGAGCACAGCTGGGCCCTGAGAAGCCTGGGAGGCTGAGGTGGGCAACATGGAGCTGGCTGGCTTCTGAGCAGCCCAGTACCTACCAGGCCCACCCACCCTCAGCCACTGCCAGGAAAACCTGCTCAGGCCCCGCTCAGAGCCACTGTGGCAGTGGGGGCTCCACCAAACTTGAGCCCCAAAAGGTGTTTCTCCAGGATCCCCTGCCAGCCCCACCTCCCACAGCGTGAGCACAGACACCAGGATGCCCCACAGGACCACCTCCTCGCGCACAGCCCTGTCGCATTCCCCACAGCCCTGTCGCACTCCCCACAGCCCTGTCACACTCGCCACAGACCTGTCGCACTCCCCACAGCCCTGTCCCACTCCCCACGGCCCTGTCCCACTCCCCACGGCCCTGTCCCACTCCCCACGGCCCTGTCCCACTCCCCACACCCGTGTCATACTCCCCACGGCCCTGTCACACTCCCCATGGCCCTGTCACACTCCCCACGGCCCTGTCACACTCCCCACGGCCCTGTCACACTCCCCATATCCCACGGCATCTGGCTGTACATGGAAGTGAGGAAGCTGCTGTCTCCCCAAAAGAACATTGCTCCCAGCCAGGACTCAGCCCTGTGGGGCAGGGCTTGGAGGCTCCTGGTTCAGAGACCAGGACCCTTGTCACTTGCAGTGTGAACAGCAGGGAACTTTGCCCCCGAGTCCCGCAACAGAGGTGGAGACCTTGTCACCGTGGGCCCAGGTGACAACACAGGGCCAGCGATTCTTCACCCAACAGCAAACACCGCGGCAGACGACAAACATTGCAGCCCTTCGCAAACAAAAGGCACGCAGCAAACAGCGTGCTCAGCAAAGAGACCCTCCCCTCCCTGGGGACCAGGCAGTGCAAGGCCATCCCCAGGATGACCTGCATCCATCGGGCTGCCTGTGTGACCAGCCACAGAACCCACTCTGCATTAGCACCCACGGCCGGGACAGGCAGGGTGCTGCGCCCGTGGCTTCCTGCATCTGCCGACACCACCCAAGGCTGCCAGAACACAACATGAAGTCAGCTGTGCCAGGAAATCCCAAGCCTCACCCACACCTGGCCCCGGGCTGTCGCTGCATGCCAAGGGGTTGTGGGACCTCGCAGGCCTGCAGGCAGCAGGGGTTGGCGCTGGGCTGGGCTCCGAGTGTGCCCCTGCTCTAGGGCATGGCCGGCAGGCAGGGACAGGGGAAAGGGAAGGAGCAGGATGCCCACCTGGCTGTGGCTGTCTTACCCCATGGAATCCAGGCTCCAAATGACCTCACCATTCTGTGGGTTAATTTTCATTCTTAAAACCTTCATCTAAAGACCTTTGCTTCCTGGAGCACAGGCCTGGGTTTTCCCAACAGTCGTGGGCACCCGGCCTGGCACGTGCTGCTCAGTGGAGGGACTTCACAGCCCGTTCTATGTGAGCCGGGCAGGAAAGGCTCCACGGGCAAACTCACTCTCTGTGACAATCAGGAGGTTTCTTCTCCAACCGGGAGAAGGAGCTGGGGAAGCTCATGAGGCCAGGAAGAGAACAGTCCTAATCCCATCCTTCTCCTCCTCAGCAGTGACCCCAGGGTCTGCTGTCCTGCCCCAACCCACACTTCAAAGAAGGAAGGACACCTGCCTTCCCCTGCTACCTCACACCCCGAAGCATGGGGAGCATGGGGACCCTCGGCAGAGTCCTTTTGTAGTGAAGAATAACAAACTAGTGTAAAATAGCAGAAAAGAAGCTAATGGCCAAACAAATCCAAGCTGGGGAAAACACCTGTTAAATATAATGACAGAATATGCTCTCCTCAAAACCCAGGAAACTTTAAGAATATGCTAAACCTCACAAAATGGGGGCAAAATACAATGATGGCCACATGTATGAAAAATGGGCAATGGTAGAATTGAAAAAATGCAAGGGAAATAAAAATAAGGGGCCCTTTCCGAGCAAAGTGGCAACGCCACAACAGCCTCGCAGTCAGGCTTGGTGGGACAGGAATGCTGGGCAGTGCTGGTTTGCAGGGAGGGGTCAACTTTTCTGGAAGCAGCCCAGCAAAGTGCCCCAGGAGCCGTAAATTATTCCTGTGCTTCGCAGCCACAGCCCACGAATGCAGGTGTAGTCACAGAAGCGCTGGCAGAGGGGAGGCTGAGAGTGGCGCTGGTTGAAGATTTGTCAGAGGAAACAAAACGCACAGCCTCCACGTGGCTCATGGCCATGAAAACCCTTGACTCAAACCATTCCACGTCATGAGGAAGACGCGGGTCAGCTGCCTAGCTGCGTGATGATGATGCTGTCAGGGAAATCGTCGGTGCCTATGTGGGGAAAATCGGGGAGTGAGAAACAAAAGCAAAGCGTGGTGGTTCTGTGGCTCCAGTGGCCTGGAGGCCATGGCTCACTTTTTCACAATGAACATGGGCTATTTTCATTTTAAAAATTCTACTAATGTTTCTAAGGAGACCATACAGAACCGAAAATTCTGAATAACCATGTCTTCCATAAGGCAGACTTTTCATTTCTGTCACCTTTCTGGAAGGGCTGGACACAGAGTCTGTGGGTCTGCGATGGAGGCACCACCAACTCACCCTGAGTCCATGGCCCTCAGTCTCCGTGCTCCCTGAGCCTAAGGTGAGGAATCCATGCCTTATGGTTGACAAGGGCTGCTGGGGCACCTGCCATCTCATCTGCATCCTGGAAAGCAGGAAGGAGCACAGAGCCTGCTCTGGCCAGCTCACTGTGCTCCTTCCAGAAACAGGTAAACACAAAATTACCCTGCGAAGCCGCCATTCCATTCCTAGGTCTATCCCCAAAAGAAATCAAAGCAGGGACTCCAATACTTGCACAGCCCTTGCCACGGCCTGGATGTAGTCAGTGCATCTGTTCCCAGCAAAACTCTTGTTGACACGGGACCCCCAGTGTGGCAGCGCAGGGAGATGGGGCCTGAGGGGAGGGAGACGTGTGGGTCGTGGGAGGGACTCCCTGGGGAGAGCCTGGTGTTGGGAGTGATTCTCCTCTTGTGATATGGGGTGAGTTCCCATGGGAATGGATTTGTTCCCATGAGCGGGGCTTGTTCTGAAGCCAAGACATCCCTGAGCTTTATCTCTCCTCCCGTGTCTGCTTCCCCTTTGACCTCCTCCAGCAGAAGCCATGGCCATGCCATTGAACTTCTCAGCCGGCAGAACTGTGAGCTTGATGAATTACCCCATCACAGAGGTTCTTTTATGGCCACACAGAATGGACTCAGACACCCATGCTCACAGCCGTGCAGTCACAATAGCCCAAAGGTGGAAACAACCCAGCAGGTGAGGGGATCTGAAATGGGGTAGACACACACCTCGGGGTCTTACCGAGCCCAGAAAAGGAGTGTGCTCTGACGCATGCAGCAGCGCCACCAACCTTCACAACCTCGTGCCTAGTGAAGCCAGCCAGTCACAATAGGACCAGTGCTGTGACCCCGCAGGTGGAAGGCCCCCAGAGGAGTCAGATTCAAGAGAAAGATGGCAGAATGGTGGTCAGCAGGGCCCGTGAGAGGGGCCGATGGGAGTGAGTGATTAGTCAGGACGGAGCTCCAGTTTCGCCCGATGAAAAGGTGCTGGAGCTGCATGGTGGCGACAGCGGCACAGCCATGGGCAGGTTCTCAATGCCACGGAAACTGCGCTTACCATGGTGACAATGGGAAATCTCATGTACCCACATTTGACCAGAAAAGAAGGATGGAAGGGAGGGGGGAGGGGGGAGGGAGGAGGGAGGAGGGAGGAGGGACGGAGGAGGGAGGGAGCAGGGAGGGAGGAAGGAAGGGATGGGGGAGGGAAGAGAGAGGGAGGGAGGAGGGAGGGAGCAGAGAAGGAAGGAAGGGAGGGGGAGGAAGGAGGAAGGGAGGGAGCAGAGAAGGAAGGCAGGGGGGAGGGAGGAGGGAGGGAGGAGGAAGGGAGGGAGCAGAGAAGGAAGGAAGGAAGGAAGGGAAGGGGGAGGGAGGAGGCAGAGAAGGAGGGAGGAGGGAGGCAGAGAAGGAAGGAGGAGGGAGGAGGGAAGGAGTGGGGGAGGGAGGAGGGAAGGAAGGAGCAGAGAAGGAAGGGAGGGAGGCAGGGAGGGAAGAAGGAAGGAAGGAAGGGATGGGGGAGGGAAGAGAGAGGGAGGGAGGAGGGAGGGAGCAGAGAAGGAAGGAAGGAAGGGAGGGGGAGGAAGGAGGAAGGAAGGGAGCAGAGAAGGAAGGCGGGGGGAGGGTGGGAGGAAAGAAGCACAGAAGGAAGGAAGGAACGGAGGGAGGGAGGGATGGAGGGAGGGAAGGGGGAGGAAGGAAGGAAGGAAGGAAGGAAGGAAGGACCATCCTGTTAGGCTGACTGACAGAGTACCCCCAGTCCTCCAGTGCTCCCACGGCAGGCATGTGGCGGTGGCTGACAGGGAGTGAGTCTGGAAGTGACCCTTGTCGGGGCAGCCTCCTTGGTCCTGTGATTCAGGACAGGGTGAAAGTCAGTGGCGGCCATTGGTGTCTCTGGCCGGGGTTCCTCACAGGGGCCGGCGAGGGGACAGCGAATGGAGCGTGGAGGGTGGAGGGCTCCTTCTCCGGACCGGAGCGACGGATTCGGGAGCCGTTCTCTGCCTGTCTTTGCTACTGGGCTGAGAGCTGGATGGCATGTTGGGAGCAGTGGGAGCTGCTGAGGAGTTTGGTCCTGGAGGGAAGAGGCTGAGTGTGCATGTCTGGAGTCACCGTGGAGGGCACAGCTAGAGGGAGCAGCAGGGTGTCCCGGGGAGAAGACACCAGGGCTGGAATTAGAGGGACATCAAGGCTGATACTTAGAGGCATCCAATATACGGGGCCTGCCTGATGGGCTGCTCTCAGGTGGGATTTGGGGGGTGTGAGAGGGGTCAGTGCCCAAATGACCACGGGGCCTGTGGCCTATATGCCCAGTCAGGTGACGACGCCATTCAGAAACTAGATCTCATGGGGGTGCCCGGCTGCTGAGTCTCAGGCCAGATCTGCAGTGAGTGTGCTGCCCTGGTGCCATCGGGACCCAATGCTGAGTACACCCAGGAGCTGTGGGTCTGAAACAGTGGTCAGAGGCACCGACATGTGGAGGAGGCCGTGGAGTGTCAGAGGTCACTGACATTTGGAGGAGGCCGTGGAGTTTCAGAGGTCACTGACATGTGGAGGAGGCCCCTGGAGTGTGGGAGACAGAACCCGCAGGTGTCAGGCTTGGCAGGAGGCTTTGCAGGTGGGGAGGAAGGGCAGGGAGCGCGGCTGCCGGAGGAGAGAGGGCACTGGGGGTGGCTTGGCCTGACGAGGCTGCTTGAAGGAGACACTCTTGGAAACTGACAGGGCTGCAGGCACTCCTGGGAGCAGGAGGAGGGTGACCTGTCCCGGGCAGACCAGGCTCTCTGGGCTGTGTGGCCCCAGCTCCCTGAGCCCAGAGGGAGGTGAGGGTGAGAAGGCCTGGACCAGGCAGGACGCAGCCCCCAGGGCCCCTGCTGGGAAGAGGTCAGAACCTCCCAAGAACCCAGAAGGCCAGGTAACTGAGAACGGGGCTGCTCTCTGCATCTCCAGGGAGGACAAAGGAGGCCATGGCAGCAAGGGGACAGGGCAGAGGGGAAGGCGGGCAGCTGGATATTGGCAGCCACAGATTCCCATCCAGTATCCTGGAGGAGGAAACCCAGGGCTGCGTCCTAGAAGGCCTAGGAAGCCTGGTCAGCCTGGAGGCTAAGGGTGGGCCCGGGAGATCTGGGAAGCACATCAGTGTCTCCACGAAGAGCAGCAGGGTCTCAGTCCACGGCAGCCGCAGCCCCCAGAGCCGCCGCAACAGCCCGTTGTTCTGGGGGGTCGAAGGTGGAGGCTGTCAGAGGGGCAGTGCAGGGGGCTGCTGGGGTGAAGCCCCCTGTAGCGGCAGCACCCATCCTGCTGTGGCTCTGCCCTCCTGGGCCCCCTGCCCTCTTGGACCCCCTGCCCTCCTGGACCCCCTGCCCTCCTGGACCCCCTGCCCTCTTGGACCCCCTGCCCTCCTGGACCCCCTGCCCTCCTGCACCCTCTCCCCTCCTGGACCCCCTGCCCTCCTGGACCCTCTCCCCTCCTGGACCCCCTGCCCTCCTGGACCCTCTGCCCTCCTGGACCCTCTCCCCTCCTGGACCCCCTGCCCTCCTGGACCCTCTGCCCTCCTGGACCCTTTGCCCTCCTGGACGCCCTGTCTGTGGCCCCTGCTCCTCTCCTCCTTCACTGATACATGACTGGGCCCCAGATCTGCAGCCAGGGTCTGGGCACTGGGGATCCTGTGGGCCTCTCGGTGTCTGGGGACAATCACAGGTTCCCGTGCCCACACCCAGCCTCTGCTTCCAGAACACACTAGAGGGTCCCGGCATCCTGATGAGTCCACTGTCCCCGCGATGGTTTTCAGGGATGGAGAAGGCTCCCTGTCCTCTGCTGGAACCCTGCAGCCGGGCTGATGGTACCCCCACCACCCGCCCAGGGGCCCCCAGACCCTCCCCATCTCCACCGCCAACCCAGGCCCGGGCTGCCCACACGGGGCCAGGCCGTGAGCTGCTGTCCCCAGATGGGGCCGCCCCGGGCTGGCCTGGCTCACTCCGTGTCACAGATATTCCCACAGAGACCCCAGCGAGACCTGCAGAACATTACAGCAAAATGAAGGAGAGCCAGAGGAAGAGGCAGATGTGCTGGCCTGTAAACAGTCTGATTTCCAATGTAAACCAGATTCAGGCCCACGACATCAGGTAAACATCTGCATCAGAGCCCCCGGCCCCCCACCGCCCGGGAGGCCCCGGGGTCCACACGGCCGACTCTGGGACCCGTCACAGTGACCGCCGAGACATTTCGTAATTAGGCAAAATTGATCCTTGCATTCCTTCCCTAAATCCCAAATCTCTGCAATTTTACTTCTTCTCAAAAATGAAAACATTTGGCAATTAGCTGATCCAAGTGAAAAAGGTAGAGAATGTGCTCTCAACTGGAAAATGCCAATTAAGGAAGCAGCTCTGACTTCCCACCCGCCCTGGCTAAGCTGGGAGCTTATCTTCCCCGAGAAGAATCTGCTGGGATAAGGGGGCTTGGGAAACACCGAGGGCAGGGCTGCCTCCTCAGCTTCCTCTGAGAGCAGATTAGCCGTGGCCTTGCGCCAGCAGGGCCTGGGTGCCGCACCGGGTGGCAGGGGGTGGCAGAGCTGGGCCCGGCTCCGGCAGTGGGATTTGGGGTGGTGGGACCCAGTGGGGCACCTGCTTGTGGGCAGCACTGAGGGCGGTGACGTAGGCAGGGAGTGCCGGTGTCTCCCTCTCCATCTGGCCGGGCTCCCCACCCTGCTCCTGCAGCCCTGGACCTCAGGGCCCATTTGCAGTGCAAGGGGGCTCTTGGCTGGTCTCCACTCCTAAACATTTATGCATTGAAAATGCCCATTTGTTTGTTTTCTTGTGTTCCAATTATGTGTTCTGTATGCTTTTTTACTTAATTTAAATAATTTTAAATGTGAAATCGTTAAGTAACCTCAGACGCTCAAACTTTCTGTTCTCCACTCACCGAGCCCATGAGTTCTGTCTCCTTCCCGTGGTTTCTGTTTGCAACAATAACGGGATACCTGCATGTCTAATTTTTTTTATTCAAAAGGCGGCATACGATCAAAAGGCAGCATACGATGTATGTTCTCTTTATCAAGCTCGTGATTTCTTTTAAATATTTTATTTTGAAATCATTACAGATTCACATGAAGTCTCGAAACTAGTACTGAGATTCCCACATGCCCCTCAACCAGTTTTCCTAACGGCTTCGTCTCCCTTAGCTGGAGTGCACGTCTAAGCCAGGAAGCTGACCTTGCTACAGCGTGTGTATCTGGGTTTTTGCCATGTCGTAGGATGTGGGAATTTGTGTACACACCACCAGGAACAGGACACAGAGCTGTCCCACTGCCACGGCCATCTCCGGGGCTGCCTCATCCCAAAGACTCATTGCCCATGTCCTCGTTCCTTCCTCCTCACACCCTCTGGCCTGTTTCCTATGGCTATAAATTCGTCATTTTGCAAGTGTGATGTAAATGGAATGCGTGGGACCCTTTCAGATGAGCTCTTCACTCGGGAACATGCCCTTGAGACCATCTAAGCTGCTTCCTGTGTCAATAGTTAGTTCCTTTTTACTGATAAGTAGCCTCTCCTGGTAGGAAAGGACCTCTTTGTTTACCATTCACCTACTGAAGCTTTTGACTATTACAAATAGAGCTGCCATGAACAATCACGTATAGGTGTTTGTGTGAACATAAATCTTTCTTTCTCTGGGACAAATGCCCAGGAGTGTGACTGCTGGGTCAAATGGTCAGAGTCTGTTTCACTTTTTTAAGAAACTGTCAAACTCTTTTCCACGGTGGATGCGCCATGTTACATTCCACACACAGTGAATGTGATACTGTTTCTCCGAATCTCTGCCAGCATTTGGTCTTGTTATTATATTTTGCGTTAGCTGTTCTAATAGGTATGGAGAGATATTGGGTCACGGTCCCAGCCTGCGTTTCCCTGGGGCCACGCGTGTTGAAGGCCGTTTTGTGCCTTCATCTGCCGTCTCCACCTCCTCTCCATGATCCTTCTTTCATTGGATTATTTGGCCCTGTTCCGTTGAGTTTTGAGAGTTCTTCTTATATTCTAGATACAAGTCCTTTGTCAGACACATGTTTTGCAAATATTTTCTCCCAGCCCACAGCTTATCTTTTCATCCATCCTAACAGGATCTTTCACAGCATAAAAGTTTTTAATTTCAATGAGATCTAATTCATTGATTTAAAAAATATATGAATCACGCTTTTGATATTATATCTAGGAAGTCCTTGCCAAGCCCCAGGTTCTGGACACTTTCTTCTATTCTAAAAGTGTTATTGTTTTTGATCCAATTTGAGTTAATTTTCTTTTTCTTTACTTTTTTTTTTTTTTTTTCCTGGGGACGGAGTCTTACTCTGTCTCCCAGGCTGGAGTGCAGTGGCGTGATCTTGGCTCACTGCGACCTCCAACCCCCAGGTTTAAATGATTCTCATGTCTCAGCCTCCCAAGTAGCTGGGATTACAGGGACCTGCCGCCATGCCTGGCTAATTTTTGTTTATTCATGTATTTATTTATTTATTTATTTATTTTGAGACAAGTCTCTCTCCGTTGCCCAGGCTGGAGTGCAGTGCCACGATCTCGGCTCACTGCAACCTCTGCCTCCTGGGTTCAAGCGATTCTCCTGCCTCATCCTCCCAAGTAGTTGGGATTACAGGTGCCTGCCACCACGCCCAGCTGATTTTTGTGTTTTTCAGAGACAGGGTTTCACCATGTTGGCCAGGCTGGTTTCGAACTCCTGACCTCAAGTGATCTGCCAGCCTTGGCCTCCCAAAGTGCTGGGATTACAGGCATGAGCCACTGCGCTCAGCAGTGAGTTTGAGTTAATTTTCATAAGAATGTGTAGGTCTACGGCCGTTTTGGAACCCCTGAGTCTGCTCTAGCACGGCTTGTTGGGAAAGCGGCTCTTCTGGCACTGACGGCTCTTGGTCCCCTGTGGGAGACCAGGTGGCCGTGATCCCGGGGGCCTGCAAGCCCCTTTACCTGCACTCTCTCTCTTCCCTGGGATGATGCTCTCTTTTTTAATTTTTAATTTTTTTAATTTTAATTAATTTTTTTTTTATTTTAGAGATGAGGTCTCACTGTGTAGCCCAGGCAGGTCTAGAGCTCTAGCCTCAAGAGATCCTCCCTCCTTGGGCTCCCAAAGTGCTAGGATTACATGCATGTGCTGCTGTGCCCACACCCACGGTGACACTCTTGATTACAGGAGCTTTTGAGTAACTCTTAACATTGAGTGGCACGATTCTTCCTTTCTTCTTCTTTTATCATTTAGCTATTCTAGTTCCTTTGCCCCTTTGTATACATTTTAGAATCAATTTATCTAATAAAAAATATTTTTGATATTTTGGTGTGTTGATTAATATGTATTCCTGGTATTTTTGATAAAAAAATCTATCTAGATCAATTTAGGAAAAACTAAATTAAAATATAAAAGCACTCAACGTAGTTTACTACATTAGTATATTTATTGAGAAAAACTATATAGATGACACTCAAAACTATTCCCTAAAACTTAGCCCCTCTGTGAATTTTAAAGTTTTTCTTTTTCTAAACATTATTCCATAAAAAGTGTGAGAATTAATATTCATACGTTTAGTCCATTTTTCTACTGAGCTGCTATTGATTTGTATAATCAATTTGGATATTAGAGATATTAATTTTTATTGTTATATTTGTAAGAAACATTTTCTCTGAATCTGTACTATGTCATTTTTACTGTGATTTTCAATAAAGAAGTGTTTCCTTTTGAAATAGTGAAATCTCCCAGACACTCCGTTAACAACGCTTGAGTTTCGCGCCAGCTTTCAAGGCCCTCCCAATATCGGGACTACATTCCCCACATGTCCTTCCAGGAATTTTGTACTTTTATTTTTCTGTTTGGATTTGGATTCCTCTTGGATTTGCTCTGTGTCTCAGCTGAGATGGGACTGCCTTGCTGGGTGGTTGCTCTGTGTCTCAGCTGAGATGGAGATGGGACTGCCTTGCTGTGTGGTTGCTCTGTGTCTCAGCTGAGATGGAGATGGGACTGCCTCGCTGGGTGGTTGCTCTGTGTCTCAGCTGAGATGGAGATGGGACTGCCTTGCTGCAGGTGCGTGGTTCTGTTGTTACGTCCTCTGCAGCCGGCCCTGTCTCCTCCTGCTGGCTCAGACACCCCGTCCGCAGGGTCCTGAGTTACACTGAGAAGGCTGCCAGGGACCGGGTCCACTTCCTCCTTCAATTTATGTAATCCAGAAGCAAGGCAGTGCTGTTTTAATAACTGTAGCTTTATAGTCTGTTCTGATAGCTGTCTGGGAAATCACCACTCATTCTTCTTCCTTTATATTTTGCTTTTAAATTTTTAATGGCTATAAAAATTTTAAAAAATTATAAAGACATCCCCCCAAAATTTAATGGCTACACTTGCCTATACATTTTGATGAGAATTTTAGAGAAAACTTGGCAAGATAAAAGTAATTATTTATTTTAATTGGAATATAATTAAATCCACAGGTTGATTTTTAGAGACCTGAAGTTGTAAGTGTTCTCAATCAAGAAACCTGTTATATCTCTCCATTTATTTACATCTTATGGGTAGGAGGCTTTCTTTTTTTTTTTTTTTTTTTTTTTTTGAGATGGGGTTTCGCTCTCATTGCCCAGGCTGGAGTGCAATGGTATAATCTTGGCACATTGCAACCTCTACCTCCTAGGTTCAAGTGATTCTCTTGCCTCAGCCTCCCAAGTAGTTGGGATTACAGGCATGAGCCACCATGCTGAGCTAAGTTTTTGTATTTTTAGTAGAGACTGGGTTTCACCATGTTGGCCAGGCTGGTTTTGAACTCCTGACCTCAAGTGATCTGCCCCCCTCGGCCTCACAAAGTACTGGGATTACAGGCGTGCACCACCACATTTGGCTAATTTTTTGTATTTTTAGTAGAGAGGGGGTTTCACTATGTTGGCAAGGCAACTCCTTGCCTTGCCACCCACACAAGTGATCCACCCGCCTCAGCCTCCCGAAGTGCTGGGATTACAGGCGTGAGCCACCCGTGCCCGGCTAGCCATAGAATTCTATAATTTTAAAATTATAAGTGGGAAATGTTGTCATGTGGTATTTTCTCTACATAGTGTCTAGAAAATCCATTGATTTATAATGTTGTATCTTTACTCAGCTTTTGTTCTAGTTGTTTCATTTCTTCCTTTTAAATATTTTGAACTGTATTTACTTTTTAGTGTGTCCCAATGCTATCATTCAAAACAATGTTTAATAAGACAGGTAGTAGCTGCTTCTCCTAACGTTTCACTTCTATGTGACTTTTAATATCACTTCCTGAGGGATATTCTTCAGAAGTTAGATATTAATAGCTTTTCAAGTTTTTCTTTTTTTCTAACATAAACCAATGCTGAACTATAGTAAGCTTTCAAACTTTGTTGAACTTTACCAGCTTTTGCAGCTAATACTTGAGTAGTCCTAGGTTTCATCATTTGTGAATTTCTAGAATCACATAAATAGACCTGCTGCTCTTCCTGCCTTGCTAGAATAAACCATACTTGAACTCAGTGCCTGGCACATAGTAGTTGCTCAATAAATATCTGTTGCGTAAAATGAATGAAGGGGCAAGAACATGGAGAAAACCACCTCTGTGGTTCAGGCATGAAGGGCCTGCTGCAACGGAGGTGTAGGGGCACTGAGAAAACCCTCCCTGGGGCCGGGCGCGGTGGCTCACACCTGTAATCCCAACACTTTGGGAGGCCGAGGCGGGCAGATCACGAGGTCAGGAGTTCGAAACCAGCCTGGCCAACATGTCGAAACCCCATCTCTAATAAAAATACAAAAAAATTAGCCCGGCATGGTGACGCACGCCTGTAGTCCCAGCTACTTGGGAGGCTGAGGCAGGAGGATGGCATGAATCTGGGAGATGGAGCTTGCAGTGAGCTGAGATCATGCCACTGCACTCCATCCTGGGTGACAGAACAAGACTCCGTCCCAAAAAAAGAAAAAAAGAAAATCCTCCCTGGTCCCCAGCCCCAGGCTTCAGCACCAGGTAAGGGTGAGCTTGCCTAGGAGGCCTCGCCGTCTCTGACGCCCTGAGGTAATGGCGGCCACACCTCACCCTGACCCGGCCCACCCATGGCCCAGGCTGGCACAGATCCCACATTCATACCTAGAAGAAGGGGACCCAAAGCCATCTGGGGCATAAAGGCTACCTGCCTCCGTCTCTATTATTCTCTGGACACAGTGTCTGAAATTCAATTAAAATTTATGAGATAGCAAGAAAGGAAGGTAAAATGAACCGTGGCCCTGTGATAAAACAATTAATAGAATCCAACTTCGAGATGACTCCAGTGTTGACACTGTTGCACAGGGACTTTAACATAACTCACAGGCCGGGCGCGGTGGCTCATGCCTGCAATCCCAGCACTCTGGGAGGCCGAGGTGGGCAGATCACGAGGTCAGGAGTTCGAGACCAGCCTGGCCAACAAGGTGAAACCCCATCTCTACTGAAAATACAAAAATTAGCTGGGCGTGGTGGCAGGTGCCTGTGGTCCCAGCTACTCGGGAGGCTGAGGCAGGAGAATCACTTGAACCCGGGAGGCGGAGCTTGCAGTGAGCTGAGATTACATCACTGTACTCCAGCCTGGGTGATAGAGCTAGACTCCATCTCAAAAAATAAATAAATAAATAAAAATAACTGTGATGGGTATGTTTAGTCAACATGCATTAACAGGTGAGGAATTTCAACAGATAAATGAAAACTGAAAAAAACTAGAACACTATTTTTGTTTATTTATTTTTGAGATGGAGTCCTGCACTGTTGCCCAGGCTGGAGTGCAGTGGTGTGATCTTGGCTCACTGCAACCTCTGCCTCCCGTGTTCGAGTGATTCTCCTGCCTCAGACTCCCTAGTAGCTGGGATTACATGTATGTGCCACCACGCCCAGCTATGTTTTGTATTTTTAGTAGAGACAGGGTTTCACCATGTTGGTCAGGCTGGTCTTGAACTCCTGACCTCAGGTGATCCACACACCTCGGCCTCCCAAAGTGCTGGGATTATAGTCCCAGCTACTTTGGAGGCTGAGGCAGGAGGATCTCTTGAGCCCAGGAGTTAGAGGCTGCAGTGCGCTGTGATCAAACCACTGCACTCCTGCCTGGGCAACAGAGCATGACCCTGTCTCAAAAATAACAAAAGTCAAATGGAAATAGCCTCTCCACCCCCGCCACCCCCCCACAATATCAACATTCTTATGATAGGCTAATTAACACACTGGAAAAAGCTAAGGAAAGAATCCATAAACTGGGAGACAGGTGAGTAGAAATCATCCAAAATGAACACAAAGAGAAAAAAGAGAGAGAGAGAACTAAATCAAGCATCCAAGACCTTTAAAACACTTCAACACACTCTAGTGAATGTCCACTTATGATCCTAAGAGGAAACGAGAAATCATGGAAGAAAAGCTACTTGGAGAGATGGTGGCTGAGAGTCTCCCAAAGTTAGTCAAAGACCAAAAAAAATCACAGATTTGAGAATTTTGGAGAGCCCTAAGCAGAATAAATACAAACACTCCTGTTAGAACTAATAAAAAATCCAGCAAAGGTGCAGAGTGCAGTATCAATACACAAAAACCCACTGAATTTCTATACATTAGTAATAGACAATCTGAAAACGAAATTAAGAAAATTTTAAATAATAATAGAATAAAATACAGAAGCATATATGTAACCAAAGAAGTATAAGAGTTAAATGCTAAAACCCCCAAATCCTGCTGAGAGGAATTAAAGAAAACATGAGCAACTGGGGAGGCTGTCCCTGTTCATGGGCCAGAGGCACAATCATGTTAACAAGGCAATTTGTAAATCCAATATAATCCCTGTCGAAATCCAGCAGTCATTTGTGCAAAATTTGACAAATTGATCCTAATATTAACAAATGAAAATGAAAGGAAAGCCACCGATTAGGATAAAATATTGACAAATCATATAGCTGATAAAAGATTGTATCCAGAATAGAAAAAAGAACTAAAAACTTCATGACAAAAATAACTTAAAGGACCCGGTATGGATAAAACAATTTTTTAAAAGAACAAAATTTAGTAACCAAGACAGTCTCTTATTGGCTTCATTGTAGCCACACAGATCAATGAGACAGGATCAAAAGTCCAGGAAAAAAAAAAAAAAACACCTTTTATGTAGATTGTCAATTGATTTTTGACAAAGGCACAAACAGAATTCAGTGGGGGGACAGATAGTCTTTTCCAGAAATAGTGCTGGGACATCTGGATAGCCACACGAGAAAAAAGTTTGGAACCCTACCTCATGTCCCCCACAAAAATTAACACAAAGAGGGCTACATGAAAACCAGAAACTAAAACTTGTAGAAAACATGTGAGAAAGTCAAGGAAGCCGTGGGCCAGGCGCAATTCCTTAGCCATGACATCAAAAATAAGATCATAAAACATTGATAGGGTGAACTTCATCGAATTTTTTTCAAATGTGTGCTTCAAAAGACACTAACAAGAAATCGGAAGATAAGCCGCAGATCCGGAGGATGTATTTGCAAATCATATTGCTCATGAAAGATTGAACCCATAAGGGAAAAGGAACTAAAAAATTAATGACAAAAACAACTCAGTTAGAAACAGGCAAAACATCTGCATAGACATCCAGTTTCATAATTTGTGAGAAATGTATTTAGTACCATACACCTCCCAGTAACAGCTGCTTCACTCTGCCCCGTCCTTCTAATGTGCACTGTTTTTATTACTTTTTAATAATTATGATTATCTCTGTAACCCAAAATTTATGGTAATAGACTATTTGGTTTCCAAACATACAATATTTGCACTATCCCTTTTGTGACTTAATTTCTAATTTTTTTTTGCCCTGTGGTTGGAAAATATATTTCTGTATGTTGATCATTTGACTATCAGAAAGCTGCATTGTGGCTTAATGTTTTAATCCCTTTGTAGCCTTCTTTAAGTCCGCATACAATTGGCTTGCATTTTCCCTTCCTGTTATTGTCAACTATTCTGTGTCTCTCGCAGGTAACATCATTTAACTCCATCCATACTCTTGCGTCTTTTAATTGGTAAGTTTAATGTATTCATTCTTCTGATAACCTGTTGTATTAGGATTCAAAAGTCCTGCTGTCTTAAACCAGGTTTTCTATTTTGCTGTAGTCCTTTTTCTTTCTTATTATTTTCATGACCGTGTTCCCTTTCCAGGGCTGGTCATTTGAGGAGCTGCCAAATTAAGACCTTTGTTGTCCCAGGACAAGCTCCGTTGCAGAGGCCGCAGAGGCCACCAAGAAGAGTGCTCCGTGCAGAAAGTGCATCCTGCTCCCCGGGGACCAGGCCAGGTGCGAGGGGTGCCCTGGCTGAAACTCAGTGCCTTGGTATTTTTGGAACCTACTTGGGGAAGAAAAATCTGGAAACCCTGTCCTCCCAGTACTGAGCGTTTTCTGTCTCGGAAGAGGTGGTAGTTGAAGTTCACTTCGGAGCCGCCTGCTGTTTTCACTTTGGGGGACTCTGGAGCTTTTAGTTGCACAAACAAGGAATTGCCTGCATGTTTCCTGGATGCAAATGTCTCAGAAGGAGAATGTGTGTGTGTGTGTGTGTGTGTGTGTGTGTCGTGTCGTATGTGGGTGCTCCCCCTTGCCCTCCTCTCAGTCCTCATCAGTGCCTGACGAGCTCTGGGCAGCACACCGAGGGATCCAGGCTGGTGCCTTGGGGCTGAGACTCAGGAAGATCATGTCTCCTTCCTCCCACTGAGGTCTTTGCCCGGGACCTCACTTCCTAGCCGAGGAGCAGCCTCTTTCCAGGACAACGAAAAGTGGAAAGGTCCTCCTTGGGACGATTACTCCAGAACTCAGGCGGTGGGTTTCAGTCTGTCCAGGTGGCAGCTGCCTGCCCAGCTGATGAGCACCCCACAGTGTGCAGAGGCCATGCTATCCCGTGGCTGCTCTGCACACACGATTTCAGAAAATCCATAAAATTGATTAATCTTTCCCCCGTCTAATCACTAAAGAGAGAGACTGCACAAGTTAGCAAGATTAGGAAAGAAGGAGATTCTATAGATATGTAAAAGGATAAAAGGGAGTATTCAGAACATTCAGGTCAATAAATCTGACAACTTAGATGTGATGGATACATTTTTTTGAAAGACATGAATTATTAAAGTCACTAAAAAAATAGATAAACCAAACAGCCCTGTATTTGTTAAGAAAGTTAAACTTGTAGTTAAAAAACCTTCCGACAAAGGAAATGACAGGTCAAATTGTTTCACTGGTAAATTTCACCCAGCAGTCAACAAATAGAGAATCCTGACTCTGTACAACTTTTTCCAGGAAACCAAAGACCAGAGAACATTTCCTAACACATTCTACGAGGCTTATCCTGATACCAAAACCAAACAAAGATATCACAAGAGAACTACAGGCCAATACCCCTCATGAACATAGAGGCAAACATTTAGCAAACTGGATACACTAATATGTACAATGATAATACATGATGACAATGTGGGGTTTATCCCAGTAACGCAAGATCAACTGAATATTTGAAAGATCAGTGCACTTCACCACATTCACAAGCTAAAAAAGAAAAGCTATGTGATCATCTCCATAGACACAGAAAAAAATCTGATATCCATTATGCATTTATAATAAAAACTCAAGCCAAATGAGAGCACAAGGGAATGTTCCTAGTCTGATAAAGGGGCATCTCCGAAGCAGATGCAGCAGACATCGTGCTTCCTAGCAGAAGATTGCCCACTTTCCCCTAAGAGAAGGAACCAGCAGCAGTGCCTACTCAAAGCGTCTCTATTCTGGTTGGTGCAATGAGGCATGGAAAGGAAAACAAAACAAAACAAAACATAGATTGCAGAGGAAGAAGTAAGACAGGGCCATGGCCGTCCCTGTAGAAAATCTAACAGAATCTTCTAGAAAGCTACTAGAACTAATGAGTGACTTAAGCAAAATAGTAGGCTATAAGATCAGTATACAAAATCAGTAGTCAGTAATAAAGGGATAATTAACCCCACTTAAAAAATGATAGACATGCCTCCAAAGAAGAGATACAAATGGCAAATAGCACAGGAAAAGGTGTGGCATGTCACTACTCATTAGGGAAGCACAAAACACACTCACAGTGAGGCATCGTTCCACACTGTCTCTGGAACAGCGTCAGTGAGGCCGATAATCCGTGTTGGTGAGGACGTGGATAAGTTCGAACACTCCTATGTTGTTGGCGGGAACACAACATGATTTAATCGCCTTGGAGAACAGTTTGGCAGTTCCTCAAAATGTTAAACATAGATGTATCCTATGATTTAGCAATTCTACTCCACCCAAGAAAAATGAAAACGTGTCCACACAAAAACATGTGCACAAATGTCCACCATAGCATTGTTCTAATAGCCACGTGGAGGGAGCAGCCCATGTGTCCCAGCACCAATAAATGGATTCACAAAACGCAGACTAGCCACACAATGGGGTATTTCTCAGCTATAAAAAGGAATGAAGTTCTGGTCACCATGATGTGCATGAACCTTGAAACCTTGTGCTAAGTGAAAGAGGCCGGACACAGAAGGATGAACACAGCAGAACTCGATTTGTATTCAGCAGAGGCAAAGCTGCAGAGAGGGAGGAGAGATCAGTGGTGGCCAAGGCCAGCGGAGCAGCTCAGCGGGAGGAGAAGGGAGTGACTGCTGATGGCTTCTTTGAGGTGATAAAAATGTTCTAGAATTACATTGTGATGATGGTTAGAGCGTGGTGACGGCTGGACAACTCTGCGAATATACTAAAAACCACCGAATTGTGTACTTGAAGTGTGTGATATGAGTTTTATCTTCACGAGGCCACTAAAAATCAATTGCATTTCTGTATTACAGCAGAAATTGAACTCAAATGCCATTTAAAATTACAGAGAGAACATGAATCCTTAAGAATAAATCTCACAAAAGATGTACGAGATACGCTAAGGGCACGGCTGGGAGAAAGTCAAGGTGAATGAAATAAATGGAGGTGCGCACCACGTTCATGGGCCAAACTCTTGATATTGACGGGATGCCACGTCTTCCCAAATGGGTTAATGAATTCAGTACCATTGCAATCAGAATCCCAGAAGCGCTTCTTTTCTCTTAACAGAAATTCCCATGTTGATTATAAAAAATATAAGGACATGCAGAGGACCTAGAATAACCAAAAGAATCTTGAAAAAGAGAAAAAAGTTGGAGGACCAAAGATCTGTGATTTCAAGACTCGCCGTAAAGCTCCAGCCATGAAGACGGAAGGGGATGGGTGTCAAGAGAGACAAACGGGTCAGCAGAACAAAATATACAGTATGAGGAGGGGATTTTAAACGATGCAACCACTTTGAAAAACAGTTTGGTGGTTTCTTAAATGGTGAAGCCCACGCTTTCCATATGACCAATTCTACACCTAGGTATTTAGCAAGAGAAATGAAAGCATTTGTCACGAATGCTCACAGCAGCTATGGGCGAAGTCTCCTGGGTTTGCTTCTGGATAGGATGAAGGAATTTAGCAAGTCCTCTCTGTCTTTCTCTCTGTTTCTCTCTTTCTCTCTGTCTGCCTCTCTCGACAAGCCTAGCTTTCCAGCTGACTGTCTTGTTGCAAGATCCTATTTTGAATATTAAAAATGAATGTCAGCTCTCTTATGATGATTAATTTTATGTGTCAATTTGGAAAGTGTATTTAGAGGAGATTAACTTTTATTTATTTATTTATTTTTGAGATGGAGTCTGGCTCTGTTGCCCAGGCTGGAGTGCAGTGGTGTGATCTCGGCTCACTGCAGCCTCCACCTCTGCCTCCCGGGTTCAACCAATTCTCCTGCCTCAGCCTCCCGAGTAGCTGGTATCACAGGTGTGCGCCACCATGCCCGGCTAATTTTTTGTATTTTTAGTAGAGACGGGGTTTCCCCATGTTGGCCAGGCTGGTCTCAAACTCCTGACCTCAGGTGACCCGCCTGCCTCGGCCTCCCAAAGTGTTGGGATTACAGGCATGAGCCACTGCGCCCAGCCTGAGGTTAACTTTTAAATGGATGAACTTTGGGTGAAGCATGTTGCCTTCTGTAATGTGGGTGGCCTCTTCCGATCAGTTAGTCTTGAATACAGCAGAAAGCCAGCCTTCCCAAGCAAGAGAGATTCTCCAGCAGACGGCCTTGAGACTTCATCCGCTCCACGGGCTCTGCTGGGTCTGCAGCTGGCCAACCCACACTGCCCACACTACCCACACTACCCACACTATCCACACTACCCACACTACTCACACTATCCACACTATCCACACTACCCACTCTATCCACACCACCCACACCGCCCACAGTACCCACACTACTCACACTACCCACACTACCCACACTATCCACACTATCCACACTACCCACACTACCCACACTATCCACACTACCCACACTATCCACACTACCCACACTACCCACACTATCCACACTATCCACACTACTCACACTATCCACACTATCCACACTACCCACACTATCCACACTACCCACACTACCCACACTATCCACACTACCCACACTATCCACACTACCCACACTACCCACACTACCCACACTACCCACACTGCCCACACTATCCACACTATCCACACTACTCACACTATCCACACTATCCACACTACCCACACTACCCACACTATCCACACTACCCACACTACTCACACTATCCACACTACCCACACTACTCACACTATCCACACTATCCACACTATCCACACTACCCACACTACCCACACTACCCACACTATCCACACTACCCACACTATCCACTCTATCCACACTATCCACACTATCCACACTATCCACTCTATCCACACTACCCACACTATCCACACTATCCACACTATCCACACTACCCACACTATCCACACTACCCACACTATCCACACTACCCACACTACTCACACTATCCACACTATCCACACTACCCACACTATCCACACTATCCACACTATCCACACTACCCACACTATCCACACTATCCACACTACCCACACTATCCACACCATCCACTCTATCCACACTATCCACACTACCCACACTATCCACACTATCCACACTATCCACACTACCCACACTATCCACACTACCCACACTACTCACACTATCCACACTATCCACACTGCCCACACTATCCACACTACCCACACTATCCACACTACCCACACTATCCATACTGACCACACTGCCCACACTGCCCGCACCACCCACACTGCCCACACTGCCCGCACTACCCACACTACTCACACTATCCACACTGCAGATGCTGGACTCACAGCCTCCATTACCCCATGAGTCCCCGCCTTATAATAAATCTCCTTCTCACTTTATGCACCCCCCTACCCCCAGTTCTGTTTCTCTGGAGACCCTGACTCAGCTACTGTGATCCCAGGGAAAGGGAGCCTCAGAGAAAGGAACCCTGTGTCCACCGGGCTTTCTCTCCAGGGATTTGCTGACACCTCCACTGTGTATGGCTGGGTTGAGAAACCAGGCAGAAAACAGCTGCTTCGAGGCCAGAATTACAGGTAAAGAGTTCAGCATCCTCCCCGTTGTGGGGGAACTGTGGAGCACGAGGCCTTCCAAAAAGAGGCCCTGGCGTCAGCACAGACCACGAGAGGGCTGGGCTCGGGATCAGCGCCACTGAAGGACCCTGCCTGCATGGAGGCGCGTGATCCAATGTTCTTTCCTTGCTGGCAGCAGAAAATGTTACTGGCTCCGAAGGAAGATGACAACATCCTGCCTCTTTGCTGATGTACGTGCACAGCATCCAATGCATCCAGGACCTCTCAGGGCGCCAGACCCTGGCTCTGTGATTCAGTTGCGTGACTTGGGCAAGCTTCTCATTTCTCCCGCCTCAGTCTCCTCTCACCTCACAGAGCTGTCATGAGGCATGCTGGGCACATGCAGCTCATAGAGAAGGGCTGGCTTCCTCCTTGCACCCTTGCTTCCCTCCTTCCTCTCTCCAGCAGGCAGGCTGATTGTGGAGACGTCTCCTGGGCAGCATGTGTCAGCAGGGATTTATTTCATGGGGACAATGAGAATTAGCATCCACTCTTGCGAGCATCAAGTCACTGAAGGACAAAGCCCTGGCAGCAGAGGAGGCTGTCGCCCTTTCCCCAGGGCTCCACATCTGTGGCTGCTGGTCCCCCAAAACCCTGAGAGTTAATAATCCACGCCTGACCGAGGGCAATGGAACGAGGTCTTATCAGGAAAAGCAGGCAGGTCCTCTGCCTTCCTAAAAATTAATGTTTTATCATCAGACTATGAACATGATAATTTTTAAATCTCAACGCTGGAGATCACGGGAAAACATTCTCTCAGGGGCAACATGGAAATCGCTGCACTTTGTACAGGGTGACCCAGCCCATACTGTCAGTCTGGTGAACTCCCTCACTCTACAAAGCCCCCCTCAAATCCCCCCTTCTCTCTGCACAGAAAGCCACAAATTGTTTCCTGCAATAAAGAGCCTGACTCCGTTTTTATGATGTTTGACGGCTCACTACTTTGACGCCTCACCCATTCCTCTTCCCGTGTGCCCCACAGCAGGGCAGGTGCCTTTGGTGCCAGTGAGAGGCTCAAGCTCTGCAGGCTGCTGCCCATGCGAGGTCATCACCCCATCCCTGAGGCATAAGAAGAGGCCCACGCCAGCTCCCTTCCTGAAGCCACCCTGCACCCCGTGAAAGCCCAGCTAGGTAAGTACCACACCCTTTCATCTCTTCCCGGTGTGTGGGAGCGTCATCAGGGTTGATGGAGGAACCACCTTTGGGTGGGGTCCCTCCTCTTTTTCCAGAGTGACCACAGCACTCCACTATTTCTTCTTTTCTTTCTTTTTTATTTATTTATTTATTTTTTTGAGATGGAGTCTCGCTCTGTTGCCCAGGCTGGAGTTCAGTGGTGCTATCTCTGATCGCTACAGCCTCTGCCTCCTGGGCTCAAGTGATCCTCCCACAGCAGCCTCCCACACAGCTGGGACTACAGGCACACGCCACCACACCTGGCTAATTTCTGTGTTTTCAGTAGAGATGGGGTTTTACCATGTTGCCCAGACTGGTCTCGAACTCCTGACCTCAAGTGATCTGCCTGCCTCGGCCTCCCAAAGTGCTGGGATTATAGGCGTGAGCCGCTGCGCCCGGCCAGCACTCTCCTATTTCTGATCCAACTGCATTGTCATACAGAAATCACACCTTGATCATGTTTACAGACTCATTTCTACGCATAGATGCATGTCTCTGATTCCATGCACTGCAACGGTCATTGCATTTAAAAAAAGAGGCAAAAGCACGTCACCCAGCGCCTCGGAAGACTCAGCCTCTGAGGGGTCCATGGTTTCTGCTTGAAAGGCCGATGGCTGCTTTGCAGAGATCCAGTCGTGAGACTCATACCTTTCTATTCCGACAAGAGAACATTTCTGCACAAGACCTAGGTCAGGGTTCACGTGTCTGTCCCTTGCGTTCTGCAAAGGACCGGATCGTAAATGGTGCAGCTCTGGGGGCCACCCGGGCCCTGTGGAAGGAACTTGTCCCTGCCGTCGTGGGGGATGCAGCTGCACATGGCCTGTGGACGTGCTCCAGGAAGGCGCCTGCGGGGGTGGCTGTGAACTCCTGCTGTCCCCAGCACATTCCCTGTTGACACATCCTGGCTGGGAGATGTCTCCACAATCAGCCTGCGTGCTCCGAAGTGAGGGGGAGAGGGGAAGGAAGGAGGTGAAGGGGCAAGGAGGAAGCCATCACTTCTCTATGAGCTGCGTGTGCCCAGCAGGCCTTGTGACAGCCCTGTGAGGTCGCGCACGTGAGAAGAGACTGAGGCGGGAGAAATGAGAAATAAAAACTGAACATGAGTTCAATTCATCTTGCGTTTCCTTCAGTACAAAATGTGAATTTCATATCAGTATTTTGCGCAACCAAGTACTCTTTGTCCTATGACTTTTATTCAGACACTAAACAGTGTAAACTGATTCACACCTTCTGGGCTTCACCACCACAGGGGCCAGCAGGCCTGGGTCCCCCCACCCACCAGGAATGATGGATGCAGCTAGGCCGGCCCGGCATGTCTAGAGACAATCAAGTCTCTAGAGGGGGTGACGGCCGTGGAGCCTGAAAAGCAGTTCCATAGTGTCTGCAGCTTCTGAGCACTGAGGGATGAGCCCACACACACAACACAAAACAGCCACAGTGACCCGACCCACACTGTCCAGATGATGGGGCCACATAGGATTCCCACAGTGGGAGATGCTGACCTGGACAAGAGAGGGCAAGGGACAGAAGCTCCCAAGATCCAAGGTAGGGCCCTGCGGGCAAAATGGCGAAGAGCCGCCTTGCACTGCAAATGGGCCCTGAGGTCCAGGGCTGCAGGAGCAGGGTGGGGAACCCGGCCAGATGGAGGGGCAGACACCGGCACTCGCTGCCTACGTCACCGCCCTCAGTGCTGCCCACAAGCAGGTGCCCCACTGGGTCCCACCACCCCAAATCCCACTGCCGGAGCCGGGCCCAGCTCTGCCACCCCCTGCCACCCGGTGCGGCACCCAGGCCCTGCTGGCGCAAGGCCACGGCTAATCTGCTCTCAGAGGAAGCTGAGGAGGCAGCCCTGCCCTCGGTGTTTCCCAAGCCCCCTTATCCCAGCAGATTCTTCTCGGGGAAGATAAGCTCCCAGCTTAGCCAGGGCGGGTGGGAAGTCAGAGCTGCTTCCTTAATTGGCATTTTCCAGTTGAGAGCACATTCTCTACCTTTTTCACTTGGATCAGCTAATTGCCAAATGTTTTCATTTTTGAGAAGAAGTAAAATTGCAGAGATTTGGGATTTAGGGAAGGAATGCAAGGATCAATTTTGCCTAATTACGAAATGTCTCGGCGGTCACTGTGACGGGTCCCAGAGTCGGCCGTGTGGACCCCGGGGCCTCCCGGGCGGTGGGGGGCCGGGGGCTCTGATGCAGATGTTTACCTGATGTCGTGGACCTGAATCTGGTTTACATTGGAAATCAGACTGTTTACAGGCCAGCACATCTGCCTCTTCCTCTGGCTTTCCTTCATTTTGCTGTAATGTTCTGCAGGTCTCGCTGGGGTCTCTGTGGGAATATCTGTGACACGGAGTGAGCCAGGCCAGCCCGGGGCGGCCCCATCTGGGGACAGCAGCTCACGGCCTGGCCCCGGGTGGGCAGCCCGGGCCTGGGTTGGCGGTGGAGATGGGGAGGGTCTGGGGGCCCCTGGGCGGGTGGTGGGGGTACCATCAGCCCGGCTGCAGGGTTCCAGCGGAGAACAGGGAGACTTCTCCATCCTTGAAAACCATCACGGGGACAGTGGACTCATCAGGATGCCGGGACCCTCTAGTGTGTTCTGGAAGCAGAGGCTGGGTGTGGGCACGGGAAACTGTGATTGTCCCCAGACACCGAGAGGTCCACAGGACCCCCAGTACCCAGACCCCGGCTGCAGATCAGGGGCCCAGTCATGTATCAGTGAAGGAGGAGAGGAGCAGGGGCCACAGACAGGGCGTCCAGGAGGGCAGAGGGTCCAGGAGGGCAGGGGGTCCAGGAGGGCAGAGGGTCCAGGAGGGCAGGGGGTCCAGGAGGGCAGGGGGTGCAGGAGGGCAGGGGGTCCAGGAGGGTAGAGGGTCCAGGAGGGCAGGGGGTCCAGGAGGGCAGGGGGTGCAGGAGGGCAGGGGGTCCAGGAGGGCAGGGGGTCCAGGAGGGCAGGGGGTGCAGGAGGGCAGGGGGTGCAGGAGGGCAGGGGGGCCAGGAGGGCAGGGGGTCCAGGAGGGCAGGGGGTGCAGGAGGGCAGAGCCACAGCACGATGGGTGCTGCCGCTACAGGGGGCTTCACCCCAGCAGCCCCCTGCACTGCCCCTCTGACAGCCTCCACCTTCGACCCCCCAGAACAACGGGCTGTTGCGGCGGCTCTGGGGGCTGCGGCTGCCGTGGGCTGAGACCCTGCTGCTCTTCGTGGAGACACTGATGTGCTTCCCAGATCTCCCGGGCCCACCCTTAGCCTCCAGGCTGACCAGGCTTCCTGGGCCTCCTAGGACGCAGCCCTGTGTTTCCTCCTCCAGGATTCTGGATGGGAATCTGTGGCTGCCAATATCCAGCTGCCCGCCTTCCCCTCTGCCCTGTCCCCTTGCTGCCATGGCCTCCTTTGTCCTCCCTGGAGATGCAGAGAGCAGCCCCGTTCTCAGTTACCTGGCCTTCTGGGTTCTTGGGAGGTTCTGACCTCTTCCCAGCAGGGGCCCTGGGGGCTGCGTCCTGCCTGGTCCAGGCCTTCTCACCCTCACCTCCCTCTGGGCTCAGGGAGCTGGGGCCACACAGCCCAGAGAGCCTGGTCTGCCCGGGACAGGTCACCCTCCTCCTGCTCCCAGGAGTGCCTGCAGCCCTGTCAGTTTCCAAGAGTGTCTCCTTCAAGCAGCCTCGTCAGGCCGAGCCACCCCCAGTGCCCTCTCTCCTCCGGCAGCCGCGCTCCCTGCCCTTCCTCCCCACCTGCAAAGCCTCCTGCCAAGCCTGACACCTGCGGGTTCTGTCTCCCACACTCCAGGGGCCTCCTCCACATGTCAGTGACCTCTGACACTCCACGGCCTCCTCCACATGTCGGTGCCTCTGACCACTGTTTCAGACCCACAGCTCCTGGGTGTACTCAGCATTGGGTCCCGATGGCACCAGGGCAGCACACTCACTGCAGATCTGGCCTGAGACTCAGCAGCCGGGCACCCCCATGAGATCTAGTTTCTGAATGGCATCGTCACCT
This sequence comes from Pongo abelii, assembly GCF_028885655.2. Taxonomy (NCBI): domain Eukaryota; kingdom Metazoa; phylum Chordata; class Mammalia; order Primates; family Hominidae; genus Pongo; species Pongo abelii. Next base: position 1,640,500 of record NC_071994.2, on the reverse strand, counting down.
GACTGGGCATACAGGCCACAGGCCCTGTGGTCATTTGGGCACTGACCCCTCTCACACCCCCCAAATCCCACCTGAGAGCAGCCCATCAGGCAGGCCCCGTATATTGGATGCCTCTAAGTATCAGCCTTGATGTCCCTCTAATTCCAGCCCTGGTGTCTTCTCCCCGGGACACCCTGCTGCTCCCTCTAGCTGTGCCCTCCACGGTGACTCCAGACATGCACACTCAGCCTCTTCCCTCCAGGACCAAACTCCTCAGCAGCTCCCACTGCTCCCAACATGCCATCCAGCTCCTCAGCCCAGCAGCAAAGACAGGCACAGAACGGCTCCCGAACCCGTCGCTCCGGTCCGGAGAAGGAGCCCTCCACCCTCCACGCTCCATTCGCTGTCCCCTCGCCGGCCCCTGTGAGGAACCCCGGCCAGAGACACCAATGGCCGCCACTGACTTTCACCCTGTCCTGAATCACAGGACCAAGGAGGCTGCCCCGACAAGGGTCACTTCCAGACTCACTCCCTGTCAGCCACCGCCACATGCCTGCCGTGGGAGCACTGGAGGACTGGGGGTACTCTGTCAGTCAGCCTAACAGGATGGTCCTTCCTTCCTTCCTTCCTTCTTCCCTCCCTCCATCCCTCCCTCCCTCCTTTCCTTCCTTCCTTCCTTGCTTCTTTCCTCCCGCTCTCCCTTCCTCCCTTCTCTGCTCCCTCCCTCTCTCCCTCTCCCTCCCTCCCTTCCTTCCTTCTTTCTTTCCTTCCTTCCTTCTTTCCTTCCTTCGTTCTTTCTTTCCTTCCTTCCTTCCTTCCTGCTTCTCTCCCTTCCTCCCTCCCTCACTTCCTTCCTTCCTTCTTCCTTCCCTGCCTCCCTCCCTTCCTTCTCTGCTCCCTCCCTCCCTCCTCCCTCCCCTTCCTTCCCTTCCTCTCTCCTCCCTCCTTCTCTGCCTCCTCCCTCCCCCTTCCCTTCGTTCCTTCCTTCTCTGCTCCCTTCCTCCCTCTTTCCCTCCCTCCCTCCTCCCTCCCCCAGCCTTCCTTCTCTGCTCCCTCCCTTCCTCCTCCCTCCCCCCTCCCTTCCTTCCTTCCTTCTCTGCTCCCTTCCTCCTCCCTCCCTCTCTCTTCCCTCCCCCCTCCCTTCCTTCCTCCCTCCCTGCTCCCTCCCTCCTCCGTCCCTCCTCCCTCCTCCCTCCCCCTCCCCCCTCCCCCCTCCCTTCCATCCTTCCTCTCTGGTCAAATGTGAGTACATGAGATTTCCCATTGTCACCACGGTAAGTGCACAGTTTCCGTGGCATTGAGAACCTGCCCATGGCTGTGCCGCTGTCGCCACCATGCAGCTCCAGCACCTTTTCATCGGGCGAAACTGGAGCTCCGTCCTGATTAATCACTCACTCCCATCGGCCCCTCTCACGGGCCCTGCTGACCACCATTCTGCCATCTTTCTCTTGAATCTGACTCCTCTGGGGGCCTTCCACCTGCGGGGTCACAGCACTGGTCCTATTGTGACTGGCTGGCTTCACTAGGCACGAGGTTGTGAAGGTTGGTGGCGCTGCTGCATGCATCAGTGCACACTCCTTTTCTGGGCTCGGTAAGACCCCGAGGTGTGTGTCTACCCCATTTCAGATCCCCTCACCTGCTGGGTTGTTTCCACCTTTGGGCTATTGTGACTGCACGGCTGTGAGCATGGGTGTCTGAGTCCATTCTGTGTGGCCATAAAAGAACCTCTGTGATGGGGTAATTCATCAAGCTCACAGTTCTGCCGGCTGAGAAGTTCAATGGCATGGCCATGGCTTCTGCTGGAGGAGGTCAAAGGGGAAGCAGACATGGGAAGAGAGATAAAGCTCAGGGATGTCTTGGCTTCAGAACAAGCCCCGCTCATGGGAACAAATCCATTCCCATGGGAACTCACCCCATATCACAAGAGGAGAATCACTCCCAGCACCAGGCTCTCCCCAGGGAGTCCCTCCCACGACCCACTCGTCTCCCTCCCCTCAGGCCCCATCTCCCTGCGCTGCCACACTGGGGGTCCCGTGTCAACAAGAGTTTTGCTGGGAACAGATGCACTGACTACATCCAGGCCGTGGCAAGGGCTGTGCAAGTATTGGAGTCCCTGCTTTGATTTCTTTTGGGGATAGACCTAGGAATGGAATGGCGGCTTCGCAGGGTAATTTTGTGTTTACCTGTTTCTGGAAGGAGCACAGTGAGCTGGCCAGAGCAGGCTCTGTGCTCCTTCCTGCTTTCCAGGATGCAGATGAGATGGCAGGTGCCCCAGCAGCCCTCGTCAACCATAAGGCATGGATTCCTCACCTTAGGCTCAGGGAGCACGGAGACTGAGGGCCGTGGACTCGGGGTGAGTTGGTGGTGCCTCCATCGCAGACCCACAGACTCTGTGTCCAGCCCTTCCAGAAAGGTGACAGAAATGAAAAGTCTGCCTTATGGAAGACACGGTTATTCAGAATTTTCGGTTCTGTATGGTCTCCTTAGAAACATTAGTAGAATTTTAAAAATGAAAATAGCCCATGTTCATTGTGAAAAAGTGAGCCATGGCCTCCAGGCCACTGGAGCCACAGAACCACCACGCTTTGCTTTTGTTTCTCACTCCCCGATTTTCCCCACATAGGCACCGACGATTTCCCTGACAGCATCATCATCACGCAGCTAGGCGGCTGACCCGCGTCTTCCTCATGACGTGGAATGGTTTGAGTCAAGGGTTTTCATGGCCATGAGCCACGTGGAGGCTGTGCCTTTTGTTTCCTCTGAGAAATCTTCAACCAGCGCCACTCTCAGCCTCCCCTCTGCCAGCGCTTCTGTGACTACACCTGCATTCGTGGGCTGTGGCTGCGAAGCACAGGAATAATTTACGGCTCCTGGGGCACTTTGCTGGGCTGCTTCCGGAAAAGTTGACCCCTCCCTGCAAACCAGCACTGCCCAGCATTCCTGTCCCACCAAGCCTGACTGCGAGGCTGTTGTGGCGTTGCCACTTTGCTCGGAAAGGGCCCCTTATTTTTATTTCCCTTGCATTTTTTCAATTCTACCATGACCATTTTTCATACATGTGGCCATCATTGTATTTTGCCCCCATTTTGTGAGGTTTAGCGTATTCTTAAAGTTTCCTGGGTTTTGAGGAGAGCATATTCTGTCATTATATTTAACAGGTGTTTTCCCCAGCTTGGATTTGTTTGGCCATTAGCTTCTTTTCTGCTATTTTACACTAGTTTGTTATTCTTCACTACAAAAGGACTCTGCCGAGGGTCCCCATGCTCCCCATGCTTCGGGGTGTGAGGTAGCAGGGGAAGGCAGGTGTCCTTCCTTCTTTGAAGTGTGGGTTGGGGCAGGACAGCAGACCCTGGGGTCACTGCTGAGGAGGAGAAGGATGGGATTAGGACTGTTCTCTTCCTGGCCTCATGAGCTTCCCCAGCTCCTTCTCCCGGTTGGAGAAGAAACCTCCTGATTGTCGCAGAGAGTGAGTTTGCCCGTGGAGCCTTTCCTGCCCGGCTCACATAGAACGGGCTGTGAAGTCCCTCCACTGAGCAGCACGTGCCAGGCCGGGTGCCCACGACTGTTGGGAAAACCCAGGCCTGTGTTCCAGGAAGCAAAGGTCTTTAGATGAAGGTTTTAAGAATGAAAATTAACCCACAGAATGGTGAGGTCATTTGGAGCCTGGATTCCATGGGGTAAGACAGCCACAGCCAGGTGGGCATCCTGCTCCTTCCCTTTCCCCTGTCCCTGCCCGCTGGCCGTGCCCTAGAGCAGGGGCACACTCGGAGCCCAGCCCAGCACCAACCCCTGCTGCCTGCAGGCCTGCGAGGTCCCACAACTCCTTGGCATGCAGCGACAGCCCGGGGCCAGGTGTGGGTGAGGCTTGGGATTTCCTGGCACAGCTGACTTCATGTTGTGTTCTGGCAGCCTTGGGTGGTGTCGGCAGATGCAGGAAGCCACGGGCGCAGCACCCTGCCTGTCCCGGCCGTGAGTGCTAATGCAGAGTGGGTTCTATGACTGGTCACACAGGCAGCCCGGTGGGTGCAGGTCATCCCAGGGGATGGCCTTGCACTGCCTGGTCCCCAGGGAGGGGAGGGTCTCTTTGCTGACCACACTGTTTGCTGCGTGCTTTTTGTTTGCCAAGGGCTGCAATGTTTGTCATCTGCCACGGTGTTTGCTGCCGGGTGAAGAATTGCTGGCCCTGTGTTGTCACCTGGGCCCACCGTGACAAGGTCCCCACCTCTGCTGTGGGACTAGGGGACAAAGTTCCCTGCTGTTCACACTGCAAGTGACAAGGGTCCTGGTCTCTGAACCAGGAGCCTCCGAGCCCTGCCCCACAGAGCTGAGCCCTGGCTGGGAGCAATGTTCTTTTGGGGAGACAGCAGCTTCCTCACTTCCATGTACAGCCAGATGCCGCGGGCTGTGGGGAGTGGGACAGGGCCGTAGGGAGTGGGACAGGGCCGTGGGGAGTGGAACAGGGCCGTGGGGAGTGGGACAGGTCTGTGGGGAGTAGGACAGGGCCGTGGGGAGTGGGACAGGGCCGTGGGGAGTGGGACAGGGCCGTGGGGAGTGGGACAGGGCCGTGGGGAGTGGGACAGGGCCGTGGGGAGTGGGACAGGCCTGTGGGGAGTGGGACAGGGCCGTGGGGAGTGGGACAGGGCCGTGGGGAGTGGGACAGGGCCGTGGGGAGTGGGACAGGGCCGTGGGGAGTGGGACAGGGCCGTGGGGAGTGGGACAGGGCCGTGGGGAGTGGGACAGGGCCGTGGGGAGTGGGACAGGGCTGTGGGGAGTGGGACAGGCCTGTGGGGAGTGGGACATGGCTGTGGAGAATGTGTTTATTGGTACCCATGAGACAGTCATAGGCTGACATTCAGCTTCTAAGCAGGGTAGGGTCTCCTGTCTGACACATGTCTTCGTGGTCACCCAAGCCCCCGAAGGCACTGCTCTGTCCTCATCGTCCCTCTGCACCCATGGTGACCCGCACAGCTCACCCCATCCATCTTAACGCCCTCTCTCCTCTCCCCTGCTGCCCCTACACTCCCGGCTGTCCCCCGTGCAGACTTCGCAGCTTCTCCGCATCCATCAGCTCTGAGGCTCCTGGAGGCCTTCTCTCTTCTCCTTCTCCCCCTCCTCCTCTCTCTCCCCTCTCCTCCTCACCCTCCTCTCCCTTTTCTTCCTCTCCTTCCACTCTCCCAATCTCCCACTCTCCCAGTCTCTTTACACAACATCTGTGCACCAGAAATTTTAAATATGGCCCTGCAGTCCCTAACAGTGCCCAAGTGGCCGTCTCATCATGGGCTGTGTCCTGCACACCTCCTGGCCGTGTCACAGGCGTCTGATCTTGGCATATGTCTGATGCACCTTCTGATTCGACCCACAGCCTTTACCCTTCTGATCACTGGTGCCACGGCCCCATTATGAGAAGCCAGGAGTCGCATCAGAAACTTGCTTTTCCTCAGCGGCACCTCCTGCCCCTGACGGATCCTGTTCCTTTCCCCTCAGAGACGTACCTCGGATCCATCCTGGCCTCTCAGTCAGGGCCGACTTCCCCACCCTAGCATTTGCTACTGGGATTGTGACCTGTTCTAAGCTGAGTTTCTGCAGCTTTGCCGGTCACATGCATTCTTGCCTCCCCAAGACAACCCCTCATCACACAGCAGACAGTGGTCACTGAGAACATGGTCCGCCTCCCATCTCTCCCCTTTGTGAGCACCTCAGTGGCCTCCTGCTACCCTCTGAACAGAAGTCAGAGACCCTGTTGAACCTGCTGCCCTCCGAACAAAAGCCAGAGGCCCTGTTGAAACTGCTGCCCTCCGAACAAAAGCCAGAGACCCTGTTGAACCTGCTGCCCTCCAAACAAAAGCCAGAGACCCTGTTGAACCTGGGATGGGTTGGTAGAAGATGGGCTCCCCATTGGACCCGGGTGGGGGACAGCCCCCTCGGCCTCACGGCTTCCCAGACAGAGCGAAGGTGTCCTTCCAGTCTCTCCACATGTCATCATTAAATAAAGTTAGTTTATTCCACGCCTGTGGGTCTGAACCTCCTTTGTCTAATTGCTTCTGGTGATTCCGTCCTTCAGCCGCCGCACCACGGGAACATTAAGTGGGGCTACCAGGTTTTGTGGGTGTTGTTTTTGTCCTGGCTGCCAGTCCGCCCATGAACAGTGTCCTCATCTGATGGGAAGGGGCTGCTGCAGCCACACGCACAGGCCCCCGCCCCGCAGACAACGCAGCTTCCTTTTCCTGACTACACTCGACCAGAACGCGTCAAACACCAGACACCCACTCTCCGTTTGTGAAGTGCTCAGCTCTTCTTTCTTTTCTATTTCTTTAATTTATGTTTTTTGGGTTTTTGTTGTTGCTGTTGTTTTTGAGACGGACTCTTGCTCTGTCGCCCAGGCTGGAGTGCAGTGGCGCGATCTCGGCTGACTGCAACCTCCACCTCCCGAGTGCACGCCATCCTCCTGCCTCAGCCTCCTGAGTAGCTGGGACTAAAGGCGCCTGCCACCACGCCCGGCTAATTTTTTGTATTTTTAGTAGAGACAGGGTTTCACTGTGTTCTCCAGGATGGTCTCAATCTCCCGACCTTGTGATCCACCCACCTCGGCCTCCCAAAGTGCTGGGATTACAGGTGTGAGCCACCGAGCCTGGCCTAATTTATGTTTTTATCTTTACCAACTTCTTTCTTTAAAAAAAAGTATGGTTAGAAATTTTGGTTTTCATTTTTCTAGACATTGTTTTTACCTAAAAGAAAGACCCACAATAGGCATGCATCTTTTTCAATTTTATTTTCTTTTCTTCAATGGATTATTTCCTTTAATTATAAAAGGAATACCCGACCATTCTTACTGGGTAAACAATAGAGGGGTACAAAAATTAAAAGCGAAAGCTTCCCCCAACCCCTCCTCGTCCCGATCCTTCCTCTGTCAGTGTGAACACATCTTAGTGTCTGTTTCACCCTCTGTCTGTGCTCATGCTCATAAACCTGCAAATTTCTTTCTTTTTCTTTTTCTTTCTTTCTTTCTTTCTTTTTCTTTTTTCTTTTTTATTTTTTTTTTGAGACGGAGTCTGGCTCTGTCACCCAGGCTGGAGTGCAACCTCCAGTGCACCATCTCGGCTCACTGCAACCTCCACCTCCAGGGTTCATGCCATTCTCCTGCCTCAGCCTCCCAAGTAGCTGGGACTACAGGCGCCCGCCCCCATGCCCAGCTAATTTTCTGTATTTTTAGTAGAGACAGGGTTTCACCGTGTTAGCCAGGATGGTCTCGAACTCCCGACCTCATGATCTGCCTGCCTTGGCCTCCCAAAGTGCTGGGATTACAGGCTTGAGCCGCCGCGCCCGGCCTAACATGGGACGGTTGTAACATCAATATGTATATGCACCTCATTTTTTCCATCAGCTTCCATGGTTACGTTGGATCATCGTGAATTCCGCAGTTATGCTGGATCGTCATGAATTCTGCGGTTATGTTGGATCGTCGTGAATTCGGCGGTCACCTGTTGATGGAGATCTCAGCATTTCACGTCGTGTGTTCGGCATCGTTTTGTTGTTTCCGTGACACTGAAGGCAGCGCCAGTGCCCTTGTTCATGTGCCTTGTGGTGACAGGGCACGATTCAGACTAAGGCCCAAAACGAGATGGAAGAGCCACAGGGTATTTACATTCTGAACTTAAAAGATGAAGACAAAATCCTCGTAGAAATATGGGCTGGGTGCCGTGACTCATGCCTGGAATCCCAGCACTTTGGGAGGCTGAGGTGGGTGGATCACGAGGTCAGGAGTTTGAGACCAGCCTGGCCAACATGATGAAATCTTGTCTCCACTAAAAATGCAAAAATTAGCCAGGCATGGTGGCGGGTGCCTGTAATCCCAGCTACTTCGGAGGCTGGGACAGGAGAATTGCTTGAACCCGGGAGGTGGAGGCTGCAGTGAGCCGAGATGGCACCACTGCACTCTAGCCTGGGCAACATAGCGAGACCATCTCAAAAAAAAAGAAAAGAAATATGGGCAAATAATACACTCAGGAGACTTATATCTTAAAGGAAATACTGATGGCCAATGTGCATGCAAGAAAGTTAGGAGCCATAATACAAATGCAAAGAAAAACAAAAATGAGGGGCAGTTTCTTCAGGGCTGGCGAGGGGCGGGGAAGGGCGCTGCCAGTCACAGCCGCTAAGGCGACCCACTCACTCCCGGAGACTGCCTTTTTAAAATGATTTTTAGCATTGAAAGCCCTGCATCCCTGGAAATCTCTCATACTTGGGCAGACTGGGCCACTCAAATGGCTGAGGAACATTCAAACCTTTCTGTTTTGTTTTGTTCTGTTCTGTTTTGTTTTGAGACGGAGTCTCGCTCTGTCGCCCAGGCTGGATTACAGTGGTGCAATCTCGGCTCACTGCAACCTCCACCTCCCGGGTTCAAGCGATTCTCCTGCCTCCGCCTCCCAAGAAGCTGGGACTACAGGCATGAACCACCACGCCCGGCTAATTTTGTTTTTGTTTTTGGTTTTTTTTGGATCTTTAGTAGAAACAGGGTTTCACTATATTGGCCAGGCTGGTCTCGAACTGCTGACCTCAAGTGATTTGCCTGCCTCAGCCTCTCAAAGTGCTGGGATTACAGGTGTGAGCCACTGTTCCCAGCCCTATTCAAACCTTTCTCAAGGCATATGTCAGCAGCAAGCCCAGACCCCAGCAGCACTCACCTCACCAGCAGGACATCCCACTCAGGCAGCCTGCAATTTTCTTCCTTTCTTTCCTTTCTTTTCTTTCTTTCTTTGCTTCTTTTCTTTTCTTTTGAGATGGAGTCTCGCTCTGTCACCCAGGCTGGAGTGCAGTGGCGCCATGTCAGCTCACTGCAACCTCCTCCTCCCGGGTTCAAGCGATTCTCCTGCCTCAGCCTCCCGAGTAGCTGGGACTACAGACACCTGCCACCACGGCCAGATAATTTTGTATTTTTGGTAGAGACGGAGTTTCACCATGTTGACCAGGCCGGTCTCGAACTCCTGGCCTCAGGTGATCCACCCACCTCGGCCTCCCAAAGTGCTGGGATTCCATGCGTGAGCCACCACGCCCGGCCAGGCTGCAATTTCCCTACGTGGCTTGTGTTGTTCTGTGATCCTCCTGCCGTGGCTAGAACCAGAATAAATGGTGGGGGTGACGGGGACCCCGTCAGTTCTCATTTGCCTGACAGCGGTTTGCATTTCATATGTTAAGGTCCTGTTTACCACTGGCTCCTGAGAAGCATGATCTCTCATGTTTGAGCAGTTTCCTCCCATCTCTGTTTGGCATTGGGTTTTGCCATGAGTGGCTTTTGAGTTTTGTCAGGGGCATCTTGGGCACCTATAGAGAAGGTTTGCTATTTTATTTGGTCTTCTGGCAGCTGATCATCTTTCCGGCTAGCACCCTTGTTTCTTTGGGGGAAAACACTTCATGTGTATAGTTTTTGTAGCATGAGTATTTTCCTTCCACCACTAAAGGCGAAGAAGCACGGTCCCCTGGCCCCCAGCAGCAGAAGGCAGGTGAGCATGGCAGCCAGCCCCACTTGACGGGCAGCCCTGGCTCAGCGTCCCGGAAGTGCAGGAGACTGGGACCCTGAACAAGGCTGCTGCCAGGGCAGCATCTGAGTGGGCGTCAGGCATGCTCCTGGCCTTCCCCAGACAGCTGTGGTCTTTTACTGGTATAACTCTGCCTAAATCATCCAGGGCCTGTGGACGCTGACCCATGGGGTTGAAGGACACTGTGGCCCCCTCCCAGTCAGAGTGGAAGTGTGTGGAGAGCAGATGACTGCCTGGATTTCAATGCAAACTGCTCAGGGCAGACCTTGCACGGACTCTACAGCTGGCCTACAACTGTCCCCTCGGGCACTGGAAAACTGTCTGCGCGAATGTCCTCAGTGACCACAAACCTCTGTGTTGGCTGCATGGACCCACAGCAAGAAGTGGCGAGCTGGGTCCTGCAGCTGTCAGTCCATCCTCACAGGTGCGCGAAAAATGGCACCTCTTCCAGACTCCCAGGAACCATCCTACACCAGGGACTGGGGGTCCAGAGGCTTCCGTCCCACCCATTGCAGCCCCCCAGGTCTAACAGCACAGATCGCCCATGCCTGGGTGTAGGAATGACAATAGTGTAGTTGGATCGGGACTCCAGCAGCTACCGCTCCTGGGCAGTTGGCTTGCTGGAGCAAATCATTGCGGTGTCTGGCATCTGCCGGGGAGCTGAGATCTGGGCCGTGTTTGTCTCTATCCAAACAGACAGAACGTTAGAATGAGGTTGTCTTTACTGTGCATCCCTGATGTTTGGGAGCCTGTGTGGGGGAGCCGTCACCTCCTGGCACTGCCTCAAGGTGGCACCGTCTTGGTGCAGGGCACCCTGCTGGTCCAGCATGCAGGAGCCCTGGCACCCATCAACCCTGGAAAGAGACACAGCGGGCAGCTGGGAATAGAGCCAGTGGCATCCCAGAGGGTGCTGCCCAGGCATGTCCTGGCACTCCTCTACCTGGATGCCCATGCCACTCAGAGAGGGGCACCATGACTGGCTATCCTGCTCGAGGAAGGAGGCACCCCAGCAGCACCTCATTCTGTGGTTGGGATGCATTTCCCTGGGATCCAAGGGGCTGTCAGCCCTGGGGGAGGCCCAGGTGAAGGAAGCTCTCTCGTGGGCCCGGCCCACAATGCCCACGCTGTCCCCGGAGGCCCCCTGTGCTCCAGGTGGCCCGGCAGGCTCACGCTCCACAGGGAGCTTCAGGAAGCCCCAGGAGATGAGTATGCAGGGCCCAGGGCCTTGGAGCACAGCCAGGCCTTCTCCATCCACTGAGGAACGCTTCTTCCATTGACTACAAACAATTTCTTTCTCCTAAATTTCTGTGGGAAAATAAACTCTTGAGTACGTGACACCAAGTGGCATGAGGCCCCACAGGGTGCACCAGACCCGAAGCCGCGGGTTCCAGGGGGCTCCTGACGCAGGAGGAACGTGACAGTGGAGCAGGCGTGCGCTCTCAAGGAAGAAGGGGACGGGAATGGGAACAGAGGCGCACGCAGGCCACAGCCCCCTACCCCCTCTGCCCAGCCTCAGGCCTGTCTGTGGACAGCTGCATCCGCCCGGATAACCCAGGCCCTGCTGCGGTCACAGGGAGCCCTGAAATCACAAGGCTGTTATCTTAGTTTATGTTTCCTCAAAAACAGACCCTGAGCCAAAGGCTGGAGGGCAAAGCTCACAGGGTGGGGGCAGATTCGGGGAAGTGCAGGGAAGAGGGAGGAGGAGGCCAAGGAGGCCTCGGTGCAGGAACGGCTGCTGGGGACCCTCTGCAAGGCTGCAGGGGACGCCATGGTGTCCTCTGAGTTATTTCTCTGTCATTAGTACAGATTGCCCCTAGAAGAGCTTTAGCTTCCCTGACTCCAGCCTTCCCCCACGGGCTGGACTCCATACTGGTATCCGCAGGTGACCTCTGCTTGGGCGAAGATGTGCGCACAGGGCCCAACTGTGTCTGCTGCAGTCGGCTTGTGCATATCACAAGCTGGTGCGACATGAAGCCCTTCAGAGTCCCCTCAAGTAGAGGCTCGGGGAACTGAGCTCCCACCGACACATGGGCAGCCATTGCTGAGTCCTTCATTCCCCATCATACAGATAAGAGAGACAGGGTGGTACGGGTGGGGGGAGAAAAAGGGGAGAGAAAGGGAGAGAGAGGGGGAAAGAAGGAAGAGAGAGAGCAAGAGACAGAGAAAGATGGAGCGAGAAGGGAGAGAGAGGGGGAAGAGAAGCAGAGACAGAGATGGAGACAGAGACAGAGACGGAAACAGAGGCAGAGACAGAGATGGATTCAGAGAGACAGACAGAGAGTGGGGATGATGAATAGCGAACAGCTGCCAGGTGAGGTTTTGCAGAATAGGTGCAGCAGGCCGGCTCTAAATGGCTGAAGGTCTGCTTGTTTGGGGCTATTTTTAAAACAATTGAACTAATAAAAATCTGCGTTTCGTGCCAGTGGGCTCTTGAACTAATGAGCTCAGTCTGCAAGGCAGAAATAAGTGACCCAGGGGCCAGTCCGCAGAGGCCATCTCTGGCTCGTTTAGGTAATCACCACTCACCCGCGCCGTCACCATTCAGGTGAGCCTGGCCCACACTGGGTGAGAAGCAGGGGCCGCCGGAAGAGATGGGCGGCCTCCTTGGAGGCTAAAATCATCCCCCGGCCCATCTGGGCTCCGTGGGCCTCTGGACACACAGGCACACATGGGCGCTATGGTGCCAGCCAGGGACAGTGGTATGGACAGCAAGTCTGCGCCCCGGTGGTGGCAAAAAATCATTTCCTTTATTTGATTCTCATTCACTGACTTCTTTTCTTTAGTCATGGGGAAACCCAAAGCCCTGAGTTGGATTCTCTGAGCAGAAGCGGACGCTGGCATCCAAGCTGGGTGTTGTCTGGAGACCCTGGTTTCCCCAGCTCAGGCTCCCAGGCCTCAGGGTTAACACAAAGCAAGGAGCCCAGCAGGGAAGGGCTGTCCCAGGCCACGAGGGTACCCAGTGCGTGTTCGGATGCTTCTGCTATGCCCTTCAGGGGCAGGCGGGAGCACACGGGCCCAGAGAATCCTCATAAGACTGTTCAGACCAGGCCAGGCTCGCCTGCCTCTGCACCCAGGGCGTGCAGGCTGGCAGCCAGGAGGTCCAGGTCAGGCAGTGGCCACCCACCCGGGTCGCCCAGCATTGGAGGGAAGGGACAGCCACGGTGCACCCAGACCCCGCGGTCTGCCTGTGTGCTTCAGGGGACAAGGAGGCCTTGGAGGGCCGTTTCAGAGACCAGGCTGCGGGTCCTTCATCCTGAATACCAGGGATGAGCTCACAGGAAGAGAGTTGGGTCTTCCCCGGGCTCCCTGCTTTAAAGGGCACCCCCAGGCACCTGCCAAAGGAGAGCTTTATCCCTCCAGGGAAAACCAAGTTGCACCCCCGGAAAGCACTCCGCCCCCTCCTGCAGCTCCCTCCACCCGGCTGGCCCTCCAGGGCTTCCGCGCAGCCCGGCCCGGTTCGCCAGCGCGCAGCCGCTTTCCTTTCGCTATGCAACAGTGCCACCTGGTGGCAAGCGCCGCGCAACTGCAGCCTGGAAAGGGAGCTCTGGAACCAAGGCCCCTGCGTGGAATTTTGATTTTTTTTAAAAAAATGACTGAGCCATTAAAGGTGCCCACATTGAATTCAACAGTGAAGAGTGACGTTCCTGACGCCGCGCTTTGGAAAGCAGCTCAGGGGCGCTGATGCTGGCAGAAACGTGGCCAGCGCCGTTCCTGAGTGGGAAAGGCTAACCCCACTGCCAGGCCCACCGCTTTGCCAAGCGACACGTGGCGGCTTATGCGGAAGGAAGGTTCATGGAATATGAGCGGTTTGTCCCTGGTTTTTCCTTTAGAGCCTGTGTGCATATAATTTTTTAAACAGCCCACAGAGTGCACGCTTTGGGCGGTGATTCTCCAAGGTTCGGTTAAAGTGACAAAAACGACAAAGTCCTTCCTCATCTCACGGTCCAGACCGGGGCAGGCGGGGGATTCTGAATATTCCCTGTCGCTTCTCGCTGGGCATCGGTTCTTTCTCAATGGCCAACGTGGGTCTCTGCTACCAGGGTGAGGAGGAGGAGGGTCACGCCGGCCTGGGCATCCATCCATTAGTTGGTGCCTGGCGGGGTTTCCGTCTCGATCTCATGTAGTTCAGGCCGGCGACTCCACGCACACCTTTCAAAGGCAGCAGAGACAAGCAGCGTCTGATGCCTCCGGGGGCATGCAGTGGCAAAGCCAGTGAGCCTGCATTCAGGGTCAGCTCCAGTGGACAGGGTGTGCTGTCCCACGCCTGGGGGAGCCTAGGCCCCAGGGTGGCTTCAGAGAGGTACTCAGGAGGGTGACGCTTTGGTGTGAATGCATCCCATCCGAAATTCATTCAATGAAATGTAACAGGCCGGGCCTCTGGGAGGGGAGTAGGCAGTGAGGAAGGCCTCCTCTCATGTGAATGGGATTAAGGCTCTTCTGAAAGAGGCTCCATGCAGCATTAGCAACGTCCCAGCTTCTGGCTCCTAAACTTCTCCTTCCACAGAGCACTTGAACATGGACATAATTCAGCCAAGATCTTTGCCATTTTGCAACAAGGTCGGTCTTCCCTCTGGTGTCCAGTAAGATATTCCTCACTTCTGGCTGGGTGGGGGTGGCTCACACCTGTAATCCCAGGACTTTGGGAGGCTGAGGTGGGAGGGTCACTTGAGCCCAGGATTTCAGACCAGTGTGGGCAACATGATGAAACCCCAAAAGACAGAGAGAGAAGAGAGAGGGAGAAGAGAAGCAGAGACAGACAGTGGGGATTATGAATAAGGAACAGCTGCCAGGTGAGGTGGCAGGGCACGGTGGGGCATGCCTGCAGTCCCAGCTATTCAGGAGGCTGAGGTGGAAGGATCATTTGAGCCCAGGAGGCTGAGGCTGCAGTGAGCTGAGATCTCCCCACTGCACTCCAGCCTGGGTGACAGAGCCAGACCCTGTCTCAAAGAAAAAAAAAATCTTCACTTCTGTCTAAGACCCCATCAGAATAGTCTTCACTCTCCATATTTCTGCTAACTTTCTGTTCACAACCATTTAAGTGCGAAGAGAGCTGGGCTTTTCCGCAGCCCCCTCTCCCGAGGACCTGCCAGAATCACCCTTAACTCTGTGGTCATGAGAATCTAGGCTGCTTCTAGCATGCACCTTCCAAATCCTCCAGCCTCTACGTTACCCAGTTCCAAAGCTGCTTCCACAGTTGTAGGTATTTGTTATAGCAACAGCCTCACTGCTGGATGGTGCCCTTCTGCTGCCTCCCACTTGAGGACACAGCATTCACCTCCTCTGAAGGTCACAGCCAAAGGCACCAGCTATGAAGCAGACTGAGGCCCTCACCAGACGCGAACCTACCAGTGCCTCGATCTTGGACTTCCTGCCTCCACGACTATGAGAAATCAGTGTTGTCCTGTATACATCCCCCAGTCTCAGGGATTGCATTACAGCAGCGCAAACAGCTTGCAACAATGACATAGGTGCCCTTCTCAGCCAGTATGCAGGAGAGTTGGAGAAAAGCCAGCTGTGGACCTGCAGCTAAAGGAGCCAGAAAAAACGGCAAAGGGAAGAAAGAGGAGGAATCCGGGGCAGGCAGGAGACGCCGTGGGTGATGCGGGCCCCAGGCAGGAGCCTCTGGGTGTGGAGGTTCTAATCCTGGCACCCTCGGGCCCCAAGCACCCCAGGGGCCTGGTTCAGCACATCCACAGTGGGGGGTGAGCTTGAGTGTGGGACTCCTCTCAGGAAGCACCAGGGACACCGCAGAAATCTGCTCTTTATGCTCCAACCTCCTCTCATGCTGGAGACAGCAGGGCCATTTATGGAGAGGTTTGCAAAGTCCTAGCAAGCCCCCACCCCTTCAGGACACGACGTCCCCATGCATCAGAGTTGCTGGAGCAGTTCAGACAGCTCTCTGACACAGAAGAGGGATGGAGCGCCACAGCGCCCTGCAGGCACACGGAGGTCATTAGCTTCACGTCACCTAGGTTGGGCCACAGTGCCAGGCTGTTTGGCCAAACGCCAGTCTGAATGTTGCTGTGAAGGTTATTTAATCAAAGTCATTTTAGATGAGTAGGCGTTGAGTGAAACAGATGTCCCTCTGACAATGTGGGTGGGCCTCATCCACTCAGATGAAGGCAGGTGGGCCTCACCCACTCAGATGAAGGCAGGTGGGCCTCACCCACTCAGATGAAGGCAGGTGGGCCTCACCCACTCAGATGAAGGCAGGTGGGCCTCATCCACTCAGATGAAGGCAGGTGGGACTCATCCACTCAGATGAAGGCAGGTGGGACTCATCCAATCAGATGAAGGCAGGTGGGCCTCATCCAATCAGATGAAGGCAGGTGGGCCTCATCCAATCAGGTGAAGGTCTTAAAAGGAAAAGACTGAGTTCCTACAAGAAGGAAGGAATTCTCCCTTCAGGCTCTAGACTGCAATAGCAGTTCCTGTGGGAATGACCAGCCTCCTGCCTGCCCTGTGAGTTTTGGAGTTGCCAACCTCTACAATAGCACAGGATAATCCTTTGAAATAAATCTCTCTATATCTCTGTCTCTCTCTCTCTTTTTACATTATACATGCATGTGGATATAGATGAGTGTGTATAGAGATAGAAATATCTAGCTATAGAGATAGATATCTCTCTGTATCTATATGGGTACATACAGATATATATAATAAATATTAAGTATATTTATATTAATATTATTTAATATTTAATGCATAATTCATAATCTTTTTATTTATATTATTCATATTTCCTATATTTGGCATATATTATTATATACTATATGTATTATTTTGTATATTTATATTAATGTATATTTATATGTTAGTCATAGTAATTTATATATTAATTTTTTTTTTTTACATGGAGTCTCGCTCTGTCACCCAGGCTGGAGTGCAGCGGTGCGATCTTGGGTCACTGCAACCTCCACTCCCGGGTTCAAGCGATTCTCCTGCCTCAGCCTCCTGAGAAGCTGGGATTACAGGCATGTGCCACTGCACCTGGCTAATTTTTGTGTTTTTAGTAGAGACAGGGTTTCACCATGTTGGCCAGGCTGGTCTTGAACTCCTGACCTCAAGTGATCCGCCGGCCTTGGCCTCCTAGACTGCTGGGATTACAGACGTGAGCCACTGCCCCCAACCTTCAATTGATATATTAATATTAACAAGATCTTAAAGATTCTATGGGTGTACATAACATGGTAAATACAGGTGTGTGCCTGTGAGTGAGAGCACGCAAGACATGCCCTCGGCCTGGTCTTCCCTCCAGCAGCCTTGGCCGTGGCTGGAAGGAGCCACTCCAGGATCCAGGGAAGCGCTTGTTTGGCCAGTGCCCGCACCCCTCACCATCCGCACCCTTTACTGAGTGCCGTGGAGCACCTGCCACCTGGAGCCACGCAGGCAAATCAGGAGCCGGTGCTGGCTCGGTGATTTGTGTGTGATTAGCTTTGTGGCTCAGAGGCTCTTCCTGAACGATGGGCTCTCTGCTCACAAAATGAGAAAGACATCTTTCTCGTGGTGCCATTCCTCCTGATTCCGTGTCACCTCAGAGGCCCTAAATCATCCCTGCTTCCTTTGCTCTTCGAATGAGCAGACAGCAGAACGCACACACATCGCTGAACCTGGGCGCTTTATGCTGAGAGTGCCACACAGGTTATTTTTCCTCTTTATGTCATTCCTAGGGTCCTGCTGATAATTTAAAATTTAAAATTGTACTTATCAATAAAAAAATACATCCCTGTCCCGTGTCCTCCCCTGCCTCTCTGGATGGATAATTCTTCAGTTATCACAGGGACCCTGAACGTGGAAGAAGTCCTTGGACCCAGATCCTGCTCCACACCATCACTCACCCCGCGGTGAGCAGCAGAAGGGCCTTTGAGAGGGTCGCCTCTTCTGTCGCTGTTCCGATTGGGGAGGGGCGCAGACCCCTTTCCTGGGGACAGGAGGCCGTGGGCATCAGCAGCAGGCAGGAGGGACCACCTCTGTCTCCCCACCATGCAAACAGCCACACTCGCCACTGCCCAGGTCCTCCTCCGGCTGCCACTGTAAACTGAGGCAGCTGCTGCTTCCCCCCAAACTGTCCCCCAGCCAGGGCTCGGCCCGCAGTGGGACCCTGCGGGCCATCGGACCACGCTCAGCTTCTCATCTGCCCGAGATGCCAGGCTCCAGAGGCAGCATCCCTCACGGGGACTCCGCGGTCTTGGAAAGGCCGCTGTCCTGCTTCGGAAAGGCCGGGTGGCTGCGCCCTCTGGCTGGTGAGAGGCTCAGTGCGGGCCGGGCCGCCTCCCTGCCTTCAGGAGCACTTGTCATTCCTGCATTACCTAGGACTGGAAAGGTCAAACCATGTCTGTTTGAAAGGTAGCCAAAGTCTCAAGCTAAAAGATGATCATTCGGGATGCTTTTACATTCAAACATCTTAAGCGACGCTCTAGTCTCCCACTGAAATCCATCCAGGTCTGCGGAGAGGCCCTGCAGACAGCCTAGAGCAGTGACACCCTCCAGGCCGCGTCTCCACGCGGGAGTCCGTAGCCACCTTTACGAACCACAGAAGACCTCCAGCGGATGCTGCCGCTTTGTGTGTGTGCAACACCAGGACCCTTTGCTATTTTCCTTCGTGCTTTCCTTTCTTTTCTTTTTTCTTTTTTCTTTTTTTTTTTTTTTTTTTGAGACGGAGTCTTGCTCTGTGGCCCAGGCTGGAGTGCAGTGGGGCCATCTCGGCTCACTGCAAGCTCCGCCTCCCGGGTTCACGCCATTCTCCTGCCTCAGCCTCCAGAGTAGCTGGGATTGCAGGCGCCCACCACCATGCCCGGCTAATTTTTTTGTATTTTTAGTAGAGACGGGGTTTCACCGTGGTCTCGATCTCCTGACCTCGTGATCCGCCCGCCTCGGCCTCCCAAAGTGCGGGAATTACAGGCGTGAGCCACCGCGCCCGGCCGTGCTTTCCTTTCTTGTTTAGCCACTAACATGTATTACTTTCATAATTCAAAAAATTGTAAGTGCAAGAATTCAAAGTTACTGTGTGTCAAACGCATGAAGCCAAACCAGAAGCTACAACCTCTTTCCCTGCTGCAAAACCTCATTGCTGTAGTCCCCCTGAATAAAGTCTGTCTCTCTGCCTCAAAAAAAAAGAAAGAAAGAAAAACAAGATGGGGAAAAGTACAGAATCTGTGTTATTTCCATTTACAAAGCATCATTGCCCCAAGAGAAAACATTATTAAAATAGCCTATTTTCACCATAGAAGCAGTAAAACTTGCTTTTAGGCATGAGAAATAGTTCTCATTAGGAGTGAGACTTGGTAAAAGATAATCAGAAATGGCTCTATGTTACACCCTCCTGGCAAGAAACAGCACCTTCTACTACCGCCATCAATTTTCTTCATGCGCCAAGAGGGCTCCCGTCCGTGCCGGGTCTCAGCACACAGGGCCGCTCTGCGTCTTAGAAAATGCAAACAACTGGCCGGGTGCAGTGGCTCACACCTGTAATCCCAGCATTTTGGGAAGCCAAGGCGGGCGGATCATGAGGTCAGGAGATTGAGACCATCCTGGCCAACATGGTGAAACCCCGTCTCTGCTAAAAATACAAAAATTATTCAGGTGTGGTGGCACTCGCCTATAATCCCAGCTACTCAGGATGCTGAGGCAGGAGAATCGCTTGAACCCGGGAGGCGGAGGTTGCGGTGAGTCGAGATCACACCACTGCACTCCAGCCTGGGCGACAGAGCGAGACTCCATCTCAAAAAAAAAAAGAAAGAAAAAGAAAACGAAAAGAACTTTCCACAACCCGCAGGTGGGCCTCTCTCTGAAAAGGTGGTCACATTGAAAAGCAGTGCTGTGGAGAGGCCGGTTCTCAGGATGAGCTAGACTGTAAATATTTCTGCTTAACACAAATACCTCTAAGACACAAAGTTTAAATATGTCATATAAAGTTTCAAAAGTCACTTTAGTGAAAAGTGTTTTGGCCTTTACAACTCAGTGCAAATGGTGCTGAAATACATCCACTGGTGATGTCTCTCAGCCTCCTTCCGCAGCCAGGCAGCTCAGAGGCCAAGGTGGGCCGACTGAAGGATTTCCAGAAGGAGAAGGAGAGTTGAGAACAGCTCGTCTTGAAATCCATCACCCACCTTTTAGAAAGTGATAAGAAATTAGGATCTTTCTTTTTTTTTCTTTCTTTCTTTCTTTTTTTTTTTTTTTTTTTTTTTTTGGTTTTTTTTTTTGAGACCTAGTCTCGCTCTTGTCTCCTAGCCTGGAGGTGCAGTGGCACAATCTTGGCTTACTGCAGCCTTCACCTTCCAGGTTCAAGGGATTCTCCTGCCTCAGCCTCCCGAGTAGCTGGGATTATAGGCACCTGCCACCATGCCCAGCTAATTTTTGTATTTTTAGTAGAGATGGGGTTTCACCATGTTGGTCAGGCTGGTCTCGAACTCCTGACCTCAGGTGATCCGCCTGCCTCGGCCTCCCAAAATGCTGGGATTACAGGCTTGAGCCACCTCACCTGAGAAAATATGATCTTTCGTAGGGAGGAGATGTTACCATTGACACACTCACCGAATGTTCATTATACTCATGCACACACACAGTACTTCAGGCTGCTATCATTTGTCAATCCTGAAGTATTGCCTCAAAATCAATGAACAATCTTGGTGATGACGGGCAAGCATCTACTGTCCAACACTATGGCTTGACTAACTGACCACTTTCTTCAATATCAAGCGACTCAGGTTTCGATATTTTAATATAAGCTGTAAGAGTTTAGAAAATATCATTAGACCCCAGCATCAATAATGGGTCCAGGAAACACAGCTCACCAATGAAAAGCAGGCGAGTGGCCCTGTTCTCTTGTCAAATTTAGAATAACGGGTTTGGACCAGGTGCCCGCAATGACGATGCAGACCTCAGCTGGTTATGGAAGCCCACGGCCAGGGGAGCCCTTTCCAGAGGAGTCAGAGGTGCTGAACCGCCTGAGACAGGAACCGCAGGCCCTTGGTGCCCTCAGACACTGGGGACTGAGAGGGGCTCAGAGGGTGATGCCCTGGGCGACTGGTGGGTGGGGACTGCCCCTCCTGAAGGGACCAATGTTCCACATGTTCCCCTTAAAAGAGGAAGTCCCAGGAGCACAGGTGTTGAGGCTCCTGTGGATTAAAAGCCCCACCGTGTTACACAGGCAGGTGGCTCTTGTTTTCTGGATGGCTGGGGACAGTGGACTTGACCACCGGAAACCCCCAGGCAGGAGGAAGCCCAGCAGTCCTCAGGCCCTAGGCCAGGGTGGGTGGTGGAGGTAACGCAGAGCCCAGGGACTGCTCCGCGGGGGGTCCTGCCTGCAGCCTTCCCTATTGGCCCACCACCCCCTGTCCTGCTGTGTCACTCGGGAAAGGGGTGAGCGACGGACCAAGGGGAGGAAGCCTCCAGCAGAAGCCGGAGGTGTTGGTGGAGCCCACTCTGCGTAGCCGTGCCCAGAGACCCCAGCCCCCTCTGCTGCTCTGCAGAAGCGCTGGCCAGGGAGGTGGATCAGGGAGGGGCATCATTTTCTCTACACCACAGCCTCCTAGTGGATTCCCCGTGGCAGCCAGGGTTGTCCCTTCCCAGGCACTGAAGCTGGCGCATGTGGGGAGACACAGGTGGCCAGGTGTCCTATGGGGGTCCCTGGAGCACCTGCCTCACTCCTCCCGGGTCCACCCCACACTCCGCTACCCCTGAGGGTCACTCACATCATGGTGAACAGGTCCCGGAGTCTCAGTTTCAGGGTGGGTGCCTTAAAACCTTGGCACCCTGGACCTCACCACCCTGTCCCCAAGCTGGGCTGGGCTCCGTCATGTCTCACTCCTTCCCCCACACCCCTCCGGACAATGCTCATTCGACGAAGCAGCGCCCCGGGGTTCCCTGTGACTCTGGGGAAGGGGAGAGTCCTACACCTTTTGCACCTGTAGGGACCAGCCCTACAGGGTCTGTGGGTTTTTCTCCCCGAGTGTGGAGACGAGAGAGCATAGAAATAAAGACACAAGACAAAGAGATAAAAGAAAAGACAGCTGGGCCCGGGGGACAACTACCACCAAGACGCAGGGACCAGTAGTGGCCCCAAATGCCAGGCTGCGCTGTTATTTATCGGATACAAGACGAGCGGGCAGGGTAAGGAGTGTGAGCCGTCTCCAATGATAGGTAAGGTCATGTGGGTCACGTGTCCAGTGGACAGGGAGCCCTTCCCTGCCTGGCAGCCAAGGCAAAGAGAGAGAGGAGACAGAGAGAAGACAGCTTACGCCATTATTTCTGCATTTCAGAGACTTAATACTTTCAGTAATTCTGCTCCTGCTATCTAGAAGGCAGAGCCAGGTGTACAGGATGGAACATGAAAGTGGCCAGGAGCATGACCGCTGCAGCACAGCATCACAGGGAGACGGTTAGGCCTCCGGATAACTGCGGGCAGGCCTGACTGATCGGGCCCTCCACAAGAGGTGGTGGAGCAGAGTCTTCTCTAACTGCCCCGGGGAAAGGGAGACTCCCTTTCCCGGTCTGCTAAGTAGCGGGTGTTTTTCCTTGACACTGAGGCTACCGCCAGGCCACGGTCCGCTAGGTAACGGGCGTCTGTCTTCCCAGGCGCTGGCGTTACCACTAGACCAAGGAGCCCTCTGGCGGCCCTGTCTGGGCATAACAGAAGGCTCGTACTCTTGTCTTCTGGTCACTTCTCACTATGTCCCCTCAGCTCCTATCTCTGTGTGGTCTGGTTTTTCCTAGGTTATGATTGTAGAGCGAGGATTATTATAATATTGGAATAAAGAGTAATTGCTACAAACTAATGATTAATAATGTTCATATATAATCATATCTATGATCTATATCTAGTATAACTGTTCTTATTCTATATATTTTCTTCATTACACTGGAAGAGCTCGTGCCCTCGGTCTCTTGCCTCGGCACCTGGGCTGCTTGCCGCCCACATGTACCCCACCCTGTCTTGCCAGAGACTGCAACCTCTGGGGTGCCCCACCTGGGCATCAGGCCCCTGCTGGTGACAATGTGAAGGTGGTTGGGGGTGCCGGGAGACAGGAGCTGAATGGTGGGTGAGGGTCCTCCCAACTGGGAGAGCTCGCAGCCCTGGCCGTTCCTTGATCCTCAGGAGTCCCCTCTGCTGGTTGGGCATCTCGGGGGTTCTTTCTGCTGCTGTTTCCCCAACCTGGTGGTGGGAGGCCTGGCACAGCGGCTCCAGGTCACACGGACAGGAAAACAGGACAGAGGAGCAGCCACCAGTGCAGCTTGGCCTGCGGCCGGACACACTGACCCCCCCGATGTCCAGCACTGGGGCGGGTCTCTCTGCTGTGGGTGGGAGCGTTGCAACGCGGAAGGGGCTCCTCTCCTGGGTGACAGGTCGGGGCTGCCCCGCAGCACCCGCCAGACCTCCCTCTCTGAACCTGTGGGCACTGGGGGTCCTCAGCCACTGAAGTGAGAGCCAGGAGTCGTGTCGCTTCCCCCGTGCCCATCCCCAGCACTATTGGAGGGACCTGGAGAAGGAGGGGAGGGGCCCGGCCACAGGGCAGTGGTGCAGCCCCTGGAGTCTCAGCGGTTGCCCTGCCCGGAGCAAGGGTGCTGGGGCTACTAGTGCCTCCCCAGCCCGTCCTGGCCTCCAGTGATGTGCTGCCCCCAGAAACACATGCGGAGGACCCCAGGAGGAGCCCCATCTGGCAGCCCATGGTGAGTGGGGCAGATGGGGTCACGGAGCTGCCGACTCCCAGCTCGGGGGTCCAGGGTGCTGCCTCGGCTCCCCTGGGAGGGAGGGAAAGAGGGAGCAGGTCCGTCCTCGCGGTCCCCACCCTCCGGAGAGCGAATTGCTGCCGGTTCATGCCCAGGGTCAGGGTCAGGGTCAGGGTGGATGTGGGCACAGCCGCAGTGGCAGATTCTGCCTCTCTGAAACCTGGGCGCAGGGGCCTGGGCCACCCCTCAACCCCCTACCCCCCACCGTGCCTCTGAGCTGCTGGATATGAGCCTGTTGCTTCATGTCGGGGAAGAAGCAGGAGAGAATTATCTGATCCATAAGGAACAACCAGGGAAGAGCCAGGACAGCCCCCGGGCCTCCTGCCAGTGCCCTAAGGAAGACCCCTCCCCAGCTGTGGAGTGGAGGCCAGGTCCTCGGTCCCGGTGGGGAGCGAGAGGCAGCAGTGGGTAAATGCCAGTGGAGAGGGGTGGGCCAGGGGGCCCAGGCTGGAGAGAACTTTGAAGGGAACTTTCCAAAGCCCCAAAACCTCCATCAGGTAAGGATGGTCTGGGGTGGAGGTGGTCTGGGGGTGGGGGTGGCCTGGGGTGGAGGTGGTCTGGGGTGGAGGTGGTCTGGGGTGGGATGGTCTGAGGGTGGAGGTGGTCTGGGGTGGAGTGGTCTGGGGTGGGATGGGCTGGGGTGGAGTGGTCTGGGGTGGAGGTGGTCTGGGGTGGGATAGGCTGGAGTGGAGTGGTCTGGGGTGGTGGTGGTCTGGGGTGGAGTGGTCTGGGGTGGAGGTGGTCTGGGGTGGGATGGGCTGGGGTGGAGGTTGTCTGGGGTGGAGGTGGTTTGGAGTGGGATGGGCTGGGGTGGAGATGGGCTGGGGTGGAGATGGTCTGGGGTGGAGGTGGTCTGGGGTAGAGGTAGTCTGGGATGGAGGTGGTCTGGGGTGGGATGGGCTGGGGTGGAGGTGGTCTGGGGGTGGGTGGTCTGGGGTGGGATGGTCTGAGGGTGGGAGTGGTCTGGGGGTGGGTGATCTAGGGGTGGAGGAGGTCTGGGGTGGAGGTGGCCTGAGGTGGGGTGGTCTTGGGTGGAAGTGGTCTGGAGTGGGGTGATCTGGGGGTAGGGTGATCTGGGGGTGGGGTGGTCTGGGGTGGAGGTGGTCTGGGGTGAGGTGGTCTGGGGTGGGATGGTCTGAGGTTGGAGGTGGTCTCAAGTGGAGGTGGTCTGAGGTTGGAGGTGGTCTGGTGTTGGAGGTGGTATGGGGTGGGGTGGTCTCAGGTGGAGGTGGTCTGGGAGTGGAGGTGGTCTGGGCTGGAAGTGGTCTGTTTGCCTGCATTCCAGCTGAAAACAACTTCAGACAACTTCAAGGCCGGGATGAGATGAGACAGAACGAGGCCCTTTCATAATTTCATCTAAACACCGACAAATCAAGATCCCGGTGCCAGCCATGAAATGCCAAACCTCCCCTTCTCTCTGCTAACAGGAGCTGGGCCTTGTCTGGGGTCAGACTTTTGCCATCTGGTCATGGGGGCTCCAGCTTTCTGACAGCTTCCAACCTGGGGAGACCCCCAACCACCCAGCCACAGCCCAGTCCTACAGAGGGTCTTCCTGATGCTCCTCCTGCGACCCCGGGGTGCCCACGGTGTGTGGCCCCACAGCCATGAGTTGTAGCCCAACCTTTCAACCACAGACAGCTCCTGGGGCTCTGGCTGGACAGAGAGGCCAGGGTCAAGAGGCAGGTGAGGCCTGAGGGTGCTCGGGAGTGGCCAGGGACGGCCCTGAGCATGGAAGTTCTTCCCCACTTCCCTGGGTACCGGCAGGAGTTACTCCAGCCACTTTCCACGTGTCTGGGACTCCCCCACGCGTGACCAACTCCCCAGGAAAATGAGATGGCTACAGGCCTCAATCAATCCATTAAAGAAAAGTTCCAGGAAATAGAAACATTATTAACCACAAGCAGAGGGCTGAGGAACTAAGAAATAGCTCTGGATAAGAAGACACGCAGGGCCCAAGCTGCAGGTCCAGTGAGAGGGACGACAGCGGGCGAAGCTCCGAGAAGCCCCTTCCCCGAGGCTCCCACCCCTGTGGGAAGATGGAAGTGGCCCGGGCCGGTGGCAGAGCCCGGCGGGATGCCAGGGCTGTGCTGGGCACTGCAGAGGAGCCAGGGCTGGCGGGGGGCTCCGTGCGAGATGAAAGCCGCCCGCCACTGGCACAGGTAACTAAGGGCTGTGCACAGCGCGGGAAGACCTTCCCTTTAAGAGTTTCTCCCGATGCCCTCTTCCCCCTGCAGCCCTCCTCTGCTCCCCGAGTTCCAAACACACCGGGCCGGAGCCTGTTTGAGCCTGAAGCCCTTTGCATTGCTCTGCTGCAGCCTATAAAGCAAAATGTATCACGCAACGTGCATCACGTCCAGTTCACATATTTCTACCATGTTTGGATGTTTTTAAGGGTCACGCTTCATTTTTATCCTAAAGCCAGTGACAGCCACTCAATCTTTGGAGACTGGGGCTATCGCCTGCATCCACGGTTGGAGTTTGCCAGACAGCGGGAGCCTTGGGCCACCTTTGGGCTCCAGAACCTGCAACCCTGGGCCTGCGGCTCTCCCGCCGTCTTGCCACAGTGCCCCCTGGCAGCCCTGCTGAGTCAAGCCGGCTTCCTGTCTTCCCAGACCAGGCTCTTCCCTGAAACCTGGGAGGGAAAGGTGAGACTTTCAGCCTCTCTGCCCAGAGCTGCTCAGGATCGCTTGGAGCCCTGCACGCATTTGGCAAATATTTACTGTATGTGCACTATGTGCCTGGCACTGTCATTGAACTGGAGGGTAGAACAATGACCAAAACCAGGGACACCTGTTCTCAGGGCTCCAACCTTCTGGGGAGGGATGGACACAGCGAAGGGGTGTCTGTGAGGTGACACAGTGAAGGGGTGTCTGTGAGGTGACACGTCGAAGGAACACAAGCAAGGAGACGGAAAGAGGGGGCTGCTAGTTTACACAGGCAATGGCGAACATAAACGTTTGTGTTTAAGTACAAAGAAAATCGTTGCAGCTGTGCAGGCGTGGGGGGTTCACACTGGGACGATGACCACGGCTGCAGCCTGGTGTCCCCCAGCTTGGAGAAAAGAAGGAAATGAAGAGCAGGATGCAAGCACAGATCGAGATGGCCCAAACCCAAGAAGCCAAAAGTGTATTGGGGTGCAAGCTATGCTTTACGCTCTTATGCATTCTTCTTCCATTTGTAAAAAAGTTTGGACATCCAGAGAATCTGCGTTTGGCGCCTTTCAAATCGAGGGAAAAAAACGTCCCGCCTCCACGGGCTGGGAGAGCCTCACACACACAACACACAAGGTGATGACTGATTTCTCCTTTTCTGCGAGGAATTTCCTCATCTTTTCTCTTCCCAGATCAGGAATGAGCCTTAGGAAGAGGCAGAGGTCGAACCATTTGGTTCAAGCAAGGCGTGGGGTCCGAGGGGGAGGCCTAGCTGGAGGAGATTGGGGGTTGGGAGGGGTGGGGGAGACACCACAGGTGACCGGAGCCCCCTCCTCAGCACAGCCCTTAGCTCAGGCCCCTGAAGCTCTCCGGGTGGAGGCTGCAATCGTTACTATAAAACCATTGTCTTAGAGAGCAGGCGCCTTCCGCTCCTGGCATGGTGCCGAATAGAGACGTGATTTCGCTTTAGATATGAACATGCACGTTTGCAGGAAAACCTAACTATGGGTGTGCCTGTGTTTACACTGTATGAAGGGCTTCTCCATCTGTTGCTGTTCTATTGTTACTGTATCAGGCATTGATGGTTTATTAATACCTTTTCCGCAACATGGAGAAAACAGATGATGTTTTCCCCGGCATCTGTCATTACTACGGTGAGTGTTTTATTGTTGGTTTGGTTTTTTGTTGTTGTTGTTTTTCTTGAGATGCCCAAGCTAGAGTGCTGTGGCGTGATCTGGGCTCACTGCAACCTCTGCCTCCTGGGTTCAAGCGGTTCTCCTGCCTCAGCCTGCCGAATAGCTGGGATTACAAGCACCCGCCACCACGTCTGGCTAATTTTTGTATTTTTAGTAGAGACAGGGTTTTGCAATGTTGGCCAGGCTTGTCTTGAACTCCTGACTTCAGGTGATCCACCTGCCTCAGCCTCCCAAAGTTCTGGGATTACAAGCATGAGCCACCATACGCAGCCTCATTTATGTCTTGTATTATTTACAATATCAGGCACATTTGCTTTCTTGTCAACCCTCCGTTGCCACGATGCATCATTGTGCAAATCTGATGCTGGGTCTGATTTGCCAATCTCTTGTTTATTTGTCAGCAGCCTGTGGTGGAGCCCAGCCCAGGGTCGGGGGTGAGAGTGTGGCAGGGTCAGGTGAGGACCCGGGAGGGGTCCGAGGAGCTGGGCTCTGGGGAGGGAGAGAGATGGGCCAGACAGAAATGGTGGGACTCCTGGTTCAAAAGGCAGCAAAAGGCTGGGCGTGATGGCTCACACCTGTAACCCCAGCACTTTAGGAGGCCAAGGCGGGCAGATCACGAGGTCAGGAGTTCGAGACCAGCCTAGCCAATATGGTGAAACCCTGTCTCTACCAAAAATACAAAAATTAATCAGGGATGGTGGCGTGTGCCTGTAATCCCAGCTACTCCGGACACTGAGGCAGGAGAATTGCTTGAACCCAGGAGGTGGAAGTTGCCGTGAGCCAAGATTGTGCCAGTGCACTCCAGCCTGGGGGACAGAGCAAGACTCTGTCTTGGGAAAAAAATAATAATATTTTATTAATGGGATATGTTTACAATTTTTCTAATTTTTTCTGCAAATTCATTTATTAGATC